>NW_006399791.1:2734075-2752853 GCF_000299155.1 Elephantulus edwardii
AGCAGGGTTTAGGGCTGTTGTGCATAGGGTCGCTATGAGTCGCAAACGACTCGAGGGCACATAGCAACAACAACAGTACCTGGCCAAGTGACTGGAAAAGATCTGTATTTATTCCCATTCAAAAAAAAAAGGTGACCTGATAGAGTGTGGAAATTATCAAACAATATCAGTAATATCACATGCAATAATACTCCTGCTGAAATTGTCCAAAAAATGACTGAAACAATACATTGACAGAGAACTACCAGAAATACAAGCTGGGTTTAGAAGAGGTTATAACATTAGAGACATTGTCACCAATGTCAGATGGATCTTGGCAGAAAGCAAAGAGTACTAGAGGAATGTCTATCATATTTCAGTGACTATGCAAAAGCATTTGACTATGTGGATCACAACAAATTGTGGCTAATCTTGATGAGAATGGGAATCCCAAACACTTGATTGTGCTTATGAGAAATCTATACTCAGACCAGGAAGCAGTCCTCAGAACAGAGCAAGGAAACACTGCATGTTTCAAAATCAGGAAAGGAGTGCATCAGGGATATGTCCTGTCTCCATACCATTTCAAACTATAACATTCAGGAGGCTGGGCTTTATGAGGAAGAATGTGGCATCAGGATTGGAGGAAGACTCATCAACAATCTACTTTATGCAGATGATACAACGTTGCTTGCTGAAACTGAGGAGGAAATGAAACCCTTGCTGTAGAAGGTCAAGGACTGTAGTCTTTAATATGGATTGAAGTTCAACATCAAGAAAAAAAAATTCTTGCCACTGGGCCATTAGGCAGCACCATGATAGATGGAGAAGAGATTGAGGTTGTTAACAATTACAGCTCGCTCAGTTCCACAATCGACACTCTAGGCACCAGCAGTCAAGAAAACAAAAGATAAATTGCATTAGGAAAGTCTGCTGTTAAGGAACTTTCCAGAGTATTGAGAAATAACGATGTTAGTCTAGAGACTAAGGTGCACCTTATCTGGGCGATGGTCTTTGCAATTACTTGCTATGCATCAGAAAGCTGGACAATGTCTAAGGATGACAAAAGAATTGACACCTTTGAAAAGTTGTGGTGCTGCAGAAGAATCTTGAATATACCACGGACTGCCAAGAAAACAAATAGATCAGTCTTGGACAGGGTGAAACCAAGTTTCTCCTTGGAGGCTAGGATTTTGAAGCTCTGTCTCACATACTTTGAGCATGTGGCCAAGAGACACTGGTCCTTGGAGAAGAACATCATGTTTGGAAGGGTGGATGGACAGCACAGAAGAGGAAGACCTGGATGGATTGCTATGATAACTGGGAAAATAGGGTAAATGTGTTGGAATCAGTGAGACTGGCTCAGGATAGGGCAGGGTTCAGAGCTGTTGTACTTAGGGTCACTATGGGTTGCAGGGGACCTGAAGACACATAACAACAGTACAAGTCTCCAGTACCAGAGTCTGGCGTGGCCCTGTGCATTCCTGCAGAGCTTGTGAGACAGCGTTGAAAGGGTTTGAGGTCTTGCTCTGCACTATCTACAGGACAAGGTTATAGAAATTTGAGACAGTGGGGGCAAGAATAACAATATACCTGAAATTCTAATCTCATTTTGGAATGAGTTGTCTTTGTTATGTAAATTAGGTAGGATTAGTGTAGTCTGTGTATGGAGCTTGGCTTTTGAGATATAAAAAGGAACTAAATAAATGAATGCAGAGAGATGTTAACATGGAACCAAGAAGTAAAACTCAGAAGACCTTTCTCCAGAGCTGACAGAGAGAAAACCTTCCCCCAGGACGGCACTAGAAATTAGGGCTTCTATTCCCTAAACTGTGAGAAAGTGCATGTCTGTTTGTTAAATCCACCAATACATGATACCTCTGTTATAGCAGCACTGGTAGCAGAGTGTGTGAGCTATTCACTGAAAGGCCAGAAAGAAGTTCAGAACTCCACCAGTTGCTCCTTGGAAGAAACACAGTCTTCTCCCTCAAAGATTTACAGCATTAGAAGATCAATGGAGTTATCATTGACTTGAAAGTGTCAAGCCCAAACCACTGCTGTTGATTCAGCTCCATTTCTTAGCAACCCTATATCAGTGGGTTTTGGTATTGGTTTTTTGTGTTTTGTTTTTTTTTAACTAAGACACCATTCCAATTGAGTCAGGATCCAGTCCTTTTTTTTAACTAAGACACCATTCCAATTGAGTCAGGATCCAGTCCTTTTTTTTTTAACTAAGACACCATTCCAATTGAGTCAGGATCCAGTCCACTCTTACTAATATGGCCAAAGACCATTCTTAACCGAAGTCGTGTTCAAAGGTCTGGGGGTTAGAACGCCAGCACACCTTTTAGAGGGATACAATCTAATCTACCCAAATGGCTTCTAAAGCATCAGGCAAGCATCTATGCGCCTAAGGTTTATGTGTGGCCCTATGAGTTCAATCTGTAGAAAAGTGGTGCAGTGTGAAGTTGGTGGGCTGGACGGGAAAGGAAAAGTGGGCCCAGCCTGGCAAGGGGATGTCTGAGTTACTTTAAGCCTGTATGACTGGGCATGTCTAGCAGGCAGTGAGCTAGGAAACCATTGTTGTTATCAGGAAGAACAAGAAGTGTCTAAGTCAGACTTCCCACGGCACTGGCAACGAGGAATGGCTCTCTGGCAGCAGAGTGCGCATGGGGAGGCATTGCTAACTCAAAGGCAGGGCCTCTCTGGTGGTTCAAAGTCATCAGAGGCTCCTGGGGAGAAAGAAGAAGAATAGACTTCCATGCAATTTGCAACCTCTGGAAACCAGCTGGAGGGTCAGCTATGAGTTGTCTCTGACTCCATGAGCTGAGTTAAGAGACCAGGGGTCAGATGCACAGCTTGTTTCAGAGACAGAATCAGTAACTGTTGATGAGTAATTAAATGAGAGAGGGAAAGGAGTGATTCAAAAGGGCAGCCTAGCTTGGGGACGAGGTGGCTTTGCCCCACCCCAACCTCCCATAAGAGGAAAGATGAGCTCAGAGAGTCACTCAAGTCAGGTTTATGGCTCAGTTACTGGATCCTTCAGATTACCTAGGGGCATGTGGAGCAGGAACTCAGGAGACAGCTGGGGAAACTGACAAAATATCACCTTTTGCAACACCCACAGCTCTGAAGACAAAATGTGGGGTATCTCATGTGGCAAATATGCATGAGTCCTCTGGTGACCATCTAGGTGGTGCAAGGAGTTTGCACTGATGACTAACTTAAAGGTTAATGGTTCAAACCCAACCCTTTGGTGCCACACAAAGCATAAAAGCAATAAAAAACAAAACACAAAACCCACAACAGTTCTTTAATGATATTTTTAAAAGGAACAACAGCTTTTTGTGATCTAAGGGGACAGTTGTGAGGAAAATCTCCTTGTCAAGAATAATCTTTAAACTGTTGCAGTTTGCCTCCATCCTGCAATGAACTGAGCCTCACTCCCTTCTAGCAACATAATAATGGGACCTCTGCCCTTGTATCAAAGATGACCTTTTCAAGGAATGAAAAGGACAATTTTAACTGTAACAAAATTTAACTGGGTTATAGCTAGGTTAGCTCTGAGTCACAGACTTATCCTTTCCCTCTTTACCTGATATGCTGAATTAAAATATTTTCCCTTGAGACGATTCAGATCAAAAAGCCAGAATTCAACCAGTGCAGGCATTTCGAGACCCACGTTTTTATCGTTGTTAGGTGCTTTGGAGTCTACTGTAACTCAGAGTAGGGAACTATGGGGGCCTAGAGGTAAGAAGATGTGCTTCAGTCGCAAAGGCATGTAGTTCGAATCCACCAGCTGCTCCATGGAAGAAGGACAAACCATCTCTTCCTGTGTAATTAACTGCTTCTGAAAACCTGCTGTAGGATCAGCTATGGGTTGGTTCTGACTCTCCTGCAGACAACAACAATGGCAACATGTTTCATAATGACCCTTAGAACAACGGGTTTGAACCGTGCTCTATCTGGTGCCAGCCTCATCACCTCTGCTATAAGTGAGCCCATTATTACAGACACTGTATCAATCCATGTCATTGAGGGTTTTCTCTTTCTTCCCTGTCCTTTCCCTTTTCCAAGAATGATATTTTCCCTGAGCACCATGCCCAAAGTATGTGAGACAAAGCTTCACCATCCTTGTCTCTAAAAAGCACCCTGGTTGCACTTTCTCCAAGACATACTTGTTTGTTCTTTTCACAGTTATAAGACATTCAGTACTCTTCTCCAATGTCATAACTCAAAGGTGTCTATTCTTCATTCTTTCTTATTCATTGTCCAATTTTCAGATACATATCAAATCATTGAAAAGAACATGGCTTGCTTGAATCAGGTGCACCTTAGTCTTTAAACTGGCATCATTGCTTTTTAGCACGCAAGATTGTGTATCAGCATAACGCAGGTTGTTCATGACCCTTCCACCAATCCTGATACCACATTATTTTTCAAGACCCAAAAACACACCCTAAATGAGTAGCAGAGGTACCTCCAAGCAGAGTCAGGTCCACAGTCTGTTCCCTCTTAACATCCTTAAACACTGCTGAGAGACTTCAGGTGCTATGTGAGTGAATCCAGTATGACCTTCCAGCAGCCGTCTTGAAAGGACATGTTCTGTGATGCATGAAGCCTCACCTGGAGATGGCCATGTATAAACACACACACTTGTTCCTGAATCACGCACACCTGGGGCCGTCTTGATCATCTGCGCATGCTCCCACCACCCAGAAAGTGCTTTCAGGGGCAGTCATCTTGAAAGAAAAACTGCGCATGTGCTTAATTCTCCTAATCCTTCAGCGTGGGCTGATCCCAGATCACCTGCTCCTCCTTTATGAATACACAGGAGGATGTCTTCCTTTGAACAGGTTAACTCTTCAAACTCACCCCTTCCATGAACAAACATGGTATCATTTTCCCAACTTCAGAGCCTTTAAAAGGATCTCGTCTTCCCTTATTAGATAAATCATGAGCTAATGAGCTTTGTCCCTCCATATCTTCCTTTGCAAACTATTTTCTCCAACAAACCTCTTTCTCTGCTTGTTTAGAAAATCAAGGAATCCTCTTTTGCTATTTTTTTCTAAAGGGGGAAGTGAAATTTAAGGAGTCAACTGGAGATATTTTTTTGGAGACTACAATTTAGGGAGTATGGTGCTGCGGGAGAAAAGTGTGGCTATCTCCACAAAATTCAAAGCCAGGCAACCCTGTGGAGGAACTAGAATTGGGACACGATCAGATACATGCACACCCATTTTAATTGCACCATCATTCACAATAGCAAAGGGATGGAAACAACTTTTCATGTCCCTGCCAACAAATGAGTGGATGCACTACGGTACATATATACAAAGCTATGCAGAGCTACAGAATAATGAAAAATTTTTGAAACACTGAAATAACATAGCTGAATCTGGAGGACTTTATGCTGAGTGGGGAAAAAAAAAACAGGCACAAAATGACACATACTGTATACATCCAATATTACAAAAAAAGCTAAGGGAACATATATACAAACATAATTAAAAAAATCTTTGATAAGTACCAGAGGTGGGAGGAGAGGGGGAAAGGAAAGAAAACTAGTGATTAGACAGTAGACACATAGTCGTATATTGTTGTGATGTGCTGTCCAGTCAGAACCTCCTCCTCTCTGGTCTTCCAGCAGGTTTTAGAGGCTGTAAAATCACACAGAAGGAAATTCTCCATCTTTCTCCTGTGGAGCAGCTGGTGGATTCACATCACCACCTTTGGGTTGGCAACACAGCTCCTTCTTACCCATGAGAACACCATAGTACGCTGGGTGCAGGTGAAGTCTAGTTTTTTTTAAAAAAAAAGTTTTAAAATAAATAACAGGCTTATAAGTTTTTTGGTTTTTTTTTTTTAAAAAAAGAAATGGAATAAAATAATACTGCAGCCTGAAATAGATTGAACTTCTTTTTTTCAGTTCTTTAAAACAAAGCCATATGGAGCAGGTCTACTGGGATTGCCCTATGTCACGACGGGCGCAGTGGTGATTTTTCTTTTATATAAACAAAAGAGTCATGGGAAGGATATTCTTTCCACAAGTTCTCTCATTGTTTGTCATGGAGCAGCATTCTTTTCAAAAGCATTTCTTAGGTTAATCTTTCAGAAAATCCTGGCAGGTATGTGCAAGCAGCATTGCAGCCATTTGACACAGAGCGAAGCAAAGGGTCAGAGAGGAAGAGTGACTGGCCCAAGGTCACTCAGCAATTGCTGTCAAGGATGGAGCCGGGTTCCTGGAAGATGAAGCCCAGCCCTGGCTTTACTGTGTCGACTTTGGAAGTCAGCAGAATGAAGCTTGAATCCCCATCCTACTACATAACGAATAATTCTCCATATGGATTAAACTGTGTGCTCCTAAAACACGTGTTGGACTCCTCACCCCTGCACCTGTGATCTAATTCCACCTCCACTGAGGGTTTTCTTAATTCTAATGCTGTGTTCTTAATGCCGTGTTAATGACGTCACACTCTGGTAGAAGCTCCAGTCGATTCGGACTCACAGAGACGCTCCATCCAATTTCCAAGGCTGTGAATCCAACAAGAAGAGCCGGCCTGTCTGTCTCCCACGAGGCAGCTGGTGGATTTGAACTGCCAGAAACACAGCCTTTCAGTTAGCATTGCAACACCTTCCAGATTACACCACCAAAGCTCACTTCCAAATTCCAAAAGAAGCAAATGAAGAGAGATAAGGGAGTTCTGGTGGCATAGTGGTTAAAGCACTCAGCTGCACCCCAAAGGCTCACTGTGCTGACCCACCAGCTGCTCCAGGAGAGAGAAGAAGGAATCGGTGTCTGTGAAGATGCAGTTTTGCAAACCCTCTGGCGCAGTTCTGCTCTGGCTGCTACGAGCCAAGCTCTACTAGATGGCAGTGGATTTTAATTTTGTCTTGTTTTTGAGAGAGAGACACTCATTTACAAACTGGGAAAAGCAGATGCCACTTAAGAGTCATCAAGAAACCAAAGAAAACCAAGAAGTGCTGGGGGCTTTCACAAAGGATTCCATGTGATGCGGGTCTTGATATAGACTTTTATCCTCCAAACTTTAATTGTTTTTGTTGTTGATAGGTGCTGTCGAGTTGAGTTCAACTCATAGCGACCCTATGAACGACAGATCTAAATCTTGCCCTGTTTTGTTCCATCTTCATCCTCAACACACTTGAGCCCATTACTGCACTCAATGTGTCAATCTATCCCCTTTCCAAGAAATAACCTTTGAACAACATGTTCATAACCTTGCTTGCGGAAAATGAGGAGGCTTTGAAGCACTTGCTGCAGAAGGTTAAACATGGTAGCCTTCAATACGTACTGTATCTCGACATCAAGAAAACAAAACTCCTCCCTACTAGACTGATAGGCAGCATCATGATGGACGGAGAAAGGATTGAGAATGTCAATGACTTCATCTTCCTTGGACCTACAATCAATACACTTGGTACCAGCACCCAGGAGATGAGGAGAAGTATTGCACTGGGAGGGAGTTCTGGTGACCTAGTGGCAAGAAGCTGCACTGCAATCCTGAAGGTACATGGTTCGAGGACATCAGCTACTCTGCAGGAGGGAGAAGGGTGAGCAGTCTCCTCCCATGCAATTAACTGCTTCTGAAAACCCACCAGAAGATCAGCTCTAAGATACACCACAGCAACAATTGCACTGGCAAAGTCTGCAGGCAAGGACTTCTCCAAATTCTTGAAGAATAATGATGTCAGCTTGAGGACAAAGGTGTGTCTAATTCAGGTCATGATCTTTTAAGTCACTTTCTATGCATCTGAAAGCTAGACAATGACTAAGAATGAAAGAAAAAGAATTGATACCTTTGAAACATAGTGTTGAAGAAGAATGCCGAATATCCCACAAACAGATTTGTCTTGGAGAAGGTGCAGCCAGAAAGTTATTGGAGGAAAGGATCGTGAAGCTTCATCTTACATACTTTGGTCATATTGCTAGGAGAAGATATTCCTTAGAGAGGGACATCACTCTTGGATAAGAGAAGGGACATTGAAAGAGAGGAAGATCCTCAACCAGGTGGATTGACACAGTGACTGCAGCAATGGGCTTGAGTGTGTCGAAGATTGTGAGGATGGGACGGGATAGGACAGTGTTCAAATCAATTGTTTGTAGGATCTCTGTGAGTCATACTTGACCCAAGGACACCTAGCAACACCACCGCCACGTTCAAAATAGGAGATGAAGCTTTGCATCTTTGCCTATGAGGAGCACTCTGGTTTTACTTTCTCCAGAACATTTCTGTTTGTTCTTTCAGCAGTCCATGGGATAGTTAGTACTCTTCTCCAACATCACAGCTCAGAGGCATCGATTAGAGCCAAGCACTTATGTATTCTGTACCAACAGCTCTAGGAAACAAAGGCATTCTATGAGCTCCAGCTTTGTCTTCTGTGAATTATCAAGAGTGACTGACTGCACAGGGGTGCTGGGAGGCTGGAGGGAGATGATGAGGCACTTAAATCTGTGCTGGTACAGCAGCCAGCCCCTCAGCCATTATCGTCATTGTTGTGTGCAATCGAGTCACCTGTGACTCATAGCCACCCTGTGAACAGTTGCTCTGAACCTTGCTCTATCCTGAGCCAATTTCACCATCTCCAACACACCTGCTCCCATTACCACAGTCACTCTGTCAATCCCTCTCATCCAGGGTCTTTCTCTCTTGCGCTGATCCTCTACCCTTTCAAGCATGATGTCCTTCTGCAGGGGCTGGTCCCTCCTGGCAACACGCCCAAGTACCAAGTAAGTAAGACAGACAGCTCCCCAATCTTGCCTCCAAGGAGCAACCTGGGGCTGCTATTGAAGTAAAGCTCTGCAGGGGGTCAGTTTAGTGATTAATCAGAGCAGGAAACATGGCTGAGAGGGGGCAGGAGAATCAGATGGTGTGGCATGACTTTCGGATGGAGTGGGTTTTCTTACCCACAGCATCACAAAGCTGAGTTTGCTTTACTTCCAAACTAAAAGCAAGCCCTCCATTAAGGTCTGGGAGAGAACTTAAATGCACCTCCCAGTGGGACTGACTTACACGCATGGCCACGAGTGACCGTGGTGGCAGATCCAGCTGGGCTCCTGTGCCGGGATCTGCTGTGCTTAGGGACTTGGTCCACACTTTCCAGCAATTTCCTCTTCCTCTCCCTTCTGTGGAAATCCTTCCCCTCCAGAGGTCAGACTGCCTGGAGTAAAGCCAGGGCTGTATCAGCCCTGGCAGGAGCTCAGAGCCCTGATGTCAGGCTGGGCTGTGGGCAAGGTCAGGCAGGAGGGGGTCCCAGTGATGAGGGTGTGAGCAGAGAGCCTTGGGAGGTGGTTCTGAGGACAGCTTTCTGCAGAGTAAGAGCCAAAGCCAACAAAAGCTCTGACTCAGCCCTGCCTGAGCCTTCTTCTGGGTCCCTAACCATGTGCTTGCGGCCTGGCCCCAAGACCCAGCTATGGCGTTTCACCACAAACTACACAAGCAGACAGCCTCCCTGGGCTGTTTCTGCTGAGACCCCAAAGGAGCTCTCAAAATCCCATTCATGTGGCTGGTATGGGCCAGACACACTTTGAGTTGTAAGGTTTAACATTTTAGTTACTTTTTAAAAGGATAGGTACCACAATTCAAAGTTGACTTTATTTCTCTAAAAAATGGGAAAATAGGACTTCTTTTATAGCCCAAACTAGAACATTTAAATATGAAAAGGATGTATGAAAATGCATACTCTCTCACAGAAATAGAGTAGGTTTGGCTTATGTCATCTTCCCCCTGTCTTTTTGTCCAACATCGTTAAGCATTTACCAGAAGCCAGGACATGTGATTTGAGGTGATTCAGCACAGTCATACCCCTTACTCTCTATGTTGGACAATTGGGATCACAAGGACCAAGTATCAGAGCTACTGTCATCGCATCAATTCCAACTCAGAGTCATCTCCATCAAGTGTGTAAGGCTGTAAATCATAGCAAGAGGAGACTGCCCATCTTTCTTCCTCTCAATGGTTGGTGGATACAAACCACTAAGCTCCAGGTTAACAGCACATATAACACACTGTACCATTGGAGCTTCAGGCTTAGTTAGCTGTTGCTGTCAGGTGCTGTCAGTTTGAGTATGACTCATAGCAACCCTGTGAACGATTCTGAACCCTGCCCTGTCCTGTACCATCCATCCTCAGGATCTCTGACGCAATTGAGCCCACTGCTGCAATCGCTAAGTCCATCTATCTTGTTGAGGGTCTTCCTGTTTTTCACTAACCCAGCATGATGCCACTTTGCAAATAACATGACCAAAGTATGTGAGACGAAGCTTGCCATCCTTGCCTCCAAGGAACATTCCAGCTGCACTTTGTCCAAGATATACCTGTTTGTTTTTTTGGCAGTCCATGGACTCTTCTCCAACATCACAACACCAAGGCATCGATTCCTCTATCATCCTAATTCACTGTTCAGCTTTCAGATGCAAAGCAAGTGAATGGAAATATCATGGCCTGAATCAGGTGCACCTTAGTCTTTAAACTGACAATATTGCTCCTCAGTTCTTCAGAGAGGTCCCTGATAGCAGACTTATCCTAACGCAATAGATCTCCTGACTGCTGGTACTACTGGACGAGCAATCTCCTGTGTGATTAACTGCCTCTGAAAACCCAACAGAGGGTCAGCTATGGGTTGGTTTTGACTAGATGGCACACACACCAACCAATCAAGTATATATTCTTGGTACGGTTTGATGAAACAGCACTTAATCTCTGGAATTTTCTACTAGGACTGTTAAGAGTCGAGAGACAGTTTTGAGTACTTCAGTATTTCTGAAGCAATAACCCAGATTGTTGTGCCCACTTGCTTTTCTCGGGAAGGAAACAAATAAAGGAGTTTAGTTGGGAGATACCATGAGTAGAGATTAAAAAGCAACTATGGAACACAAAGTCTAAACAGTAATTAAATAAATAGACAAGAACAGATGCAGAAGCTACTCTGAAGATGTAAGACCATCACTCGTACGGGGTTCTCATACATCCTGGGAATAGCTGAGACATCAGTGTGGCTGACCATATATAAGCCAGCATTACCTAGATTTCTAGGAGCCAGGAGATGCCAGTTAATGTTGGGCTGCAGTATTAAAAGCTAGACAAAGAAAAAGAAAGACCAAAGACAAATTAGTGCATTTGAGTTATGATGCTGCTGAAGAATATGAAATATCCCACGGACTTCCAGCACAATGGTCAAATCTGTCTTGCAGGAAACATAGCCAGAATACTTCCTAGAAGTGAGGATGGTGAAATTTGTCTTGTTTACTTTGAACATATTATGAGAGAAAAGGACATGATATTGCTTGGAAGGTACAAAGTCAGCAAAAGCAAGTGGAACCTCCTATGAGATGGACTGAGAAGAGTAACACCATCCATAGACTTAAGCATACAAGCAATTGTGGGGATGGCACAGGCCCAGACAATGTCTTGTCACACTGGTCATCAAGACACTCGACAGCAATTAACAAGTGCCTCAAGTATTATAATGTGGTGCTAAAGGGCTTGCAAGGGCCAGTTTTAAGAAGAACAGTGACCAGATGCATGTGGTCATCAGAGTTGGGTACACCACATCCTCAGATTTCCAAGGAAATAAGCTGGTGACCTTCCTAGCGAAGACAGGCTCATGGAGTTTACAAACACACAGTTCTTAATATAAAGCCTTTCATCTGTTAGGTCTTGTCCAGCTCCAGTTTGGACAGATATAAGAAGCTCCCTTGCCCCCTCATCTTAGTTTCTCCTCCAGTCTTGTCATTATTATGTTGTTAAATGCTATTGAGTTGGTTCCAGTCAAGAGCAATCCCATGTTCAACAGAATGAAACAGCCTATCCTATACTATCCTCACAATCAATGCTACCAATGAGTCCATTGTGGCAACCGCTTTGTTATTCCATCTCCTTAAGTCACCTTCTGTTTCACTGATCCTCCACTTTACCAAGTATGACGTCCTTCATTAGAGACTACTACCCCCTTCTGTTAACACGCCCAAAGTAGATAACCTGATTGTACTTGAACAACTTGGCCCACACTTATTCAAAACATAATTATTTGTTCTTCTGGCAGTTTGCACTGCATTCAATACTCTTCGCCAACACCATAATCCAAAGGCATAAACCTTCAGTCTTCCTTATTTATCATCTAATTTTCACAGATGGTTGAAAATATCATGGCTAGTGTCAGGGGCACCTTAGACTTCAGAGTGATAGCCTTGTTCTTTAGCACTTAAAAGAGCTGTCTGATGTAGCTCTGCTGAAAGGACACGCTGGGCTGAGTGTGGCTGGAGAACCCAGCTTGGTGCTGTACCTTCCACGTGACTGTGTTAGCTCTGTGGCTGGCAGTCATAATTTGTGGGTAGCAACGAACACAACAGTCCTAATTGTTATTGTTGTTGTGGACTATAGAGGTGGAACAGACCCACAGCTGACCCTCGGGTGGGTTTTCAGAGGCAGTTGATTGCACAGGAGGAGATTGCCCATCTCTCTGGTTGATATTTGGATATAGAAATCACTGACCATCTAAATTATTAATGGGAAAGGCCGTTCCGGTATCAACAAAGTGGTGACCAGAGAGTACACCATCAACATTCACAAACACATCCGTGGAGTGGGATTTAAGAAGCGTGCTCTTCAGGAACTAATGGTGATCCAGAAATTTGCCATGAAGGAGATGGGAACACCAGATGTTCGCATTGACACCAGGATTAACAAAGCTGTCTGGGCCAAAGAAATAAGGAATGTCCCATACCGCATCCATGTATGGTTGTCCAGAAAATGTAATGAGAATGAAAATTCCCCAAACAAGATGTGTACACTGGTTACCTATATACCTGTCACCACTTTCAAAAATCTACAGACCATCAGTGTGGATGAAAACTAATAGCTGATGACCAAATAAAGTTATAAAACTGAAAAAAAAAACAACAATCTCCACCACTGACCAGGCACGTAACTGTTTTCAATAAATGATGGCCATGGTGGCATGATGGTAAAGTTCTTGGTTCCTAAGAGAAAGCTGGCAGTTTGCACTATCAGTGGATCCAAGTGAGCCTGACTCAGGCCATGGTCTTCTCAATCACTTGCTATGCTTCTGAGAACAGGACAGTGACTAAGGATGATAGAAGAACAATCAATGCCTTTGCGTTGTGGTGTAGGAGAAGTGTACTGAATATCCCATTGACTGCCAAAATGACAAATAGATATGTCTTGGAGAAAGTGTAAACAGAGTACTCCTTAGAGGCAACAACAAAAAAACTCTATCTCACATACTTTGGACATGCTGTTAGGAGGGGCCAGGCCCTGTAAAAAGACATATGCTTGCAAAGGTGGAGGGTCAGCAAAGGAGAGGAGATCTGCAATGAGATCAACCGACACAAGACTGCTGCAATGCACTCAAGTGTGTCAGGGGTGATAAGAAAGGTACAGGATAGGACACGGTTTTCGGGTCTGTGTTTCATAGGGTCACTCTGAGTCTTACAACTGGATGGCACCTTACAACAAGTGGATCCAAGAGAAAAACAGACCTGGTAGTTGACTTCACAGCCTAAGAGAGGCTGCAGGGCAGTGCGACTCTCTCCCATAGGGTCACTATAACACCTAACTGACTTGACATCACACAACTACAATACTGTTACTGTTGCCATCAGGAACTATTGGATGCTGGGGCTTGAGGAAGACAGGACAAAAACATTCAACAGTTCCATGATTTTAGCTGGTGGTGAAATTAAAGGAAGACCCAGGGTTCCAAGAAAATCTGAGCCTTGGAACATTAGAGATGAATTCAGAAAGGCTGATGACAAGTTGGCCAGGAGGAGTAGGGGCAGGGGAAGTCTGTCAAAATGAGGAAGAAATGAAAGAAGGCAGTGATGCAGGGATACAGGCCCCAGACCAAGAAGGGGGGTGTGTGTGTGAGTGTGTGTTGGCACATGGGACAATCCAAAGCCATAAAGCTCAGGGGTGGGCTCCCAGCTCCAGAAACAGCCTGTGGCACCACTGAGTCCCCTTTCCAGGATGAAGCATGCCCTTTCTCCTCTCGCCCCTGGCTCATCTCAGTCCTCGACGGCTTTGCACATCTGCTGCTGCTTAAAGCAGGCCCTTTCCTGGCAATTGCACCATTGTCAGCAGTAGGGCTTTATTCAAGCAGAAAATACCATTGAGATAGTTTCCGGATCCTCACTCTATCATCTGCTAGCGCATCCAGCCTTCAGGGAATCTGTAAACACTGTCCACTGACAGACGTTCAAACAGGCTGACTCAGGAAAAACAGCACAAAACCTGCTGCAGTTGCTTCAATTCCAGTGCATGGTGGCCCTTCACCATGTTTCCAAGGCTGTCCTTTTTAACAGGAACCAACTTGCCTCATCTTTTTCTGCAGAGTGGCTGGTGGATTTGAACCACCAATCTTTTGGTTGGTAGCTGTATAAGCCATGACGATACCAGATCTCTGAGATTCACTAAAAGGACTCACTATAAATTAATCCCATAACCATGTGAAACAAGATATATACTACAGAGTAAACAGGATGATGGGAGAGGCAGAAGAAAAGAAGGGCAGAAAGAAAAAACAAACAACAGAGAGCTGGGAGAAAGGGTTACAATAAGGATTTGCTTTAACACTGTAAAAAGTTAACAGTAACAATCAATGGTAATTAATACCTATGAGTGATCTCTGAAATAACTAACAGTGGTTTGCAAACTTTTAAAATCTCCCTCTCATCTCTCAAGCAAAGAGGAATACTGCTGGCAGGTACTTTTGTTTCTGCTCCACTTGGGTTAACGCAGACTGTCTGCCTGGTGATGCACTCCAGCTGCCTCTGTAAAGTCCCACACAGCAATCTGCTCCCCTGCATGTTGCCAGGAAGCAAAGGCATCCAGCCCAGTTCTTCATCCCTAACCTGGCCAGAAGGGCTGCTTCTGAATGGGCTCCACCAGACACTTGTCAACCAGCAGCACCATGACTCCTCCAGGACTGTGGATCAGGCCACTTTCGTCCCTTTGTCATCCTGAAAATGCAAAGCCCATCCAGAAATGGGATGGCTAGAGAATCCTGGCTCCCCTTAAAAGCAAAGAATCCCATTAACCTTTACAGGGTCAGAGCAGTGGTAAGAAAAGCTCAATCATTAGAAATAGAATTGCTTAGACTTTTTATAATTGTATTTTACACACACAGAGAGACATTATTAATATTATATATATATAATATTCAATTCATAATGTGTGTGTGTCTTCCAGAAACTAGCATTTACTAGGCTTTCAATAAATAGTAGCAGTTGTTGTTGTTGTTATGTGCCATTGAGTCGCTTGCGACTCATAGCGACCCTATGTACAAGAGCTCTAAATGCTGTTCCATCCTGTGCCAACCTAGCCATCTCAAACGCACTTATTCCCACCGCTCCAGTCACAGAATCGATCCATCTCGCCAAAGGTCTTCCTCTCCTTTGCTTCCCCTCCACTCTGCCAAACATGATGTCCCTTTCCAACGACCAGTCCCTCCTTGCAACATGCCCAAAATATGTCAGATGAAGCTTCAGAATCCTTGACTCCAGGGAACCCTCTGGCTTCACCCTCTCCAGGACAAACCTGTTTGTTCTCCTAGCAGTCCATGGTATATTCAACACTCTTCTCCAGCACCACAGCTCAAAGGCATCAATCCTCTTTCTGTCAGCCCTATTCACTGTCCAACTCTCTGATGCATAGCACATAACTGCGAAGACTATAGCCCGGATCAGGCGCACCTTAGTCTCCAGCCTGACATCGTTGCTCTTCAGTACTCTTGAGAGGTCCCTCACAGCGGACTTTCCCAATGCAATTGTCTCCTGATTTCCTGGCTGCTGTTACCAAGAGCATTGACTGTGGAGCCAAGTAAATTAAAACTGTTAACTATCTCAATCTCCTCACCATCCATGCTGTTGCTGCCAATTGGCCCAGTGGTTAGAATCTTTGTTTTCTTGACATTTAGCTTCAGTCCATATAGGAGGCTGTAGTCCTTGATCTTCTGCAGCAAGTGCCTCAGGTCCTCCTCAGTTTCAGGGAGCAGGGTTGTGTCATCTGCATAACACAGGTTGTTGATGATTCTTCCACCAATCCTGATGCCACATTCCTCTTCGTATAGCCCAGTGTCTCGGATGATCTGTTCTGCATACAGATTGAAAAGGTATGGAGACAGAATACATCCCTGACGGACCCCCTTCTTGATTTTGAACCATGTAGTGTCTGTCTCCTTGCTCTGTTCTGACGACTGCCTCCTGGTCCAAGTATAGGTTTCGCATTAGCACAATCAAATGTTCTGGGATTCCCATTCTTCTTAGAGTCAGCCACAGCTTGTTGTGATCCACACAGTCAAAAGCCTTTGCATAGTCAATGAAGCACAGATAGACATTCTTCTGGTATTCTTTGCTTTCTGCCAAGATCCATCTGACATTAGCTATAATATCCCTAGTACCACGACCTCTTCTAAATTCAACCTGCACATCTGGCAGTTCTCTGTTGACATATTGTTCCAAACGTTTTTGTATAATTTTCAACAGAATCTTGCTTGCATGTGATATCAATGATATTGTTCGATAATTTCCACACTCTGTTGGGTCACCTTTCTTTGGAATGGGAACAAATATCGATCTTTTCCAGTCAATGGGCCAGCAGGCTGTTCTCCAAATTTCTTGGCACAACTTAGTGAGCATATCCAGGCCAACATCTGTTTGTTGAAATATGTCAATTGGTATGCTGTCAACTCCTGGAGCCTTGTTTCTTGCCAATTCCTTCAGAGCAATAGTTCAGTAGCAGCAGTTGTTATTATTTGGAGTCCCTGAGAGGTGTACATGGTTCTAAGCTCAGTTGCTAACTGGGAGATTGGAGTTCAAATTCAAGTTCAAAGGAAGGGCAGGTGATTTGTTTTCAAAAACCTAGCCATTGAAAACCCTAAAGAACACAATTCTATTAGAGCAGAGGTGTAGCCATGAGTTGGGGTTAGCTGAACAGCAGTGATTTCTTAGTACCATTCTCACTGTTACACTGCAGTTCACTAATTATAATATACCAGTTCATAATTAAATGTTTCTGCAACAGAAAGAAGCCCAGCTCCTTGTCAGGTCTATTCCCATGGGATGTATTCTTGGCAAGGAAGCTTTAATGTCTAATCCAGGTGTGAATCCACCTGCGGCTGAGGAGGAGAAAGAGGAGTAATCTTCTCCCATATAATTTATGGCCTCTGAAAACCCTTAAAGGGATCAGTGGGTTCCCACTTTGGTTCCAACTCCAAGGTACATATCAACAGCAACAAGGTGAGAAATTTCACAACAACAGCAACAACAATGGAGGTGAAGAATTTCTGCATTAGCAGAAGAATGAAACTTCCTCCCAGTTCACCACCCATCTCCACTGGAGAATAAGACAAAGCTGCCCCCAGGGATGGAGTGAAAAGATCCCCCTACTCCCTCCAGTCCCTCTGCTGCTCTTGACTAAGAGAACTAAAGGGGTGGGGGGAACCCATGGTGGACTTGACCTCCTTTCCTTGCTTCCAGAAACGATCTTCCTCCAATCAGCCTGCTGACAACTTTCAAGCTTTCTCTCTGTCTAATATTCCACCAATTAAGAATGCATGTGGGTGGATCACAGATGTTCTTTAATGGAGAGGGGGAAAGGAAATATTTTCCTGAGGATTTGAAGTACCTGAAATTGATGTTAGCCCAGTGAGTCTTCTTTGCTCTCCATGCTCAGTTGTCATCACCTGCACTTGGGAGCTAGTAAGTGAATTGGGGTGGGGTGGGCTGGACAGGAAAGGACCAGGGGGATAGGAGATTAAGGGATGCATGGGATTCCCACTAAGCCCTGAGAAGGGCAGCCAACAAGGAGGAGGGGCACAGAAAGGGGAAAAGAAAAAAAAAAAAAGAAGCCCAAACTCATTTGCTTCTATCGAAATCTCATTTAATGCCTAAAAAGTGATACTAGATGATGCCGCTTATGGGGAGCTCTGGTGGCTAAGTGGGTAAAAAGTTGCGCTGCCAACCTGAAGGCATAGGGTTTGAATCTACCAGCTGGAAACAGATAGATAAGCTTCTCTGGTGTGATTTACGACCTCTGAAAACCTGCTGGAGGGTCAGCTATGAGTCAGTTCTGACTCAACAGCATACAACAACATGAAATAACTAGAAAATGCACAGAGACAAAAATACATTTGTGGTTTTTGAAGAGCTTCAGAGGGAAGCAAATGGGAGCTGAAGCTGAAGCGGTTCTAAGATTGTGGGTAGAGGGATGAAAAACTTGAAAATGGCTAGTGGTAACAGCAGCAGAGCAGAGGGAACATAGTTAACAGTGAAAATAAGATGAAGATGGCAAACTTTTTGTTAATAGCTGCTTCTACACAAGAAAAAAATATTTTCAATTAACTGGAATATCAAGTTAAACTACTGCTTGGTTTTAAGAAGATTGTTGTTGTTGTTATGTGCCGTCGAGTCGTTTGCAACTCATAGCGACCCTATGTACAACACCCCTAAACCGTGCTCTATCCTGTGCCAATCGCACTGTCTCTGACAAACCCATCCCGAGTACCCCAGTCACTGAATCAATCCACCTCATAGAGGGTCTTTCCCTCCTGCGCTGTCCCTCCACTCTACCCAGCATAATGTCCCTCTCTAAAGACCTGTTTTCCCCTAAGTATTAAAAGACAGCGCGCGTCAGATGACCATATGATATATTACTCCGGAGATGAAAAGGTGAGGAAAAATGGAGTTGCTTTCATAGTTAAAAAAGCCATTGCTAGATCCATCTGGAAGTACAATATTGTCAGTGACAGGATAATATCTATA
>NW_006399791.1:2755159-2758705 GCF_000299155.1 Elephantulus edwardii
GACTGGGATAATTGGGATGGGAGTGTCAGAGACAGTGCAATTGGCACAGGACAGAGTAGAGTTTAGGGCTGTTGTACATAGGGTCGCTATGAGTCGCAAGCCACTCGACGGCACATAACAACAACAACAAGTATTAAGATTTAAAGAATATCTCAGAGCAATTATTTCTCCTTCATCAGAGACAGTCTTTGCTAATCAAGAGAAAACTCAGGGTCTAAAACTAGATTATAAGTTCCTTAGGGTCAAGAGAGACTGCAGTTCCTTTGTTCATTGTTGAATGTGACGTCCAGAACCACAAACACAGCATATGGAGACCCTCCAACCAGTTTCCCAGACTGTCATCCACACTGGAGGAGACTGTCCAACTTTCCTCGTCAGAACATCTAGTGGATTGGAACTGCCAAGCCATCTTGAAAGGACATATTTCGTGTGGACCACACCACTCATCCGGAGACTGCCATCTTTAAGGCCACAGGCATGTGTTGCTGGATCATGCGTATTCACAGCCATTTTCATCATCTGTGCAACTCCCCACAAGACAGACCCTGGTCACAAACATCTTGAAAGAACAATCAGGCATGTGTTTCCTTATCTTAATCCTCCAAGATGACCCCTCTCCTTGTTAGTAAATAGGACAGTCTTGTCGTTTTGTGAACCCAACCCCCCCCTTAGTAAATAAACATATCTTTTCCCCACCTCCAGCCTTTAAAAGAATCTTGTTATTAAATAAGATATGACCTAGCAACACCTTGTTCCTCCATGCCTATCTTTGCAATTATTTCCTCTAGCAAACCTCTTTCTTTGCTTGAGAAAAGCATGGACTCCTGTTTGCTATTCTTAGTAGAAGGAAGAACCCAAGCGTAAGGAGTAAGTTGAAAACATTGTCTTGGTGACTCCCACTTAGGGAGTAGTCCAGCTACAATATATATTAAAAAAATGGAAGCCAAAGTCAATGTGATTGAGTCAGAATTGACTCCCAGCTGACTCTCCAGCAGGTTTTTGAAGGCTGTAAATTGCGCAAGAGGAGATTGGCCATCTTTCTTCCAAAGAGCTGCTGGTGGATTTGAATCACCGGAGTCCTTTTCTTCGTGTGTGTGTGTGTGTGTGTGTGTGTGTGTGTGTGTGTGTGTGTGTAAACAGATACATACATAAATGTACATATGTATGTGTATATACACATATGTTGTGGTGGTGGTGAACCGTTGAGTTGGAATTGACTCATAATTGACCCTCCATCCAGTTTTCTGAGGCAATAAATCACTTAGGAGTTGATTGTTCACCTGTTTCTTCCTGAGCAGCTGGTGGATTTGAACCGTGTTCGTTAGGGTTAGCAGCGCAATCCCTTACCACTAAGCCATCAGAACTCCCTACAACAACAACAACAAATATATTTGTGTGCTATATCTCCATGTTGTTGTTATTGTGTACCATAGAGTCAGAATCAACTCATAGATAACCGTCCAGTGGAGTTTCAGAAGCAGTTGATTGCACAGGAGGAGACTGCATCCTTCTCCCACAGAGCAACTGGTGGCCTCGAACTACATACCTTTGGGATTGCAGCGCCACTTCTTGCCGCTAGGCCACCAGAACTATATATGCTTAAATCTTTGTTGCTGCAAAACAACATGTATGTTTATGCACATATGTAAATGCCCACATATATGTGCTCTGTAAGTATTTGTTTAACCTATGTAAAAAATAACATGTTATGGTTGGGTATAAATCTAGGCAAAGAATTGAAAGGCCTCTCTTATCTTTCCCCTTATTCTTTCCATCTCCACCACCCCATTTCTCAGACTAGGCAAGGCAACCTCTGTGCTGGAGGCCTCCTCAACTCCTCACCACCCCACAGAGCAGGATGGTAAAGACTGTACCCCTGTCTGCCTGTCCACCTCACTCAGGCAGCAACAGGACAACCTCAGCTGTCATAGAACTCTCTTGAGACAAGGAAAGGAATTTTCCAACCCCTGGTTAAGTGCACTTTGCCCACAAGTGTAGATTGAAAAAAAAAAAAAAGAGTTAAACGATGCTTTATGAAGTGGACCCTTAAGCAACAAAACCTCTTTTTTTCAGACATTACTTCAAGCTCTTGCTTTTACTCTTGCATGTGGGGAAGGGGATAAAAAGAACTGAGTCTTCAGAATTGAATTCTCAGGCTGCAATTCTGAATAGAAAAGCAGGGGATCATTTAGAATAACGATCCAGTTAGTAATCCAAGCTTCTCTCAGAGATTGGCCTGAAGTTCGTTTAAATAGCTGAAGTTAACCTCCACAGGCTGCAGCTAGTAAGAGACAAAGTGGGGCCTGGAGCCCCACTTGCCTGATTCCCATGAGCAGCCCTTGGTCCCCCACCCCATCCTCCAGTGAAACAAGACTCACACTCTGAACTGGAAGTGCTTGAGTTTGCTGTCCTGGTTTCTGTTTCTAATTAGAAAGGGTGCATTTACCAGGAAGTAGCCTCAGATCTGCCAGCCTGTAACTTGCCGCGGTTCCTCCCAACGACCTGCACAGAAAAAGGAAGTCATAAAATGAGAGGTTTTGCAGGAGTTCTGAGGAATAGAGGAACTGTGTGAGCTGGAAGAGAGGGATGCTGAGCTTCTTGCTTCAAAGATTGTTCTTTCACACAAGGCTCTGCCCTGGACACACTAGGACCCACAAAGGATGAACTCGGGGAAGCACAGGGCAAGCAGAAGCATGCTCAGTGAGGGCAGCTTGGCCTGCCACCTCCTTGCCTCCTCTCCCTTTAACTCAGGGGACTGACTTCAACATGCTTTCTATATTGAGGAGGCTTTAAAAGCAGCTTTTGATGCTTCAATCTTTTCTCCATATACTATGATGCTCCATATTGGTCCAGTGGTTAATTTTGTTTTTGTGATGTTGATATATAACTCATACTAAAGGCTGTAATCTTTGATCTTCTGTAGTAAATACTTCAAGTCTTCTTCACTTTCTGCAAGTAATGTTGAACCATCTACATGACATGGGTGGTTGTTGAGTCTTCCTCCAATCCTGTTGCCACTATATCTTCATATAATCCAGCCTCTTAAGTTATTAGTTCAGAATATAGATTGAATAGGTATGGTGAAGTTTATAGCCATAATGCATACTTGGTTGATTTAAAACCATTCAGTAATTTCATTTTATTTGAATACACAGTCCATACTCTTGACAGCAACAGTCAAGAAATCAAAAGACATATTACATTGGGAAAATCAACTGTTAAGGACCTAAGTGCTAATGAGCAAAGGTGTCAGTGTAAAGACTGAAGTGTATCTGATGTAAGCCATGGGCTTTTTAATTGTTTCACACGGATCTGAAAATTGGCCAATGAATAAGAAAGAAGAAGAATCAATGCCTTTGAATGGTGGTGTGGGCAAATAGTATTGATTATACCATGAATTGTCAAAATCTTTTCTAGGAAATACAACTAGAGTGTGTCTTGAAAGCAAGGATGTGCGAATATACCACAGCTTCTCTAGCCATTCGTTTGTTGATGGGCACTTAGGTTGTTTCCAACTCCTTGCTATTGTGAACAAAGCTGCAATAA
>NW_006399791.1:2759770-2808245 GCF_000299155.1 Elephantulus edwardii
TTTCAGCAGGAAGTAGCTAAGAGAATATGCCATCCCCTTTTCCTTATGAATCAGGGTGAAGTCTCTCTCAGGGAGGAGTGATAGGAAATGGCAAAGGACACACTGAAGAAGGAGATTAATCAGAACTGACTTTGAAAAGCACTGTGGCAATTGGACAATTAAAACAGACATTCGGATGGAGGGGGAAGAAGAACAAACTGGGGAGGAAGGTAGAGAAAATGGTGCAGCAGTGAAGGAGTGAAGACCCAAAATCCCTGTAAATGTTCATTAACATTAATAAAATTTAATAATAATCATAAAAAAAGAAAGCAAGGTTTATGAATCTTTTTCTTACATATTTTAGACATATTGTCAGGAATGTCCAATCCTCTAAAAATGCACCCTGCTGGGAAAGGTAGAGAGTCAGAGAAAGAGAGGAAGAGCCTCAACACGATGGATTTGACACAGGGACTTAACAATGGGTTTGAGCATGACAGAGATTGTGACAACGACATAGAAGGGGGCAAGGTTTGGATTTTCCACAGGGTCACTGAATCCTAGTTGATTTAACACCATCTAATCACAGCAACAGCAACAATAAGTTTCTGTTGGAGCGAGGAGGTTCTCTTGGGAGTTTTATAACTGTTCTTTTGGGGACCTAGGTGGAGGACAGACTAGATGAGACTTGTTGATAAAGGAGTTGATTTGGCGGAAAGTAAGAAAAATGACTTGGAGAGAAGATAGTGTCATTCACCGAAGTGGCAAATGCTGGGGAAGGATCTGGCCAAATTATGTAGCAAAGGGAGACATGGAATCTGTTTGTACATTTAGATCTATAAAACCACATGTTGTTTAAGACATAAGTGTGGAGACAAGCCTGGGTCTTAGAGGGGAAGAAAGCATAGCAGTTTGGGAGGGAGGGACAAAGAGAGGGAGGAAATCATTGTGCAAGTCAGAAGAGGAAAGAACCTTTCGGCCAGGTCTCTAATAAAAGCCTGCAGCTGTTGTCAGCTGCTGTTAAGATGAATTTCACCAAGAACGTCTGCTGTAAGGAACCTCTCCAGAGTAGGAAAAAGCAATGATGTCAGTCTAGAGACTAAGGTGCACCTGATCCATGCCATGGTCTTCACAATTACTTGCTATGCATCAGAGAACTGGACAATGACTAAGGATGATAGAAGAATAGATGCCTTTCTACTAATTGGTCCTAAAAGCCTTCTGAGTTCCCAACTCTTCTCACTATCTCTTAGTTGTTGGAATGGACAGAAAACCTCATAAGCAGTTCCTTACTTCACCTCTACCTTGCATGTGAACTTCCGAGTTGTAAAACAGCCCAGTGGTAGATGGAATTTGCTCCAGGACTTAAGAAGCATAAATGACATAGCTGAGCCTCTACATCTTGTGGTTCCTAACCTGTACACTTTAATAGACAAAGTGCTAGTCTATAGGCCTTTTATTGTAAGAACCACCTTCCCTCTGTAACTTGATTTGTGCCACTACTAGAACCTCTACTCGGAATATTATTGCTTGTTAATTTTTGACTCATGTACTTTTAACTTGTTAGTTAAATTTGTGTCTTCTAGGTTGCAACACCTCCATGATACATCTTCAGGGATATGAACTTGCACAGCTAAGCACAATTGATAACAGTGCATCTAAATTCCAAAATCAATCTCCATAATAGTCTATGTGTTTCCTACTGCCAAAGGGGCCCTTTAGAGTAGTGAGAGAAGATCTTCACCCTGAAACCCACAGCATCCCTTTTCAGCAGGAAGTAGCTAAGAGAATACGCCATCCCCTTTTCCTTATGAATCAGGGTGAAGTCTCTCTCAGGGAGGAGTGATAGGGAATGGCAAAGGACACACTGACAAAGGAGATTAATCAGAACTGGCTTTGACAAGCACTGTGGCAATTGGACAATTAAAACAGACATTTGAGGGGGGAGAAGAATGAACTGGGGAGGAGGGTAGAGAAAACAGTGCAACAATGAAGGAATGAACCCCCCCCCAAAAAAATATTATTTTGATACTACAGGAAAACTTGAGTTGACTGAAATCATGAATGACCAAGGCAGTGGTTAGCAGAGAAAAAAAAAAAGAATAGATGCCTTTGAGTTTTGGTGCTGGAGAAGAGTCTTGAACATACCATAAACTGCTAAGAAAACAAATGGGTCTGTCTTGGAGAGCGTGAAACCAAGTTGCTCTTTGGGGGCTAGGATTTTGGATCTCAAACTCACATACTTTGGGCACATGGCCAGGAGAGACCAGTCCTTGGAGAAGGACATCATGCTCGGAAGAGTGGAGGGACAGCTCAGGGGAAGAAGACCCCAGATGAGATGGATTGGTACAGTAACCAGGGCAATAGAGGTTGGTGTGTCAGAGTGAGACTGGCTCAGGACAGGGCAGGCTTCAGAGCTGATGTACATGGGTCCCTATGGTTTGCAGGTGGCTCAACAACACATAACAACAACAACATGGTGACACACGCACAACAGAACAAGATGCTACCACATCCTGAGCCATGTCCACGATCAGCTGTGGGTTGGATGGTGTTAATCATGGGTTTTTATTGGCCAGTTTTTGGAAATAGATAGCCAGGCCTTTCTTCCTCATTGATCTTAATCAAAAAGCTCTACCAAAACCTGCTACTCAGCATCAGAGTAGCTCTCAAGCCTCCCCTGACAGACAGTGGTGGTTGAGCTTAGGTTTCACTATGAATCGAACCTGGATTTCCCACGTCTAAAGTGAGTCACTGCTGCCGTCTGATACAAGCTAGGAAAGGGTTACTCTGTCAATTTCCACTGAGTACTCAGCTCAAGTGCTCTTGGGGGAAAAGCATGTCTGGAAAGCTGGCTGTGGCTCCTCCCTCTGTCTGGGGTAGGGCCCGTTAGCCAGCTACCAAGGACCCAGACATAGCCTTATTGCAGAGTTCTTAATACTCTGTCCTCCACATGGTGCTGTGAGCTTCTTCAACTCAGGACTGGTCTTCATCCCAAATATCCTGCACTCTAGTCTCCAAGCAGCACCTACGCATCTTCTTTAAGCTCCCTGCATGCTTTGCTCTTACACATTGTTGTTAGCTGCCATCCAGCTGACTGTGACCCACAGTGAGACCATGTCGGAGTAGAACTGCTCCATAGGATGGTGAAGGCTGTGACCAGAGGATTGTCAGACTCGTGTTCTAAGGAGCCTCAGAATAGGTCTGAACCATCAACCTTTCTCCTAGTTGGTGTTGGACACTGTCCAGTCAGAACTGACCCACTGCTGATCCTCCAGTGGGGTTTCAGAGGCAGTAAATCACACAGGAAGAGACTGCCTATCTTTCTCCTGCAGAGCAGCTGGTGCATTCAAATCCTTTGGGACTGCATACAACTAAGCCACCAGAGCTTAACTATAAGCACTCAGCAATTATTTGGATTTCATAAATACAGATTTAAAAAAAAAATTCATTGTACTATGCTCAAACATATGTAAGAAAGCATTTGCCATTTAAACCATTTTTAAGCATGTACTATTTGATGGCATTAATTTGCCATTTAGTGCAATCATGAATGTAGATCATTAACTAGTTTTTTAGTAAGTATTGAGAAGCCTGCATGCACACTCTTAGAGATTTGCAGGCTAGTTCGCGGCTGAGATTCAACCAGGAAGAAGGTGGGCTGAGCTTTGCACAGACCTTAATCAGAACATGCGCACAGAGGCTCCCGTGGAAATTCTGAATGCTGATGCAGGCGAGCATTTCTCTGGGCTCCATTGTAGATGAGGAGGGCCCATGTCTGCATGCTCTGTCGAAGCTCTGTGGAGGGGACCTCAGGCACTGGGCAGCAGCTGTTGTTGGAGGAAGAAGCACTTCTCTATGCCCTGCCCTCTGCTCCCCACCTGTCCCACCTTGAAGGCGCCCTTGCTCCATCAGCCATTGACTTCTTCTGTATCGACCTGTCACTGCCTGATCCTCCCTTCTACATAGGAACCTCTTTCCACACTCCTTAGCTCTCACCCTCCCTTGGTTTCCATCTATCTGATGCTTCCTTGACTTTCACACTTTTACAGACTTGTCCAAACTCTTGACCCTTGGCCCCCTTTCTCCCTGGATCAGCCCAATGTCTGGATGTTGCCTGCATCATTTCATGGACCACCAAGGGTGTGAATAGCCTAAATGATAACACTTTTGAGCTTTCCACAGAGAGGGCATTTTTGACTGACCTTGACTTCTCACCTTAATATTCTCCCGCTGGGGTTCTAGACTCATTTAAAGCTCAATGTGTCAAAAGAATCTGTCAGTGTGAGGTGCTGTCTGCTTGGGAGGAGAACTATGATGCTTGTTTTCCACTGGGGGCTGTTTTCAGGTGTCATCCAGGAGGTTTGGACTCTCAGGAACTCTGTGTACAACAGAACTCACACCCATCCCTTGCGTGATCCCATTGCTGCCAACACCATGTCAATTCATCGCATTGAGTCTCTTTTTAAAAACCTTTTGCTTTATAAAGTCTAATGTCTTTCCCTAGGTACTCTAAAACAAAACAAAACAAAACACCCCAAAACAGTCACAAAGCTCTGGTGACCTAATCTGTTGGGAAGTTTTCTGCTAACTAACCCCAAGTGGGCTGGTCAAATCCGCCGTCGGCTCTGGGCAAGAAAGAGCAGCAATGTCTTCCCATGCCATTTACAAAGTTCTCAGCCAACGACTCAGTCACTCTTCATCTGTGTTCCTGATTCACTGTGTAACCTTCACATGGGCATCAAGCAACTGACAATACCATGACCTGGATCAGGCACAGCTTTACACACCAAAGTGACATCGCTGCTGTTTGGCACTTTAAAGAGATGCTTTGCTGCAAATTTGCCCAGTGCAATAGGTCATTTGACTTCTTTTTTTTTTTTTTTAAACTGGTTTCCATGTAATCATTTATATGCAGTTTGTTTTATAACATTAATTCTAATTAGCCAGTGTCATTTATGACACTCTCTCCTCAAATCCCCTCTGTACTCTCCCCGTCCTTTCTCTCTGCCCGTCTATCCACTAATCTGTTCCCTTCTCGCTTCCTTCTCATCCTTCATCTCAACTCTCCATAATTATTCTGTGTGTAAACCTTTCCTTTGCTCCCCCGCAATTGAATCAGTTATACATCTCCTGTCTCAGATTATTAATTGCAATTTAAACAATGTCTGATCAGCATTCAATCCCTTCCCCTTCCCCAATAAAGTTTTTATTATCTACCCATTCATTTCCTGCTCGGCCCCTCCCTGTAACGATTCTATTTTTATAAAGTGGTCTGAAGCTTTACTTTTTCTTTCATGACCGAGTTACTTCACTCAGCATAATGACTTCTTGACTCCTGCTTCCATATAGTATTGCTTGTGGGTCCAAGTAAGGTGAAATCCTTGATAACTTCAGTCTTTTTTGTTTATCATGGCGCTGTTTATGGGTTCAATCGTGAAAATGTTTGTTTTACTTTGACGTGTAATCCATACTGATGGATATATTCTTTGATCTGCATTGGTAAGGGCTTCAAGGTTTTGTGTTTAGAGAATAAGAGTGTGTCATCTGCATATATGAAGGTTTTAAATGAGTCTTCTCTGTTCCTGAGGTCGCATTCCTCCCGATATTGTCCAGCTTTTTGAGATTATTTGCTCAGTATTCAGGTTGAGCATTGCTGACCTCGTGGTGAGAAGCTGTGATGCAATCCCAAGGGCACATGGTTCGAATCCACTAGCTGCTCTGCGGGAGAAGGATGGACAATCTCCTCTTGTGCAATCTTAAATCGTACCATAGGGTCAGCTATGGGTTGCTTCTGACTCAACGGCACACGATGACAACATAAACAGTCTTGTTGTTTTGTTAGGTGCTGTGGAGGCTGCTCGAACTCATACTGACCCCATGGACAACAGAAAAATACTTTGCTCAACCTCACACTGTCTTCACCTTCCCAGCTGTGCGTAAACCACCCATAGCTGCAGCTACTGAGTCACTCTGACTGAACGGCTATGGTGAGAAGATACAACCATGGTGTAGGTATTTCCCAATATTTCAACCCTTGTTCTGTTTAAATGACTCCTTTTGGCTTTTGAAAGCAGGAAGTTCTAACATAAGAGCTATTTATTTAATTTAGGGGTATTTTGTGTCATGGAAAACCAACTTTTCAATCATTAGGCATCTGTTTATAAAGCAATTTTATTGCTCTGTCTTCTGGGTCTGTCTGAGCCAAAAAAAAAAAAAAAAAAGAGAGAGAGAGAAATCCAAGAGTGAGAGATTATCAGATAGTGAAAAGGAGTGTGTAGAGGTGGTAAGGAATTGTGCTGGCAGCCCGAAGGTACAGGGTTCAAACCCACCAGCTGCTCCAGGGGAGAAAGATGAACAATCTCCTCCTGTGTCGTTTACTGCCTCTGAGAACCTGTTGGAGGGTCAGCTATGAATCCATTCTGAGTTGATGGTATACAGCAACACATCTCCTGTGACACAGGAATAAACACAAAGGAAGGTAGTAAGACCCTCACCATCTTGGCATGACCCCATGTAAGAGGACTGGCTACTGGGTGAGGGGACGAGATTAATGAACAGTGGAAGAACGAGCCTGGAGTCAGAGCCACCGTGCATCTCCCTGGGTGAGTGCTCCACCAGGGCATCCCTCAGAGCCTCCTGGCGATGCACATACTTGTTCCATGAAAGAAGTGGTACTAGGACTCCTGTACCAGCAGGTATTGAAGCCAGGAGAGAAACCTCAGTAGCACCAGGTTAGTGCAAGGATCCCAGCTTCTCTTATCTCACCTTCTCTGTGCCCAACTCTGGATCCCAGAGCAGTTGATGAGCAGAGGAGGCAGGGAAGGCGGGCACACTGTCACCAGCAGACCCCATTTCCTTCTAGGTCAATGTTAGGACGAAATGAACTCTCCACTGCATTTGACAAAGTTGTTTTCAAGTGGACCAGACTTCATCATGCTGGTGAACAACTGGAAAGTTTTGAGATCTTTCCAAGATGGTATCAAGGACCTGGAAAGGACTATGCAGCTGAGTCAGCCCTGGCTCCCAGTGCCCTGTGCACAGCCCTGCCTGGTTCAGGGCCACCCTCACTATTTCCCTTGTGCTTACATGTATATACTGTTGCAGACACTCTGCCACTTTATCTCATTGATGCCTTGCTCTTCTTCAGTGACCCTCTACCCTATCAAGTCTTTCTCCGGGAACTACCTCCTCCTGATAAGACGCCCAAAGTGAGTGAGATAAAGTCTCACATTCTCACTTCTAAGCACTATGCATTCTGGCTACACTTCTGCCAAGACAGATTTGTTTGTTCTTTTGGCCGACCATGGTGACCAAGGTTATCCACCAGCACCACAATTCAAAGGCGACACTTCTCCTCGGTTCTTCCTTATTCATCATCCAACTTTCACATGCATAGGAAGCACCTTAAGGCGGCCCACGGTAGCATTTCCCCATTATAATCATCAGTTTGGTTTCTTGGCTGCTGCTTCTGTGGGTACGGGTTGTGGGTAGTTGGGCCATTGGAAAGAAACAAGACAGTCTCAAATCATATTCTCTCTGTGCTCACTGAGTTCATTCAGACTGTTCAGTGAGTAAGTTACAGATGTTGGTTTAGAGTTCTAGAAAAATACTAGTTCAAGCACAATTCAATCACTAAAAGACAAGTTTGATGATACTGTATTTTTAAAACATTCCAGTTTTTAATATAGGTAACTTTGTAACTTTGAGATATTTTCAAATTTACAGGAATGTGTCAAAAATACAAGGAGCTCCTGTTTGCTCTTTACCTGGATTTATGCGCAGTTTACATTTCTCCCGCTTGCTTTATTATGTTCCCTTTTCTCTGTCTGACTATATATAGTGCATTAATAATGTTTCACATGATAATATGTTAAACAGAATAATATAAATTCAAACAAATGTGTTAAATAATGTTAATGTTCACATTAAAATAATAACAGCTATAATAAATAATGGATACTTAATAAACAAATTAATTCTACAATAATAAATATTTCATTCATTATGATAAATTTTATAAGGAAACATAAGTTATAAGATTACTTGTATATTAGAGATAGACTGATAGGTACTTATTCTTAGAATCATTTGAAAGTAAGATGGAGACAGCATGCCTCTTTACCCCTTAATACTCGGTGTCTATTTCCTAAGCATGAGATCATATTACACAACCACAATCCAAAATAAAAAAAACAAACCACAAAACCAAATCCACTACCACTGACTCATCGACAGAATAGAACTGCTCCATGGGGTTTCCAAGACTGAATCTCTCTTCCAGGGAGAGGCGAGGGGTTCAGACAGCCAAACTTTCCCTGTTAAGTTAGCAGCTAAATATTTAACTCACTGCACTCCCAGGACATCTTATAACCATAGTATCAATACCAAAACCAGAAAATTCAGCACTGAAAACTCATAAGCATTACTTAAATGTCATCTGTTTTCTTAAGACTATTTGGTATAGTACTTTCCCCTTCACTTAGCCTCAATTTCAGGATCCCACAATGCAGTGAACACTCATCCCTCTTTCACCTCCCTCCATCTGTAACTATTCCTCCATCTTTTCTACCTTGCAAAGATGCTGCCTTAGATGTGTTTACCAAGTTGTGCCAAGAAATGTGGAGGACAACCACTTGGCCAATGGATTAGAAGAAATCTATATTTGTTTCCATTCCAAAGAAACTTGATCCAACAGCGTGTGGAAATTATTGAGCAATTTCATTAATATCACATGCAAGCAGGATTCTGCGGAAGACCATCCAAAAATGACTGGAACAGATCATCAGCAGAGAACTGCCTGAAGTGCAGGCTAGGTTTAGAAGAGGTCGTGTTACTAGGGATATTGTAGTTAATGTTAGATAGATCTTAGCTGAAAGCAAGGAGTACCAGAGGAATGTCTATCTGTGCTTCATTGATTATGCAAAGGCGTTTGACTGTGTGGATCACAACAAACTGTGGCTGACTTTGAGAAGAATGGGAATCCCAGAACACTTGATTATGCTAATGTGAAACCTATACTTGGATCAAGAGGCAGTCGTCAGAACAAAGCAAGGAAACACTGCATGGTTCAAAATTGAGAAAGGTGTACACCAGGGATGTGTCCTGTCTCCATACCTTTTCAACCTGTATGCAGAGCAGATTATCCAGGAGGCTGGGTTGTATAAGGAGAAATGAGGCATCGGGATTGAAAGAAGATTCATCAACAATCTGCGATATGCATGACACAACCCTGCTTGCTGAAACTGAGGAGGACCTGACGCGCATGTTGCAGAAGATCAAGGACTGCATCCTTCAATATGGATTGAGGCTCAATATCGAGAAACAAAGATTCTTGCCACTGGGCAACATCATGATAGATGGTGAAGAGATTGAGATTGTTAATAGCTTTAGTTTGCTTGGCTCTACAATCAACAATCTTGGCACCAGCAGTCAGGAAATTAAAAGACATATTGCGATGGGAAAGTATGCTGTTAGAGATCTCTCCAAAGTACTAAAGAGCAATGATGTCATTCTGGAAACTAAGGTGTGCCTGATACAGGCCATGGTCTTTGAAGTCACTTGCTATCTGTCAGAGAGCTGGACAATGGCTAGGGAGGATAGAAGGAGGATTGATGCTTTTAAGCTGGGGTGCTGGAGAAGAGTGTTGAGTGTACTATGACTGCTTAGAAAATGAACAGGTTCATCCTAGAGAAGGTTAAACAGGCTGCTCCTTGGAGGTAAGGATTCTGAAGCTTCATTTGACATACTTTGGACATGTTGCAAGGAGGGACCAGTCCTTGGAGAAAGGCGTCATGCTTGGGAGGGTGGAGAGCCAGTGCAGTAGAGGAAGACCCTCTATGAGGTGGATTGATTCAGTGACTGAGGCAATAGGGGTAGGTGTGTTGGAGACAATAAGATTGGCACAGGACATAGCAGTGTTTAGGGCTGTTGTACACAGGGTCACTATGAGTCGCAGGCCACTTGACACATAACAACAACAGACCAGTTATATTGTAGACTGTTCCTCAGTTGGAGACATCTCGATTGTTCTTAGCGACCGTGAGGTTGTTTCCCTCTCACAGTGACTCTGTTTTCAGCAAAATGAGCCCTGACTGGCCCTGTGTCTTCTCCCCTCTCCCCAATGCTTGATCTCACCATCGCAGCCACTGCCTCGGCCCATCTCATTGAACAACTCCCTCTTTTCTGGTTGCCTCCACTTTACAAGCGTGATGTCTTTTCCCAGGAACTGACCATTCCTGGTAACACGCCCAAAGCACATAAGTCAAAGTTTTGCCATCCTTGTCTCTATGGAGTTTTTCTTGCATTTCCTCTGTTTGTTCTTCTTGCAGACTGTGGAGATATTCAACCTTCACAGCCAAAAACACAATCGAAAGGCATCAGTTCTTCCTCTTCTGTCTCCTTATTCACTGTCCAACTTTCACGTGCATATGAGGCTTTTTAAAATATCATTGCTTGTGGTGAGTGTGCCTTAGTTCTCAAAGTGACATCCTTGCTCTTTTTTAAAATTAATTGTAATGAAAGTTTACAGAAACTTAAGGTTTCCAGTCATTCATTGTTGTACCCTCCTTGCTCTTTTAAAGATTTCCTTTACAATATACTTTGAATTTCTTGATTGCTGTTCCTGTGAATATTGATTGTGAAGCCAAGTAAAATGAAATTCTTGGCAATTTAAATATTTTGCTCCATTTATCATGATGTTCCTTATATTCAGGTTATGCAAATTTTGGTGGAGATATTCCCAGGGTGATGCTGTATTCTGAGTGTCTCAAACTACAGGCACATAAACCTGGTTTGTCCCACTAATGGTGACATTGATGTTGATTGCTTGGTTGCCATCACACTGGCTACACTATTTTAGAAACTGCTTTTCCACTGATAAAAGTTTGGCATATTTAAAACACTTTTCTCGAGTGTTGTTTTAACAGAGTTTTCTCTTGTATTCACATTGTAATTTAGCTATTACACTCCCATTTTTCTGCCAAATTTTAACATTTTGCTGAATTTTAAAAACTGTTTTCATAGACAATTCTTTAGATTTTACCTGAGGATAAATTTCTAGAATTGGAATTGATTGTCAAAGAGTATGCTTATTTTTAAGGTTAAAAAGGACCATTCAAATGGCTCTGTCCTCAAAAACCTTATTCAAATCACATCCTTATCCACAGCATAGCAAACTGTCTCTTTTGCTCTCTGCTGCCCTGCAATCTTGCCACCATAGGATTTTGTCATCTTTCAAACTATCTGGTGGCTTTAATGTGTTTCTTTAGTTACCAACACTTGACATCTCTTCTCTTTTTATTTTCTTTTTATAGATCTTGAACCATTTATGTAACTTCTATTTCTGTGTCCTGTTCACATTCTCTGCTAGTTTTTCTGCTATATTGTCATCTTTTGTTACTGAGTTTGCCTTGGTATTACTACTGTATAAAGGGAGCTCTGGTGACCTAGGGAAGAGAAGCGGCAGTGCAATCCCAAAGGCGCACAGTTCAGATCCACAAGCTGCTCTGAGGGAGAAATGATAAACCTCTCCCCGTGTTATTTGCTGCCTCTGAAAACCTGCCCGGTGGTCAGCTATGGGTTGGTTCCAACTGGACGGCACAAAACAACAGCAACTGTATAAAAGTGAGTTCCAGTGGCTTAGTGGTAAGGAGTTGTGTCTATCACCCCAAAGGATAGCAATTCAAATCCACCAAGTGCGCTGTGAGAGAAAAATGAGCAATCTCCTCCTATGGACTCATAGCCTCTGAAAACCGTCTGGAGGATCAGCTATGAGTCAGTTCTGACCGAATAACACATAACAATGGTATAAAAATTGTTAAAGTCAGTTTTGGTTTCTTCTTTGACAGAATAGTGTTGGGTTTTTGCTAATTTTTCACTTCCAAATCACATCTCCATTACTCTATTTGTAATTAATCGTTCATAAATACATATGCTGGCACATAACCAGGAAGCAATACAGTTCAGTGGTTGACAAGGCAGGCTTTTGTGTCAGGTTCTGCTGAGTGACTCTGGGTGGATTGGTGTCAACTGGGTTTCAATTTTCTCATCTATAAAAGAGGAGATAATCATAGCACTTACTCCATCAGGCTGTTGTCAAGATTAAATGAGATAACTGTATGGAAAGCGCCTGCCACATGGCACTCAATAAAAACTGGCGGCTATGTGTTAATTTATGTGTTATTTGAGCCTAGTCTTCTGAGGACCACATTCAAAGAGGTGGTGACTTGCCAGGACATGTTCAAACAGGATGGGAAAGTCACCAAGAACAAGGGGAAGAGAAGTAGACAGTGTCTCTCAGTGAGCTGCTAAGGACAGAGTGCTGGCTTTTCAGAAAAGATTAAAGGAGGGCCAGGTCCTCATTGCACTGCATGAAATCCCAAACTGATCTGTTTCCAGGATTCGAACTGCCTGCCTTTGTGTTGGCAGCACAACTCTATCACTAAGCAACCAGAGTTCTCATTACATGAAATTACAGAGTTCTCATTACATAAAATCCAAAACACTTTCAGGATTCCAGGATTTGAACTGCCTGTCTCTGGGCTGTAGCACAACTCCTTACAACTAAGCCACCACAGTTCCCTACTAACTGCTTAAATTCCACAAATAACCTAGAGTTTAAACCTAAGTGTTCCCTAGATAAGATAGTGGCCCTAAAATGTATCAGGTCCTAATGCCTAAAACATGTAAATGTTACTTTATTGGGGAAAAAGGAGTCTTTGCTGATGATCAAGAATCTCGAGAAGGGAGATTATTCTGGATTATTCAGATGAGCCCTAAAAGTAATTACAAGTGTTCTGACAAGAGGGAGGTAGAAGGAGATTTGACACAAAAGACTGGGAGGTGATAGGAAGAGGGAACAGAGACCTGGATACGCTGGCCGTAGAGGCCCAAATGGTGTGAACATGAGCTGAGGGACACAGGTAGATGCTTGAAACTACCAGAGGTGAGGGACAGTCTCCCCACCTCCCCGTACAGTCTCTGAGGGAGTATGCCTGCCACCTTGATTTTTGGTTCAAGTTCAAAACTAAACTTACTGTAATCAAGTCAGTTCCAACTTATACTGACCCTAAATCTTTATTGGAGAAGATTGCCCATTGCCCATCTTTCTCAGGCAGAGAACCCAGTGGATTTGAACCACCAGCTTTCCTATGGTTTTGGCCCAGTGGTACTGATTTTAAACTTCTGGGTTGTGTTGTTTTAAGCCAGATAATTGTTGATTTGTTTCAATAAATGTATAAAAGTAATACACAAGGTTGGAGAGGGACATGATGCTTGAAGGGTGGAGGGTCAGCAAAGAAGAGGAAGATCTTCAATCTGGTGGATTGACACGGTGAGTGCCACAGTGGACTTGTGTGTGTCAAGAAGTGTGAGGACAGAACAGAATAGAACAGGGTTCAGATCTTTTGTTCATAGAGTCCCTATGTGTTGTACTAGACTCAGTGGCACCTAACAACAACAATACACAAGGTTAGCAAATATAGACCTTTAAATTGGGAATGAACTTGGACAAGTCTGAGCACATAGTAGCTCCTTATCAAATTTCAGCTGTTTCCTTGTCTCCTTCTCTCTGCCTCCTCTTCCCCTTCCTCAGAAAGCTCTGGGGAAAGATCCTCTTTCTTCTTTGTATACAGTGCAGATGATCTAAGAGAAGCTTGAGCTGACATCCCTGGTCCCACCTCTGGGCTAGTTCGCTCTGAGATACGTGACGAGAGATGTGTGAGTTGCTCACCCTCTCAGCTTCGCTTCTCTTTCCTCTTCCGTACCACAAGGATCTTGTTTGTCTTTGGAAAACTTGCTTTCTAAGGACCCTTTGAACTCTAAAGATTCTATACTTTGGTGATACATAAGATTTGCTACCCGTGTTTTTGGCTTTTACGTGAAAGTTCATCAAACCACCCCAAATCCATGGCCATTGAGTCGATTCTGGCACATGGCAGTCCCACGTGCCACCAAGTAGACCTGCCCCATAGGCTTTTCTTGCCTGTAATATTCATGGAAGCAGATCACCAGACCTTTCTTCTGCAGCACCAACAGGCAAGTTTGAACTGCTAGCCTTTAGGCGAGTATTTCAGCATTAACTGTTTGCACCACCCAGATCCAAACACATTTTGGAACCAGAACATGGGATCAGAGGTGCACGCCACTCACCGAAGGAATGAAAGCTTGAGAATGCTCTGAGGAGGCCTCTCCCCTCTGCCTTGCCCCATCTGACCTGCTTTTTTAAAAAAATAAGCACTATATTCTATTTTATCTCACTTTTTAAGAATGGAAATAATATGGATCTTTTCCAGGCAGGCCAGCCTTCCAAATTTCATGTCATAAGTACATGAGCATATCTAAGGCTGATTCTGTTTGATGAATCACAGCAATAGATATTCTGTTAATTTCTAGAGTCTTACTTCTTGCCAAGACCTTCAGTAGTGTAGCCTGGACTTCTTCCTTTGTAACCATTAGTTCTTTTTTTTTTTGGTCTGATTTTTTTATTTCACAGCCGGTGTTCCTTTCTCTCTCTCTCTCTTTTTTTTTTTTTTTTTTTGCTTATAAGGTTTATATACATTGTGTTTCACATTATTCCACATTCACATTGTGTTTTATACAATCATTCCATTCATTGTTTTGGGTTTTCTTCCTGCTAGTGCTTTCTCAATGGCCAAGTGACTCTCTGTTGTCTAGTTGTTGTTATGTATTATCCAGTTGGAACCAACCCATAGCTTCAGTGGGTTTGCAGAAGCAGTTAATTCACACGGAAGGAGACTGCCCATCTTTTTCCCATGGAACAGCTGGTAGAATTGAATCATGTTCCTCTGGGTTGGCACTACAACTCCTTACCATTCAGCCACCAGCACTCCCTAAGTGAGTCTCTAGAAGCTCCAATTTGCCAGTGACCCCTGGAAGCAAAGTTACTTGCACGTCTCTACCAGCTAACTACTTGTCAGACCCCAAACATGTAGCTCGTGGTGGGGAATGATGAATTCCTTCCACCCTCATGATGGAAATTTAAAGGGAATAATATGAGAGCCTCATGGATAAACTGCACATTCACCACCACAAATGATCCCGTCACACAGACAAACACATAACATTTCAGGACTTGTGGAAAAGGTCCAGGAGCATTTGGAGCTAAGAATGGGAGCTGTTTGGCTAACTCATGGTTGTCCCGTGGTCCAGTAGAGAGAGAAACCAAAGTTTCTAATTACCCAGCCACAATCCTGTATTTGGATGTAAAAGAGGAGAAATAGCTGAGTGCCAAGGAGCCAGCAGGGAAGCCACTGCCCGAGCTATGCTGAGCTGAAGGCCAGGCCGGCTGGCCAGGGGCCCACTGTCCAGCTGAGATGCCACAAATGAGCTTTGAGAGTGCAAGAACCTGAGAACCCGCATCAGGTCCACCCCACCCTCTGCCCATGTTGCCAGGGCATCAGCATCAAGCAGGCTGCCCCTCAAAAACTCTTCCCCCTCCCCTTGTATCTTCTCTCTTGCAAACCTGTCCTGAGGGATGGGAGGATTAAAGGGGCAACACAGAGATCAAGTAATAGCCTCTGTTTACTCGTCAATAAACAAAATCACAGCTCACCCAGCCACAGGCATTTCTGGTGTGGTATCCCATCTGTCCTTCACTCTGCGCTTTCTGGAGCTCTGACGCACCCTTTGCCTCTGCTGAATGTCATCTGTGGCCAGGAGCCCATGGAAGAGGCGTAGGACTGCTGGCTGGCAGTAGCGCCAAAGACAAGCTCCAACCCTAAGACATGCTGTTGCTGCTGTTGTTGTTTTCAGTCTTTGTGGAGTCAGCCCCAACTTGTGGTCAGAATGCTGCCCAGATTTACATCTTTTTCACAGTCATTATGTTGGGGCCATCCTGGGGTCATTAAGTAGTGCTTGCCAACCTCAGATGTTCACTGTCCAGCATACAGGGGGCAGTGCTCTGTGGTGCCCCACAGTTTTCACTTGCCAGTGTTCAGAAGTAGATTGTCAGGCTTCCTAGTCTGCCTTAATCTGGAAGTTCCTCTGGAACCTCTCCATCAAGGGTGACCCTGCTGGGATTTAAGAAACTAGTATCATAGCTTCCAGCATCACAGAAAACATGAAAGCCACCACCATGTAACCCACTGGAATGTAGGTGGTGATATTTTGTTGTTATTAAGTGTTATCAAGTCTGTCGTATGGCATTGTCTCATTGTTATGACCGAGACCTTGATAGTTGGCTTTAATAGTCCCTGCTGGGGGAATGGTCTCACAAATCATCAACAGCTGTAGAATCAACATAAGAGAGCATTCTCCACACCATGGGGTGTGGGAAAACACTAAAACAGGAGCTGCAATGCAACTGTGCTAACCCAAGTCTGCAGGAGGATGAGAACTTGCCTGGTCTGAGAAATCATATACTAAGCATGCAGCTGCATTAGCCTGAGCCATGGCTCACTAGTTTCTAAAAAAACCCAAAATACCAAAACCAGCCTGCATCCCTACAGTCACATGTGCCATTCCCCTGATGGGTCTGAGTCTCTGGAGGACCTTCTAGTGAACCACCGAACCCAAAGGCCATAGAGGAATGGGGGAACTGTGCCACAGACTAAACCAATACCATGGCTTATGTCGGCACATGATAATCCCCAAAGTATTATTGTTGACCTGAGACTTCTTAATAATAGTTTGCTATTAACTAAAGCAGCAGTCTTCCTTGTTCAGTGAAGAAATGAAAAATACAATAGATCAGGTCAGACACATGATAATCTCCAAAGTGTTGTCATTGGGCTGAGACTTCTTACAAACAGTCTGTTATTAATCTTAACAGAATAGATGCTAAAAACACCGACAGAAGGAATGCATTTCCCACCAACCACACAATCTTATTGTCTATTGTTGCAGTCACTGTGTCAATCCATCTTGTTCAGGGGCTTCATCTTTTTAAAAGATCTTCTGCTTTACCAATCATGATGTCCTTCTCCAGGGACTGGGTAATCCTGACTCTATGTCCAGAGTATGTGAGAGGAAGCTCTTCCCTTTCTTGCTTCTGAGGAACATTCTGACTGCACTTGCACTGCTTCCATGGCAGCTTTGTTTGTTCTTCTGAAAACACATGATGTATTCAATATTCTTCACCATCATTCAAAGGCATTACTTTTTCAGTCTTCCTGGTTCATTGAAGAAATTTAAAATACCTTGACTTGTGTCAGACACATGAAAATCTCCAAAGGGCTATCTTTGGTTTTTAGGTCTTTAAGTATTTTATGTTTTAAGACCTTGAAAGTCTTCCAAAGAGGTATTGCAATGGGCAACTCTGTTGCTAAGGACTTCTCTAAAGTAGTAATGATCCAGGATGTCACTTCCAAGATGAAAGTGAGCCTTTTAAACTGCTACATATGCATATAAAAGTTGGACAGTGAATAAGGAAGATCAAAGAAGAATTGATGCCTTTGCATTGTGGCAACAGTAAATAATATTGACTATACCATTGAATAAGGTATGCCTGATCCAGGCCATTGTCTTTGCAATTATTTGCTATTCATGGACAATGACTAGGGATGACAGAAGGAGAATTGATGCCTTTGAGCTGCGATGCTGGAGAAGAGTATTGAATATACCATGAACTGCTAAGAGAACAAACAGGTTCATCCAGGAGATGGTGAGACCAGGCTGCTCCTTGGAGGCAAGGATTCTGAAGCTTCGAGTGACATACTTTGGGCATCTTGCAAGGAGGGACCAGTCTTTGGAGAAGGATGTCATGTTGGGAGGGTAGAGGGACAGCGTAGGAGAGGAAGACCCTTGATGACGTGGATTAGTTCAGTGACTGGGGTAATGGGGGTAGGTGTGTCAGAGACAATACAGTTGACACAGGATAGAGCAGGGTTTAGGGCTTTTGTACGTAGGGTCACTATCATAACCACCACCACCATGGAATGCCAGAAGAACAAATACAATTGTCTTTGAAAAAGCGAAGGCAGAGAACTCCTTATAAGCAAAGATAGTGAGACTTCATCTGATGCATTTTTGGGTATATTATCAGGAAGGGATAGTCACTGGAGAAGGACATCATGTTTAGAAGAGTGTGTCAGCAAAAAACATGAAGACCCTCAATGGGATAGATTGGCATAGTTATTCCAATAAGGAATTTAAGCACAGCAGAGACTATAAGAATGGTGTAGGACTAGGCAGAGTTTGATTCTTTTGAACATAGCATTAATAAAATTTGTACCAATTCAATAGCCTTTAACAAAAACAAAAAAAGTTGGTTTGCTTCAAATTTACCCAACATAACACATCTTTGCATTTCTTGATTGCTGCTTCCATGAGTACAAGTAAAAAGAAATAGTTCACACTTTCAATATTTCATTTTTCTTTTATTTCAGTCATTTATCCTGATGATACTTCTTGATCTAGTTATTTTGTCTAGTTTTATGTTGAGGTGTAATCCATACTGAAGGTTGTAGTTTTTGATATCACCAGTAAGATTTCAATTCTTCTTCACTTTTTGGCAAACAATGTTGTCTGCATATCACAGTTTATTAATAAGTTTTTCCACAATCCTGATGCTACAGTTTTCTTCATATAGTGTAGCTTCTCAGAACTCTTAATATACACTTTTCTGATTTAAAATCATGCATTACCTTGTTTTTTTAAAAGATTGACTACCTCTTAGTCTGTGTACATGTCCCAGATGAACATAACTTCATTTCCACTGAGCCAGAATCAACTCCTAGCCAACCTTTCAGTAGGTTTTGTTGTCTGTTGTTGTGTACCATCAAGTCAGAATCGACCCATAACTGACCCTCCAGTGGATTTTCAGAGGCAGTAAGTCACACAGAAGGAGCTTGCCATCCTAGGGAGACTAAGTTTTATGGGCGGAGATTGCCCATCTTTCTTCCACAGAGCACTTGTTGTTGTTGTTAGGTGCCATTGAGTGGAGTATGACTCAGGGACCCTATGAACAAAAAATCTGAACCCTATTCTATCCTGAACCATCCTCACACTTCCTGACATGTAAGAACCCATTGCAGCAGTCACCATGTCAGTCCACCTGGTTGAGGGTCTTCCTCTCATTTGCTGATCCTCCATCCTTCTGCAAGGAGTAGCACCTCCTAGCAACATGCCCAAAATATGTGAGGAGAAACCTCATCATTCTTGCCTCCAAGGAGCACGTTGGCTGCACCCTCTCAAAGACATATCTGCTTGTTCTCTTGGCCATCCATGGGATGTTAAGTGCTCTTCTCCAGCACCACAGCTCAAAGGCAGCAATTATTTTCCAGTAATCCTTCGCAATCACCTGTTATGCATCAGAGAGTTGGACAATGACCAAGGAGGATAGAAGGAGAACTGATGCCTTTGAGCTGTGGTGCTGGAGAAGAGTACTGAGAATACCATGGACTGCTAGGAAAACAAATAGATTTGTCCTGGAGAGGGTTAAACCGGGTGGCTCCTTGGAGGCAAGGATTCTGAGGCTCCGTCTAACTTACTTCGGACATGTAGTGAGGAGAGACCGGTCCTTGGAGAGGGACATCATGCTTGGGAGGGTAGAGGGACGGCGCAGGAGAGGAAGGCCCTCTATGAGGTGGATTGATTCAGTGACTGGGATAATTGGGATGGGAGTGTCAGAGACAGTGCGATTGGCACAGGACAGAGCGGAGTTTAGGGCTGTTGTACATAGGGTCGCTATGAGTCGCAGGCGACTCGACGGCACATAACAACAACAACAACAACAACCTTATTCATTGTCCAACTCTCAGATGCAAAGCAAGTAATCGGAAAGACCATGGCCTGAATCAGATGCACTTTAGTCCTCAAACTGACATCACGACCCCTCAATAATTTGGAGAGGTCCCTAACTGCAGATTTTTCCAGTGCAATGCATCTCCTTATTTCTTGACTGCTGGTACCAAGGGTGTTAATTGTGGATTCAAGCAAGACGAAGCTGTTGACAGTTTCAATCTCCTCTCCATCCATCATGATTCTGTCTATTGGTCCAGTGGAAAGAATCTTTATTTTCTTGACATTGAGATGTAATCCATACTGAAAGGCTGCATTCCTTAATCTTCTGTAACAAGTGCTTTAAGTCCTCCTTATCTTCAGCAAGCAAGGTTGTGTCATCTGCATAATGCAGGTTATTGATGAGTCTCCCTCCAATCCTGATGCCACATTCTTCTTCACAGAGTCCAGTTTCTAGAATAATTTTCTCAGCATAGAGATTGAATAGGTTTGGAGAGAGAATTCAGCCCTAATGAACTCCCTTCTCAATTTTAAATTATGCAGTGTTTCCCTGCTCTGTTTGCACAACATCCTCCTGTTCCAGGTATAGGTTCTGCATAAGCACAATTAAAAACTTTGGGATTCCCGTTCTTCTCAATATCAGCCACAACTTGTCATGATCCACACAGTCAAATGCATTTTCAAAGTCAATAAAGCAAAAATAGACATTCTTCTGGTGTTCTTTACTTTCAGCCAGGATCCATCTGACATCAGTAATGATATGTCTGGTGCCACAACCTCTTCCAAATCCTGCTTGAACTTCTGGCAGTTCCCTATCTATGTACTGTTCTAGCTGGTTTTTTGAATGATCTTCAGCAGTATGTTGCTTGTATGTGATATAAATGATATTATTCTATAGTTTCCACATTCAGTTGGATCACCTTTTTGGGGAATGGGAATATGGACCTCTTCCAATCCATAGATTCAAAATCACCAGAAAGATGCCATCTTTGGGTAACAATGTTCTGGAATTTTCATTTCTTGCAATATTATCTTTAATTGGTAATAATGCATACAGCCAAATGCCTTTACATGGTCACACAAGTAACTATCTTTCTAGTATTCTCTGTTTGTAGCCAACATCCACCTGATGTAATTGTATCCTTCCTTCCATTTCTGGATCCAGGTTGAATTTCTGCCTATTACCAATCAATGCCCTGCTACAATTTTTTTTTTTATTATCTTCAGCAAGATTAGACTTGTGTGTGATGTTAATGATATTGTTTGACAATATCCACATTTTGTTTGATCGTTTTCTTTGGAATGGGCACTAGTATTCACCTTCTCCTGTTAGTGCCCAGGTAGTTGTCTTCCAAATTTCACAACAAACAGGTGAGTGTTTCAGGCAGTCTATCAATCAGTGGAAACATTTTGTCCATTGATACTCTGTTAATTCCTGAATTTGTTTTTCACTAATGCCTTTACTTCAGCTTAGACTTCTTCCTTCAGTACCTTAATTCTTGATTATATGCTATTTCATGAAATGGTCAGATGTTTACCATTCTTTTGGGTACAGCTCCATTCAGTCCATCTTTTTTTGGAGTTTCCTGTGTCTGTCAGTATCTTGCCCATAGAATCCCTCATTACTGCACCTTGAGGCCTGAATGTTTTCTTCAGTTCTTTCAGCCTAAGAAATTCTAAGCTTATTCATACCTTTTGGTTTTCTAATTTCAGGTTTTTGAACATTATTACAGTACTTTGAAATCTGTTCCTGTTTTCACTTCATAATTTCTTTCTTTCTTTTGCTTTTTCTATTTATATTTAATTCTCTTTAGACATTGTAGGCATTGATTATCATGCCATCTTGAAAAGTTGGCACCCTGGCCTGGAAGGTACGGTACCTAAGTTCTAGAATGGTAATTCTGCTTGGCACACTTCCAACTGTGCATCAGTTCCCTTCCGCACCCTTGAGCTATGGCTATTCAAGGTGGCAGGCCTTCCTCACTACCCAGAAGGCACAGATATGACGGCACTTCCGGTCTCAGTGAAATAACAACTACTGCAGCTGAAAAAAATCTCACAAAGACACCTGCATCCTAATCCCAGCTTGTTTGAGTTCTACTGTTTTGTGTACCATTGAGGTGGGATCAACCCATAGCTGACCCTCCAGCGGGTTTTCAGAGCCAGTCAATTGCATGGGATGAGATTGCCCATCCTTCTCCCGCAGAGCAGCTAGTGAATTCTTACTGCATGCCTTCAGGATCGCAGTGCAGTTTCTTACTATTATTCCTGATAAAGAGGAAGAGGAAGAAATTAAAGAAGGAGAACCAGGAATCCTCTGTTAGCTTGGTATTAGCTGCCCTCCTGCAGCAGAGTGAATTATTTGATATGTCTTTCGCTGGCCACATCTTTGTAACTCTCCTCACGTGCCTAGATAGGATTAGACAAAGATGAAAGCATTTGTGGCCCACCAACGGGGTTAGATTACTTGCTAATAGTGTAAATAAAAGTATATGGCCCATTTCTGGGGTTGTTGCTGTTGTTATTAAGTACTATCAAGACAAGTACAACTCATAGGTAGATCTCCTATAAATAACAGATCCGAACCCTGTTCTTTCTTATTCTCATCACAGGATCCTATTCTATCCTCATCATCCTGACACGCTCGAGCCCTTTGCCACAGACAATCCATCTCATTGAGTGTCATCCTCTCTTTCACCATCTCTTCACCTTTTCAAATATGATGTCTCCTTGCAAACCAACCTCTTTTAACAACATATTCAACGTATGTGAAATGAAGCTTCACCATCCTTGCCTCCGAGGAGCACTCTGGTTGCACTTTCTTCAACATATATCTGTTCGTTCTTTTGGAAGACCATGAGATATTAAGTACTCTTCTCCAAAATCACAACGCAACTCCATTATTCTCCTATCATCCTTCTGCATTGCTCAGTTCTTGAATGAATAGCAGGTGATTGGAAAGATTATGGCATGAATCAGATGTATCTTAGTCTTTAATCTAACATCATTGCTCTTCAGTAATTTGGAAAAGTCTGTGACAGCAGACTTTCCCAATGCTATACATCTCCAGATCTCTTGACTGCTAGTAACAAGAATGTTGATTGTGTATCTAAGCATGATGAAATTGTTGATTATTTCATTTTTTTCTCTATCATCATGTTGCCTATTGGCTCAGTGGTGAGGGTTTTTGTTTTCTTGATGTTGAGATATAATCCAAATTGAAGGTTTTGGCAAGCACTTCAAGTCCTCCTTACTTTCAGCAAGCAAGGTTGTGTCATCTACATATCGCAGTTTGTTGCTGAGCCTGTTTCTAATCCTGATGTCACACTCTTTTTCATAAAGTCCAGCTTCTCTATTTCTCTAATGATTTGCACAACATACAGATTGAATTGTTGTTATTGCTAGGTGTCGAGTCAAATGTGACTCATAGCAACCCTATGAGCAACAGACCTGAGTCCTGTCCCATCCTCCTCATCTCTGATACACTGCAGCCTATTGCTGCAGTCATGGTGTCAATGCACCTCATTGGGATTCTCCCTCTCTTTCACCAACCCCCACCTTTCCAACTAACAGCCCATCCTGGGAACATGCACAAAATGTGTGAGCTTCCTTGCCATCCTTGCCTCCAAGAAAAGTTCTGGCTGCATTTTTCCTAAAACATTTGTTTGTTATTTTGCCAATCCATGGAATATTCAGTGCCCTTCTCCAATACAACAATTCAAAGGCATCGATTCTTCTTTCCATCTTTATTATCCAGCTCTCAGATGCATAACAAGTTATTGAAGACAATGGCCTGAAACAAGTGCACCTTAGTCTTCAAGGATACAGCTCTATTATGCACCCTCTTTCAAATTTTAAATCAGATAGTTAAGGAGCTCTGGTGGTCTAGTTGTAAGAAGCTGTGATGTAATCCCAAAAGCATGCAGTTTGAATTCACCAGCTGTTCCATGGGAGAAGGATAGGCAATATACTCCCATGTAATTAACTGCCTCTGAAAACGTGCTGGAGGGTCAGCTATGGGTTGGTTCTGACTCGATGGTACTCAGCAGAAACAGCAACAACAGTGTTCCCTTGCTCTGCTCAGACAACAGCTTCTTGGCCTTGGTATACAGGTCTCATATAAGCATGATTAACTGAAATTCTCAGTTAGCCATAGTTTGTTAATATCCACACAATAAAATGCCTTTGCGTAACCAATAAAACACAAATAGGCATTCTTCTAGTACTCTCTGCTTTCAGTCAAGATCCATCTGACATCAGCAATGATCTTCCTGTGTCACCACCTCTTATAAATCCAGCTTGAACTTCTGACGTTTTTTTGTCAATATACTGTTCTAACCCTTTTTCTTATTCTTGTTTTGTATCATCAAATTTTATCCGACTGGTACAGGAGATTGCTCCTCCTTCTCCAGTGGAGCATCTGGTGGATTCGAACAGCACGCTTTAGGGATTACTGCACATCTTCTTGCCACTAGGCCACCAGAGCTCCCTCTGTTCTAACAATTTTTTAATGATCTTCAGCAATACTTTCTTTGCTTGTGTAATTTCCACGTTGTCTTGGATCACTTTTTTTGGGAGTGGGAACAAATATGGATCTCTTCCAGTTAGTTGGCCCAGCAACTACCTCCCAAATTTCCTGGCACAGACTGGAAAGCATGTCCAGGTTGCATTTGTTAGCTGAAACATGTCAACTGTTAAGTATCCCTTCAATTCTTGGGGGTCCTATTTTTCACCAATGCCTTCAACAGAGCTTGAACTTCTTCCCCCATCACTACTAGCTCTTTGTCATATGCTACTTCCTGAAATTTATCAGAGCCAACCAATTCTTTTTGGTACAGTGGCACTGTGTATTCCTCCATCTACTTTTGATTCTTCCTGGATCATTAAAAATTTTCCCCATAGCATCACTCAGTATTGAAGTTTGAGGCTTGAATTTGTTTTTCAGTTCTTTCAACTTGGAAAATGATGAGCAAGTTCTTCCTTTATCATTCTCCAGCTCTTTGTGCATTCCATTACAATACTTTTCATCTCAAGCTTTGAAATCTCCTGTTCATCTCCTTTACTTCAGCATCTCTTACCTTTGTTTGACTTCTCAGTTATCTAGTACAATGTTCAGAATCTCCTTAAACATCCACTTTGGTCTTTTCTTTGTCTTTGTAATGATCTTTTGCTCTCTTAATGGACGACGCTATCTTTTATGACATTCCACAGTTCATCTGGTCTTTGATGTTCACTGTTCAATGCCTCAAACATATTCTGAAGATGATTACATTCAGCAGGATAGTCCCAAGGTTGTATTTTTGTTCGTGTGGATTTGTTATCATTTTTTCAGCTTCAATTTGTGCATCAGTAATTGATGAGCTCTTCCACAGTCAGCATCTGGCCTGGTTTTGACTGCTGAGAATGAGCTTCTCCATTGATTCCTTCCCCAGATGTAGTCAATATGATGCCTGTGTAGTCCATCAGGTGACGCTCTTGTGTAGAGTTCTAGGGTTTTTTTAGCTCAAAAACTTAAACTATTGGTGGCATAGCTTGCATTACAGTAGCCAGCAAGCTGTCTCAATACAGCAAACTGACAGGCAAGTACTGTACTCAGAGACACAAACTATGAGCACAGATACATATATGTTGTGTACTGTAGAGCTGGGACTGACCCATAGCTGACCCTCTGGCAGGTTTTCAGAGGCAGTTAATTGCACAGGAGATTACTCATCCATCTCCCACAGAACAGCTGGTGAATTCAAACCATGTGTCTTTGGGATTGCAGTGCAGTGCAGTGCACGCGCGCGTGTGCGCGCGCAAACACACACACATACTAAGCAGGAATAGGCAGACAACAAGCACAGAGTGGACATGGCCAGAGCACCATTCACCCAGCAGTACCCAGACAGCAGGGGTGACCATGGCCTAAGCCATCCTCTCCAGAAGTCAGTAGGCTCAGCCCAGTTCTGCTCATACTTGCTTGTTTTATGATCTTCTATATGCATGGTCTTTAATTGGTTTTGGTGAAACATTCGTTCATAGGGCCGCTATGAGTCACCTACGACTTGATGGCACTTAACAACATAGAGAGAGATGTGATGCTACCAAGCCAAAGGTGGGTGGCTCTAATCTGCGGCCCTAAGGCCTGTTTTTAATTGTTTTTGGTGAAACATTCTTCTAGGCCGTATAGCCCTGGTGTGTCACTTGCCATACAGAGGTAACTCATGGTGGCTGTGAAGCTGAACACTGTGACACTGACGTGTTAAAGGCAATAACGGTTACCCATGGCAGACAGTGTTTGGTGGAGCTCCCCAGTTAAAACAAGCTTGGAAGCAGGAGTGGCATCCACTTCCCATAAATAGCTTGCCTCCGGAAAACCTATGAACCTGGAGAAAGGATGAAAGTCACCCAAGTGTCGAGGACCTTCATTCATAGGGTCGCTGTGAGTCGTCTACAACTTGACAGCATTTAATAACAACAACATATGCATGGTCTTTATAATTACTTGCTGTGCATCCAAAAGCTACACAATAACTAAAGATAACAGAAGTAGAATTGACGTCTTTAAGTTGTGACGCTGGAGAAGAGTATTGAACATACTGTGGACTACTAAAAGAACAAAGAGGTCTGCCCTACAGAGGGTGAGACCAAGCTTCTCCTTGGAGGCAAGGATTTTGAAGCTCCATCTCACATACTTTGAGCATGTAGCCAAAAGGCAAAAGTCTTTACAGAAGAACATCATGTTTGAAAGGGTAAAGGGACAGCATAGGAGAGGAAGACCCTGGAAGAGATGGATTGACACAGTAACTGGGGTAATGAAGGTAGGTTTATCAGAGACAGTGAGAATGGCTCAGGATAGGGCAGGGTTCAGAGCTGTTGTGCATAGGGTCATTACAAGTCACCTCAACAGCACATAACAACAACAACTACTACAATGCTGGTTTCTTGGATAGATCCATGGAAGTAAGCTGAATAGAAAGTTAAAACTAGGCATAAAATCATAGAAAGGGAAAGGGAGATCCCATCCAGAGATTCCATCAAGAAAGAAGAGGCAGGAGTTGAGCTTATCCTTTGGACCTGAGAAACCCAAAGCTAAGAAAAGTTAGAACACAGGAGAGATAACGTGAGGGGGGCAGACTCGGGAAACTATCTCTAGGCCAAGGCGCAGTTTTCCTAGACAAAGAGAAGCCCGAGCACCTTTGCACAAGAAACTTATTCATGGAGTGGGATGCCTCTGGGCACTTGAATTAAGTGCCTCCAAGTCTTCACTTCATCATGTATTTAAGGTCTGAGTTTGTAAAGTATGGTGTAACCATTGTTTATGTAGCTGAAAGTTGAGACTTGAAAGTGACTTCATTTCTAGCCTTGAAGGGTTTCTAAGGACATTAGTTTTGGGGGTTTCACGAGTCTCTGTCAGACCAGTCAGTGTGGTCTTCTCAATGATTATGAAGTTTGTTGGGAGATCACATTTTGCAAACTGACCAACCTGTTGCCAACAACTCCTGTTTTTTCTGCACAGGACAATCTTGTTCTCAGTCCTTCTAACCATCCCAGTTTTTCCATCAAGGACCTGCTCACTGGGCCCTCCTTCACCAAGTTGCCTCTGCCACCTCAAGTGGAAGAGATGTCTCTGTCCCTGCCCTCCCATGGCACTCACCACCTCTTTGCTCTGTGGTCACTGACTTTGCCTTTTTCCATTGGCAGTTCCTAAAATACATGCCGCACCAGCCAAAGGGAGCTCGGGTGGCCTAGTGGCAAGAAGTTGTGCTGCATCCCCAAAGGCACATGGTTCAAGGTCACCAGCTGCATTGTGGGAGAAAGGCAATCTCCTCTCATGCAATTAACTGACTCTGAAAATTCACCAAAGGGTGAGCTATGGATCAGTTCCAACTCTATGGTACACAACAACCACAACCACCACCAGCCAAAAGGAGTAACTGGAGATAATGGGCTTCTATTGCTACAGGAGTAGCAGCCACTGGAAGTCATGACAAACTCTAGGGCTAAAGACAAATGCCAAAGTGGTTCCTGAAATAAGAAGGGTCACTTGACAGGCACTGTGACCCTGGGAAGAGGGATACAGAGGGCAGCCAGGCAGGAAAGCAGGAAATGTCCTGGCCTCTCACTCCCTGTCCTCTGAGGCCCTGCAGGTGCCACTCCCCAGACTGAGCTCAACAAAAAATTAGAGGCTAAGCTTACATAGGCTAAGCTTGCTATAGTCACCTGCAGCCTCAGGACAGGGAAGGGTTTAGAGCTGTTGTCCATTAGGTCAGGATAGGTCGCAGGCAACTCAACAGCACATAACAACAGCATACTATATTGACTCTTGTTTATTTAAGCCTCTTGTTTAGAGTCAACAAGACCTGAGGGAGGGACATTGTGTTTAAAAGTTGGTTGGTATTCTATTTTAGAGGAACATTCTAAGTGGTACAGCACCCTTCTGTCAATATGCTGTACTGAGGTAACCTGGGTTGCTGTGGTGTTGAACCTTGTGTCATTAGGGTGTCAAATGCCATAACAGTTACCCATGGTGAACAGTGTTTGGTGGAGCTCCCAGTTAAAACAGGTTTGGAAGCAGGAGAGGCATCTACTTCCTAAACAACATGCCTCTGGAAACTCTATGAACTTTGATAAATGTCAAGGCTTCAGAATAGAAAGACTTCAGGCCTTTTGTTCATAGGGTCGCTATGAGTCATGTTCGACCCAATGGCAGTCAACAACAACAGCAAGCTTGCCTACTGATGGACAAAAGTACTGACTATCCCATGGCTGCCGAAAGAACAAAGTCTGTCTAGCAGGAAGTATAACCAGAGGGCTCCTTAGAGGCAAGGATGGTGAAACTTCAGATCACGTACTCTGGGCATGTTGTTAGGGGGGACCAGTCAGAGGGTCAGGAAAAGAGAGGAAGATCCTCAGTGAGATGGGTTGACACAGTGACCGCCACAATGGGCTCAAGCAGATCGGAGGTCACAAGGGTGTGCAGGATGGAGGGCAAGGTTCGGCTCTGCGATTCACAGGGTCGCTGTGAGTCATCGTGGACACAACAGCACCTCTCACAACAACAACAGCCACACAGGCCAGATCTCTGGGGCTCAGAGCAGGTAGGAAAGGTAGGGACTGGGTCTGATGGGGCAAGTGAAGGATGCCCAGGACATGGCTTGTCTGTCTTACTGTGAAGTCTCAGAGAACAGAATTTGTGTGGGAGTTGCCCTGGGATCCAAGCAGGCCCCTTCCCCCAAACAAACCTGTTGCTTTTCAACTCATGGTGACCCCACGTGTGAAGGAACTGGCTGCTGTGTAGGATTCTCCGGGCTTTATGGGAACAGACTGTCGGGCCTGTCTTCTGTGACACAGTGGGTTCGGTTCAAACCTCTAACTTTCCAGTACTGAGTGCAAACTAATTCCACCACTGAGAGGCTGTGCCAAGCTCAGGGCTTTGCAACGTGTAGTTGTTAGGTGCTGTCATGTCAATTACTACTCCCAGTGAGACTAAGAACCACAGATAGAAATCTTGGCCTATCTGTGTCTACCTCATGGTGTCCAACATATAGAACTCACCTCACTGCTGTTGAGTCACAACCAACCCATAAATGACCCTCCAGCAGGTTTTCAGAGACTATAAATGGAACGGAAGTAGACTGCCCATCTTTCTCCCTTCAAGGAGCTGGTAAATGCAAACCACCTGCCTTTGGATTGGCAGTGCAACTCCTTACCCTCTAAACCACTTCCCTCGGCATACTTAGGTAAGGTATTCATAAGTATTCTTACATATTTGATGAACCAATCTTCCATCATTAGCTGATGAGCATGTCTGATGATTAACTTTCAGACATTTTATGGAATTTAGTCACCGAAAATCCCAAGAATGTTCCCAGTGCCCCACCCTGCCAGCCAAGGCCACTTGGGCAGAGCTGGGAAAAACATCATCTCATATTTCCCACTGCCATCCACCAATTTCTCACTTCTATGCCATGGTACCCCTCAAAGCAAGGAATAGAAAGCAGAGCATTTGTCAGAGCTGTGGAGGAATGGCAGTTTGCTCTGGTTTCAAGTAATCAAAGAAAACACAAAGGAGACGAATCTACAGCAGAGGTCTCAATCTATTGTAAGGGAAATACAAGGAAACTAAAAGGGGAATATAAGGCAAAATAAGTCTTTATTAGAAATGATAATGTAATTCTAATAAATAAGAAAAAATCCAGAGCCTTCTCTTCTCCTATCGTTGACTGCATTTTGTTCACATGGGCTTATCCTTGGAGTTATTTATTGTAATTTTATTAATTTTTTTTTCACTGTCAAATTCCAGTTATCATAAAGCTACTTCCAGCTCCTGGTTACCCATATGTTTCAGAATAAAACTGTACATAAAGGCTGATATTTTAGAAGCACATAACCAGACCTTTCTTTGAAGTCACTTTTAGGTAGGTTTGAACTGTCAGGCTTTGGGTTATAAGCCCAGGACTTGACCATTTGTGCCACCTGACAACATCAGTTACTTTTCACTGAGCATTTACTATGTCTTGGGCACCATGCTAAGGGGTTTGTACATGTCATCACATTTAAACCTTATGACCAGCATTTGCACTATATACTGTGATTATTTCCATTTTTATAGATGAGGAAAGTGAGGCATTGGAGAGGTTGTATAAATTTCTCCAAGTTCTCATTTCTGGGAAGAAGGTAGAGCTGGATGATGAATGGAATTAATGCCACGGAATTGCACATGTGGGAAATGTTGACATGGCAAATCCTTTGTTACACATATTTGTCCCACAATTAAGACAAGGAAAACGTAGATTTGGAATTTAAATTAAGAGCTGCCTACTCAAATCCAATGCTCACTAGAAAATACATAGGTAGTTTAAAGTCAAAGCTGATGAGCTCAGCTCAAGCAAACAGCAGCAACATAAGAAAACAGTTTTACACCCTGCCTACCGTTTGTTGTTGTTGTTATGTGCCGTCGAGTCATCTGCGACTCATAGCGACCGTATGTACAACAGCTCTAACTCTGCCCTATCCTGTGCCAATCTCACTGTCTCCGACACACCTACCCCCATTACTCCAGTCACTGAATCAATCCACCTCATCGAGGGTCTTCCTCTCCTGCACTGTCCCTCCACCCTCCCAAGCATGACGTCCCTCTCCAAGGACTCACCCTGCTTTAAACCCCTACCTTCCGCCTTCGCCATGCCTTGCTCGAAACTTGTGGGCTTAGGACAATCAAGTGGCAGCAACAGATGAAATGGTTTTACTCCCTGCCTCCACTTCAGACCCTTGGGCCAAGTGTGGAACACTAGCGTACAAGATCCAGCTGAGACATTGACTGCACCTGGGACGTTACCCTGCTGTGCCAGCGATGCGCCTCAGCTGCAGAGCTCTAGCATTCGCCTTGGACCCCAGCTTGACACACTGGCACTGCCCTCAGATAGGCTTTGCCCCATGATATTTCGTGTGCCTAATTTGACACTAAGCCACAGGAATATGGTCAGAGACAAGGACCTTCTTCTAGAATGACAAGGGAGAGAAAGCGTCGCCTTAGAGATGGTGCCTGGGACTCAGACAAGCAGCCTCCTAAACTGTGAAACGATGTGCATATTGCTAATTACTTTGTAGCTTGGAGATCTGTATTCTTGCATGTTTACCAGTGTTCTAATTAGGATAGCACTTGTCTGTCAGTTTGCTGTATTTGTGGGTTGCTGTCTTTTAAGACGGCCAAAAGAACAAATAGATATATCTTGGAGAAGATGCAAGCAGAATGCTCTTTGGGGACCAAGATGATGAAGCTTCATCTCACAAACTTTGGGCACGCTACTAGGAGTGAATATTCCTTAGAAAGAGATACCATGCTTGGAAAGGTGGAGTCCAAATCCACCAGTAGTTTCTTGAGAGAAAGAAAGCAGTCTGCTTCCATAATGATGTTGAGCCTCGAAAATTTTAAGGGGCTCTTTCTTCTCCTCTGTCTTTTCAGGTTGTTATGAATTAACCTCAACAGACAGCTGTATGTTGTTGGTGCTGGACACTAGCTTTGCACTCTCGGAGCAGAGAAGCTGGCCTCAATTACAGATATGAACTGTACTTTCATATACATCACTCAGACCCACCTCTGAAGGAGGGGAAAGACACATTCATTAGTCAGCCACTGGGAAGGACTGGGATAAGAGCCAGTCCCACTGAAGACCTGGGATGGTGTGACACCGGACTATCACCCAGTGGATGTCCACAGCTCTGTTTAGTTATTTTTCATATCTAAAGACTCATTTGCTCTCAAGCCAGAGTCTCACTGATGTGGCTCGTTTGGTCTTGCAGGGTTGGTACTAATTTCTAGGTGTTGGGCCGGGGAGAGGGTAAGAAGTGATGAGGTGGATGGGAGGTGATGAGGTGATGTCCTCTTTTGCTGCCTGAGCAGGCGGAGGGCATTCTGTTCCCCTAGCGGACACACCTCCCTGTCACCTGAGAGTATCTGACTCATGATGACCCCACATGTGTCACAGTAGAACTGCACTCTGAGGGGAACTCTGGTGGCCTAGTGGCAAGAAGCTGCACTGCAATCCCAGAGGAACACGGTTCGAATCCACCAGACGCTCTGCCGGAGAAGGAGGTGCAATATCCTTCTGTACCAGTCAGATCTGATTTGACGGTACACGCACACAAAATAAAAAAAAAAGAACTGCACTCTGTAAGATTTCCAACAGCTGCTTTCTCAGTACATTGCCACGCTCTTTTTCCAAGGCCCCACTGCATAGATTCAAACCTCCAACCTCTTAGTAAACCACCTCTGTATTTTGGTGCAAGCAGCATGCTGTAATCCTGTGGTTGGACTTTAGTTCGGCCACTTATCACACGATTCTTTCTCAGGAAACTCACCTAACATTCTCATTTCCTTCCTCAGCAAACACTAGTACTTAGCTCATAGCTCCATCATGAAATAAAATCTAAAAATGTTTGATGGCTCTGGCACAGAAGAAAACCCAAACTCAAACTCACTACCATAGAGTCAGTACTGGCCCCAAGAAACACTATCGAGTTTCCCAGGCTGTGAATCACAATAGGAGATTACTCACCTTTCTCCCAAAGAACTGCTGGTGAATTTGAACCATTGGAGATGTGAGGGTCTTCAAGTTAGCAGCACAATTTGTTAAGGATAACACATGCCAGAACCCAGAACAGGCTTCAATAAATATGTTTCTACCTCTTTCATTATTTTTACCCCTCTAACAAGTCAAGGGAAAAGCACAATGTTCCATTTAAGCTGTACTGCACACCTTACTCAGGGACTCTGAGCCTGTGGTCAGGGCAGGGCAGTATAGCAGGGCTCCACCAGGGGGGAGCAGAGAGCTGGGAACTGGGGCCCGGTCTGTGATGGATGCTGGGCAGGTAAATACAAGAACAAGAAGTAAGGCCCAAGTGGAGACTGAAACTTCTTTTTTTTTTTCTATAATTATATTTTATTAATTTTCATAAACATTTACAGAGATTTTGGGTTTCCATTCATTCATTGTTGCACTATTCTCTCTACCCTCCTCCCAGTTTGTTCTTGTCCAAATGCCACAATGCTTGTCAAAGCCAGTTCTGATAAATCTCCTTTGTCAGTGTGTCCTTTGCCACTCCCTATCACTCCTCCCTGAGAGAGACTTCACCCTGAGTCATAAGGAAAAGGGGACGGCATATTCTCTTAGCTACTTCCTGCTGAAAAGGGGCGCTGTGGGTTTCAGGGTGAAGATCTTCTCTCACTACTCTAAAGGGCCCCTTTGGCAGTAGGAAACACATAGACTATTATGGAGATTGATTTTGGGATTTAGATGCACTCTTATTGATTGTGCTTGGCCGTACATGTTCATATCCTTGAAGATGTATCATGGGGGTGTTGCAACCTAGAAGACACAAATTTGACTAACAAGTTATAAGTACATGAGTCAAAAATTATGGAAAGAGACTGAAACTTCTGATGAGGACAAGCCCAGTTGGTGAGGACAAGTCCAGCATTGGCTCTTGACTTCAAGAGAAAACAGTCCTGCAGAGTCCTGAAGAAACCCTCTTCAGATAGGAGTAGTAATAATAACAATTAAAATAAGCCACTGCTGTCACATCAATTCTGACTATTAGTGACTCTGTAGAACTGTAGATATTCTTTTTTGGGTTTCCCAGGGTGTAAGTCTTTACAGAAGGAGCTGTGGTGGTCTAGTGGTAAGGAGTTGTGCTGCAATTCCAAAGGCACATGGTTCAAATCCACCAATTGCTCCCAGAGAAAAATGGGCAATCTCCCTCCACCCTTGGGATTAAACTGCTTCTGAAAACTTGCTAAAGGGTCAGCAGCTCCAAGTAGGTTTCGACTCGATGGAAAACAACAGTTACACATCTTTACAGAAACAGATTACCACACATTTCTCCCACAGAATGGCTGGCAGATTCGAACTGCTGACCATTCAGCTAACAGTCCAATGCTCAATCCACTGTGCACTAAGGCTTCTGTTAGTAAGAAAAACTGTTGTTAGTTGAAATGTATTCTATATTAACGATGTTCTCTGAGAGACAGTAAACCAATATATATGTATTTTTAACTTAGGGATAATATATCTGGTGCTAAATTCAGTGACCTCAAAGCTTAGTGTTTCTTTTGGTCTGCTGAGATGGTATCCCTCACTGTCACTGGGTTTACAGCCGAGGGGGAAGGAGGATATGGTATAAGAGGAAGCTTCTTCCTCAGGAAGTTGTTGTTGTTAAGTGCTGTGGAGAGTACAATTCAGGAAGAGGAGATGGAAATGCTGCTTGTTTCCTCTAAATGAAATGTTGGAGAGAGAGAAACAGAGGAGGAGGAACAATGGACCAGACATATGTGTTATCACTTCCCTTCCAGCCAAAATCCCAGAATGTGGTGGGCGGCTGCTGATAAGGTGGGCTGACAGGAAAGACGAAAACAGAGGGTTTTCTGGGTTAGGACTCCCGGAATAGACTTTCCCTACACGAACCCGTCCCATTTCCATGAAGCAGCCACACAGTGAAAATGTAGGGCTGGAATGAAATGTAGGGCTGGAATGACAAGGTGAGGTCTGTGGGAGTGCTCCATGCCCCTGTCCTGGCATGGTAGGAACCAAGCCATGGAAGCAAGGTCTGGGGACGCCACCAGGTGGGTCACGGGGTGCAAGCAAGACTCAGAAGATGCATAGACCCGGCAAGTGCTAAAAGCAATGTAACACTCAAAAACCAAAACAGTGCACCAACCAAACCAAGAGAGCCACTTCAAGTTCATCCCCATGCCCATGTCCTAGGAGATTAAGAGTAGAAATAGCCGGCAGGGCAAACAGCTTGCTCTCTCGCAGCTCCTGTCTCAGTCCCTCCCACTTTCTCTTTCACAGCGGCCACTCTGGCTGACTTTCAGGCCTCAGCTCTGCCATGCTCTCTCTCTCACCACAGGAGCCTTGTACACCCCTCTCCTCACCACAAGCACAGCTTCCCAGATCCTTCCTGCTCAGTGACTTGAGGCTGCTCTCTGTGGTCTTCCTCCCTCACAGACAATCAGCTCCCCAGGCCAGACACACGCCTGTGTCTCCAGGTTCCCTCATCTTTGTGAACCCACCATCAGTCCAGAATCAGGCCAATGACAGACTCTCAGTCAGTGTTTGCTGAAGCACACATGAGCAACTGGGGGAAAGCCAGGGCAAAGCCACAATCTCCTTCTGAAGCAGTGCGGTGCGGGGGAAACCAACCCACAAAACACGTCATCCTCTGAAGAACTAGAGAAGATGTGTGCACCACTGAACAGGGAGACCAGGGACAGGAAGAAGGCAGCCTTGATGTAGCCAAAGAAGATGGTGCTCCCCATCACCCACTGCCCTGCCTTTATCAAAAATCATCTCACACAGGGGCTGTGTTCACATTTCCCCCTAGTGGACGCCAAAAATGGCTTCTACCCTTGGCTTCCTGGAACCAGGATTTGACCAAAGTCCTCCTGCCTGGCAGTGTGTTTTGCAAAGCATCTCAGATGTCTTAATTCAGACCATGTGTTGACCAACGTGGAGCACAAGGAGACCGCAGACGTCTCCCCTGTTCCTCTGGGCAGTCTCGGGGGCTCTTGTCAGTATGACCTTGACTGAGGCCACGAGCTGGAGCAGGATGAGCAGTCCTGGAAGCTGAGATCTGAGCCACCGCAGAGGACCTGGTGTCTGGGCAGCCATGCCAACACGCAGCACGCAAACCGCTGTACAGAAAGAGGTAGGAGACAGAGGGGAACACAGGATGGGCCTGGGCTTCTAGCATCTGATTTACAGGCAGTTTACACTTGTCTTTAAAGCCCACTGCCCTTGAGTCCCTTCCAGCCCTGGGCAGCAACCCCCCAACAGGTTTCTAATCTTTACTGGAGGTGATTACATCATCTGAACACAGGATGGATTCAGACCACCGACCGTTCATTTGTTGTTGCCTGCATACCATGGAAGCAGAAACGACAGTAAACCACTCAGGAGGAGATTGTTCATCTTACCCTGGGAGCTCTGGTCAGTCACTCTGGTGGCCTAGTGATAATAAGGGAGCTCTTGTGGCCTAGTGGTGAGAAGCTAAGATGCAATCCCAAAGGCGTGGTTCAAATCAACCAGCTTCTCTTTGGGAAAAGGATAAACCATCTTCTGTGTGATTTACTACCTCTGAAAACCCACTGGAGGGTCTCAAGGGTCATTTCTGGCTCAACAGCGCACACCACCACCGCCACTACCACTCCCGTGAAGCACCTGGTGGATTTGAACCTCCTGACTTCAGGCTGGCAGCACAACTTACCACTAGGCCACTTATTCCATTGATCAACCTCAAAACATAGCACACTGTGCTGCCTGGGCTCCTTTGCTGGGCTTTTAATGTTACATATTACATAAATTTGCCTTTAATTTGAAGAGACTGAATAGACTTTTCAAACTCAAACAGACTTGCAGCAATATTAATCATCATCTTGGACGGGCAGCACTGGAAAAACTCTGAGCCTTTTCTTGCTCTAAAGTAAGGGTCCTGCCCTAATTTGCCTATACATTCAGCTTTACAGACACATTAGGGACTCATCTGGTTTGTAATCCTGGGGTGGTACATAGAGTCTGTTTCCAACTGCTGACAAGCAACCTGAGGAGGGCGGTGGGCTTTAGGGGGGGGAGGGGGGGCTCTTGCCCCAAATGGTGGTCAGCCACCCACCAGGGGGTCCCAGGAGGCAACCCTGTGAGGATTGATCAAAACTTCTCAGTGAGAATCTAGACAAGCTTTCCATTTGGAGAACAAAACCCTTTCTCTGGTTCTCTGCCCCAGCATCGCTCACTTGCCACACCACTGTGATCTTCTCAAACTCGGCAGGACTAGGCTGAAAGCCAGAGGCAGGGTCAGCGGGCTGCACGCTCAGGCCAAAAGTCTTCCACCAAAAATAAAACAAGCAGTTGCCTTCTAGCCACTTCTGACAGCTCCAGGCAGCCCCATGTCTGTCAGAGCAGAATTGCGATCCATGGGATTGTCAGTGGCGATTTCCTGACAGGAGATTGCCAGGCCTTTACTTTGAGGTACTTCTGGATAGATGGGAACCTCTCCTCTTTCTTCTGGGAACTGAACACATTAACTGCTTGCACCATCCAGGGATTCTACAAACCCGGGCCAGTGTCACCGAAGTGTTTTGAGGTAGACATGCGGTATACACACTGTATATTAATAATTGCATATTTGTGAGTAATTGCACATTATTAATTAGTTTTCTATTGTGAAGGGAATTTTCATTTTCATATTATCTGTATGCATCTATATTTCAGATATCATTGGTTTATAGTGGCGAAAGGTGGCTAGTACTGGTGGTGCCCTGGTTAAATAAGGAAATGCTGGCAGTTTGTTGGTGAAACAAGTAATGATCTGCGTCTGTAAAGATTCACTGCCTTGGGAACCAGGTGGATTTTGACCTGACAGCAGTGGGTTTGGTTTACGTTTTATGGTTCCCAATATTGTGGCCAGAGGGAGTGCTGGTGACCTTGTCTATTGGGCCCTGTGGTGCCCATCAAAAGCCTGTGCCTCTCTGGTGGTTCCAATCCACCAGAGGCTCCAGGGAGAAAGGTGGGCAATGTGCCGTGTGAGGTATAACCTCTGAAAACCTGCTGGGAGGTCAGCTACGAGTTGGTTCCAACTCAACGGCAATGCGTTTTTAAATATGGTGGCACAGTTGACTTTTTAATATGGGGCAAGTTGCATAGTTAACCCATAGGCTCTTGCAGTTCGAATGCACCCTGATGGAGGAAATCAGGCAATCTCCTCTCATTGTGACTGACAGCCTCGGAGACTCACTGGAAGGTCACTGAGGTGGAACCACTTTGATGGCAGTGAACTTGAGTTTGTGTAATACGAAGCTGCTGACTTGCTCTTTCCATAGTTCTCTCCGATCTCTGAATTCTCTTCCTCCCCAGGCAGCTGATGGGGCAGCTTTCCCGCACCCCTCCCTCGGCTCTTTGTCCTCATATCCAGGAAAACCCTAGCCCACTGCCACTCTGTCAGTTCTGCTTCCTGGTGACCCTATGGCAGGTTTTGGAGGCTGTAAAGGTCAACAAGAGGCAACCACTTTCTCTTTCTCCTGCAGAGACACTGGTGGGTTCAAACTGCTGACCTTTCTGTCAGTGGCCCAACACTGCCAAGGAAAGGCACAGGAAAACTCTGTCCCCAACGGGAGGCTCCCCTCAACTTCTCACTGGGACAGCAGGGTCTGGACAGACTGACAGACATGTGACTGTCCCTGGCTCTTCCACATGTGACAGAAAAATATGGAGTCATATTTGAAAAAGCACACAGGAGCCTTAGACCATCATAGTATGTGGATGTGGTCGTTCCCAAGGTCCTTGAGTTGCACTCTGGGATGTGCTCACCACCCAACACATCTCCTGCGAGCACCCAAGCTGAATAGGACAAGATGCTGGTCCCAGGCAGCAGACTGTGGGGTTCAGAGTGGGAAAGCCTGTGTTGGTCCTCCACCGCAGGCAGTCCTCTGTCTGGGGCCGTCCTATGCACTGTGGCTGTTGAGCCTTTGAATTGCAACATTTCGGAATCATTCTGATTACCCCCTGGATGGCTGGATAAATAAATCTGGCTTTGAAGAAATGCAGACAGGGCACTCCTAATGGCAAAGTCTTACATGCTTTGGGCATGTTGTTGCTCTGGAGAAAGACATCAGACTCTGACATGTAGAGGGTCAGCAAAGGGGAGGAAGACCCTCAAGGAGATGAGTTGATCCGTTCACTGCAACAACGGGCTGGAACACGTTGGAGGTTTATAAGGAAGGTGCAAGACCCTGCAAGGTTTTCATCTATTGCACTTGGAGTCGCTGTCAGTCAGAATCGACTCAGTGGCATCTAACAGCAACAACAACAGCAACAACTGGCCTTTCTTTACCTACTAGATGCCAGTAGTGTCTTCTCTCTCCAGTCGTGTCTTAAGATACCATTTCCAGACACCGAGAACTCCTATCATAAAAAAGGGGGTCTGAATAAATAAATAGATGATAGATAGATAGATAGATAGATAGATAGATGAATAAAAAGGGGGTCTATTTGAAAAACCAGAGAAGTTCCAGAACCACATCAAATAATCCAAAATGGGGGGGGTACTAAAATAAAAAATCCTAAAACAAACAAACCACAAAAATCCCTCAAACCAATTGCAATCTAGTCAGAACTGACTCATAGTCAACCCTCCAGTGGGTTTTGTTGTTCTTAATATGCCATCAAGTTGCCTGTAACTCATAGTGACCATCTGTACAAAGCTCTGAAGATTCGTGGGTGCTTCTTAGAAGGAACTTGAGGTGGCTCTGATGGCATGGTCTTTAGGGAGCCCCGTTGTTAAACCCAAGGCCACACATGCCTCTCTGGCTATTCGAATCCCCCATCAATTTCTCAGGAAACAGAAGGGCAATCTATCCCCGTGAGATTTCAAAACTCAATCAACTCAAACTCATTGTCACAGAGGGGTGGTCTTTGGTTGGGTTAGCTGTGCAGCTCCCTATATATTATCCCATCTAGGAAGCCCAGTGGAGGGTCAGCTATGAGTCATTTCCGACTCTACAGCAATGAGTCAGTGAGGGCTTTTATGTGAGCATATTTGTTGACATTCAGATGGACTAAAATTGCACATCTTTGCATTGGCAGTGCAAGACCTTACCACAAGGCCACAAGAGCTCCTTAGGACAGTGATGAGTAGGAATCAATGGCTGTGGGATTTTTGTCCTAAAGAAACTGTATTGACTCTTTCTCGGGAGCTGCTTCCTGTTTGGCTGCGTGCACTTGGCTTGCTATGTTCCTCTGAATTTTCTTTCATCAGAAAAACAGCATGCCAAAGCCCTGGGGGGTAGTGGCTGAGAGCAAAGGCTCAGGAATGAGATTTCCTGGTCTTGAGTCTCTGCTACAATATTTATTATTTGTAAGACCTTAAGGAACTTATCTAAGCTCAATGGACCTTTTGACTGACATCCGAGTGCTTTACCACAGTGCCACCAAAACCACTAGACATGTATTTCCTTGGGGAAATATCTATGGGTTTCAAGTCCATCGCCTTAAACCTCTCAGCACAACTACTGAATTAGCCTCAAATTAACATCTGCGATAGGGGGCAGCCACAGGGCCGGCCTTGTTTTGTTGAGAGGCAGCTAGCTGCGTTTGGGAGCATGAGCTCTGGCCTCTGATTCAAATCCCAGCGCTGCTGCTTGCTAGCTGTGGGGTGTGGGGACAGCTTACGTCACCTGACCCCTCTGTATGTAGTGTAAGAAGCCTGCCTCAGATGATTCTCACGAGGACTCAGCAGGTTATTGGGTATAACGATTTAGAATGCTTGACATACAATACACAGTAATTCTACAGTATTAATTGCAAAAGAAGCTGGTGAAGCATTCAGCCGCTAACTGAAAGGTCAAGGGTTCAAATCCCTCAGCCACTGCACAGGAGAAAGATGGGACAGTTTGCTCCTGCAGAGATTGCTGTGTAGGAAGCCCTATAGGCTGCTCTAGTATGTCTTCTAGGACAGATTTTAAGGCAGTGGGTTTGCTCTGGCATGATGGCTGGCACCATGGTCTAGATACATGACAGCTGGGACTGTTACCAGACGAGGGCCCTGATTTATCAAGAACCAGGGCATCTCTGGAGGAAGCTTCAGCATGTAGACAGCCACGAGTTGCACTGCTAGCCCCTCTCTGGCAGTTGGATCTACCTGTAGTCCATTGGGAGAAAAATGGACCATCTCCTTCTGTGCAATTAACAGCTTCAGAAACCCAGTGGAGGGTCAACTATGAGTTGGTTCAGACTTGATGGCAGTGAGTGAGTGAGTGAGTCTGTGAAGGCTTTCTGAACTGGCCTCTTTTTGATAGCCTATGGAAAAGATTCTCCTAAGAGGCCCTACGGAGAACTTCACCCTCCCTGGGCACAACTTTAAAATGAATAACAAATTGATAAATAGATAAGTTGGGTGGAGAGAAAGTCAGTCTACAATAATAATTTGATTAATTGTTGTTTTTGCTGTGTACCGTCAAGTTGGAACTGACCCATAGCTGACCCTCAGGCAGGTGTTCAGAGGCAGTTAATCACCCGGGAGGAGATTGCCCATCCTTCTTCTGCGGAGCAGCTGGTGGTCTTGAACCCATGAGCCTTCAAGATTGCAGCGCAACTTCTTACCACTAGGCCACCAGAGCTCCTAATAATTTAATTAGACTTTGTAATTTAATACATTGATCAATTGTAGTTAACCTTATGTACTGAAACAAAATAGTATTTTAATTAATGCTATAAATGATCACATTATTTAAAAGATACTTATAATTTTATAAAACAAAATATTCTTTTTAAACTTTCACTTAATAAAAAAAAAAAGAAGAAAAAAAGGCACTCATCTTTTTACGCAGAATAAAACCTCCAAATTCATTGCTACTGAGTCAGAATGGACTCATAGTTGACCTTTCATCAGGTTTTCAGGGCCTGTAAATCTCACAAGAGGTTCCTGCCCATCTTTCTCCTATGGAGCAGCTGGTGGATTTGAACTGCCCGCCTTTGTGTTAGCAGTGTAACTCCTTACCCACTGGGTCACAGTGTTTGCTTTAAGGAAATAAGCACAGCAAAAAGCGATAGTGAAATTATCTGTGGTCCGGTCCTGTCTTTGGTTCAATGTGTGAAAGTCTTTTCCAGTTGAGAAGAGGAAATCATCATTACAGGAAAGTTGGTCAAACACATTTCTAATTTGATCAAGATGGTAACCCAAGGTCATGACCCTTGGGGGGAGGGCAAAGCCATTCATAACCCTAGCTCATGACCTTTGGGAGGAGGGCAAAGCCATTCATAACCCTAGGTCATGACCCTTGGGGAGGAGGGCAAAGCCATTCATAACCCTAGGTCATGACCCTTGTGGAGGAGGGCAAAGCCATTCATAACCCTAGGTCATGACCCTTGGGGGGAGGGCAAAGCCATTCGGGCCTTGCATGCTGGGGGCTCACCTGGACACCTCCTGCTGTTGCTGGATGCCTCCAGTCAGTTCCCACTACAGAGACCTGCAGAACAGCAGAAAGGAACGTTCATTCCCACCTTACAACATCCTCATAATTGTTGCTTGAGCCCATTGCTGTTGCACCTGGAGGGCAGGTTCCAGATGACAGCAGAATTAGGGTCAGACAGCTAAGACCTTCAAGGTTGCCCTTTCATACACAAGCATTAATGGTGACATTGTGCTTGTGCACTTGAACTTTCCAAAGAGCCTTAAAGAATTTTGGAAAAGTATTAGTTGTATTAGTTGTGTCAAAAAAGGCACCTCTGGTCACAGATCACGCCAGCAACCAGAAGCCATGTGGCTTGCATTCACCACTTGTTCTGCAGGAGAAGGATGAGCAATCTCTTCTTATGAGATTTACAGCCTCTGAAAAACCCCTGGAGGGTCAGCTGTGGATCAGTTCTGACTCGATGGTACATGACAACAATTTATTGGGGTCCAAATGTGGCACAAATGATTGAGTCTCTGAGTACTGACCAGACAATAAGCAGTTTGAATCTGCCCAAAGGTACCTTGGTAGAAAGGCTTGACAATTTCTTTCAAAGTATTATAATAATTGAAATCCCTATAGAATGCAAGAATCAACTTTAGAACATATAGGGGTTTTTTTCCCCCTTCTTTTGTTTAAGCTGAGATTTGCTATGCCACACCATCCTGGGTCCCCATCCATTGACTACTGCGTAGTTTCATTTTTGGGAAAGGGGACCCCCAATTCTTTCTCACAGTTCTTAATCTCACATACTTTGGGCATGTTGCTAGGAGAGATCATCCTTTGGAGAGGTATATTGTGCTTGGGAAGGTGGAGGGGCAGCAAAAGAGAGGAAGAGACCCTCAGTGAGGTAAACTGACATAGTGACTGCAGTAATGGGCTTGAGTGCATCCAGGATTGTGAGGACGGCACAGGCTAGAACAGGGTTCAGTTATGTTGTTCATAGGGTCGCTGTGAGTCGTACTTGACTTCATGGCACCAAATAGTAACTCGAAATACTAGTTGCCCTGGTGGGATAGTCTGTGACACACTGAGCTGCTGACCAAGAAACTAGTGGTTAAAGTCCACCGGCTACTCCAAGGGAGAAAGACAGGCAGTTTCCTCCTATTCCCAATTAATCTGCCTCTCACACATGATGGAAGGTTGTCATACATCAGAATCTATTTGGTGACTTTACTATTTGAAGGCTGTTAGTCAGATAGAGGGAGCTGAGTCCTTGATGACTTTGGAGTCACTAACTAGCTTCCCAAAACTCTTCTCCAGACTTCTTTCACGTGAGAAAAACAAACTTTGTGCTAAAGCCTCTGTGATATGCAACTGAACACAATCCTAACTGATACGCTCCTTTGCTCACTAGCTGCGTGACCCTGGGAAAGATGCTTAATATCCGTGAGCCTCAAATTCCTCGACTGAAGCGCCTGGGAAATGACCAGCAGCATCTGGCGGTGTAGTCTGCACTGAGCTGCACTGCTGTTAACCCAAAGGCTGTGTGTCTCTTTGGCCGTTCAAGTTCCACCAGGAACTGTTGAAGAAAGATGGGCAATCTCCTCCCGTTACGATCCACAGCCTTGGGAAGCGGATGGAGGGTCCCTGTGAGGCAGAAACAACTCCTCCTGGCGGTACTTGAGTGAACAGGGGTCAATGTGATAAACAAGATGACATGTATCTAGAGCACGTCTCTCAAACATAGTTGCATGTTAGAATCTTCTGTGGAGCTTGTCAAACCTCTTGATGCAGAGGGCATATGCTCAACAGAGGCTGTGGGTAAACCCCAGGCACTAGTTGATGACTTTGTTGTTGTTGTTGTGTACTGTCGAATCAGATCCAACTGGCACACAAGGAGATTGCCCTTCCTTCTTCCAGCGGAACATCTGATGGATTTGAACTGCACGCCTTTGGGATTGCAGCATAGCTTCTTGCCACTAGGCCACCAGAGCTCCCTTTTAAAGTTCCTCAGACACATGGAAGAAAGGTCTGGGGATCTCTTTCTAGAGAGATCACGGCAAGCGAGCCCTGTGGAGCCATTCTGCTCTGTCCACGCGGGGTCTCCAGCAGTTGGGGGTTGACTGCACAATCACAGATTTTTGTGCTTTATGGTTTTTAGATATGATTCTACTATATCACCAAGTATGAGACATACTGATTTAGAAGAAAGGTGCCCAGATGACAAGCTGGGCTGGTAACCACAAGGCCAGCAGTTCAAACCCAGCAGTCATTTAAAGGGAGAATGATGGGCAGTCTCTTCTCATGAGGTGCCTCAAAAACCCCATGGAGGGGTGCTGTGAATCAGAATCAACTCAGCAGCAGTGCATTTGGTTTGATTTAGGGGATAAGAGGCCTGGTGGTGCTGTGGTTAATGCATTTGACTGTTAACCAAAGGTCTATGCTTTGATCTTACCAGTTGCTCCACAGGAGAAAGATTAGGAGCATGTTCAGTACAGAATCACAGACCCACAAAGTCTGTGGGGTAATTTTACTCTGTCCTATAGAATGCCGCCTTTGGTATGGATTGCATCTCAATGTCAAGAAAACAAAGATTCTTACCACTGGACTGACAGGCAACATCATGATGGATGGAACGGAGACTGAAACTGTCAACAGCTTCACCTTGCTTGGATCAATAATTAACACCCTTGGTACCAGCAGTCAAGAAATAAGGAGACACACTGCACTGGAAAAATCTGCAGGTAGGGACCTCTCCAAATTATTGAGGAGTAATGATGTCAGTTTGAGGACTAAGGTGTGTCTGATTTATGTCACCATCTTTCCTATCTGAGAGCTGGACAATGAATAAGGACGGCAGAAAAAGAACTGACACTTTTGAGCTGTAGTGTTGGAGAAGAGCACTGAACATCCAAGAGAACAAACAGATATGTCTTAGAGAGGGTGCAGCCGGAGTGCTCATTGGAGGCAAGAATGATGAGGCTTTGCCTCACATACTTTGGGCATGTTGCTGGGAGGTGCTGTTCCTTGGAGAAGGATATGATGTTGGGAAGGGTGGACGGTCGGTGAAGGAGAAGAAGAAGACCCTTAATCAGGTGGATTGACGGAGACAGCCAAAATGGGCTCTAATGTGTGCCAGGAAGTATGAGGATGATGCAGGATAGAACAGTGCTCAGATCTTTTGTTCATAGGGTAGCTGCACCTGACAACGACACGGAGCCCCAACGAGATGAATTGACACGGTAATTTCAGCAAAGGGCTCTCGCGTGTCAGAGATGATGAGGATGGCACAGGATGGGACAGGGCTCAGGTCAGCTGCTCACAGGATCACTGTAAGTTGAATTCGTCTCAGTGCTGCCTAACAACAACATGAGGTTGCTCTGCGTCCCCTCTGCATGGATGGCAGAGGTTTTCAGGGGGTTCAAGAGAAAGCCTCCCTGATGGTACAGTCCACTATTAACCTAAAGGTCAGCACTTCAAATCTCCAGTTCTCTGTGGGAAGGTGGTCCACCCTGTCCTTTTGGACCCTGCTCTGAGTCAGAATTCACTCTCTGCCATGGCTCTTGGGTTTGGTGTAGGACATATCAAGGTCATGTCTTACTGAGATTCAAACCAGCCTGGTTTAGCTGAGGAGTTGGTGGTTAAGATCCATAAACCGTCTCCTGGTAGGGGATTCTGAGGAAACGCATGGAGCAGAGGCATAATGAGAAGATGACGAACACAAAGGAGCAATGCTTTTGAGAACACTTGGTTGATGGCGGTTTGGATCTGTCCCAAGCTAGGCTTTGATGTTGCCTGACTGGGTCCTATGATGGGGTGCCAATGAGGGGTTTCATTTGAAACACCCTAAAACCCTGGAGCACAGATAGCTAATCTTGAGACTCTGTGAACATAAGAGAATACAAAGGAAAAGCACACACACAAATACACACACACACACACACACACACACACACACACACACACACACTCACACTCTCTATTTCCACAGCTCAGATTCCTGCATGGCTCACGTGAAGAGTGGCCGTATCTGGTGTCCACCAGGAGCCTGGAGTGCACATAAGCCTGAAGAAGTGATAGTATCAGGAGTGCGAGGGGAAGAGCTGGCAAGCCCCCATAGCAGCACCTGAAGGAGAAGAATTTGACCAGCAGCCCACATGGGGTGTCTTTGGGGAAGCCATCAAATATTCTGGGGTGGGAGGAAGCAGTCCTATCTACATTAGTTGAAGGTAAGAAACAGTAAATGAGCGATCCTTTAGCCCAATAAGTCGGGGTAAAAAGTAGCTTACATGGGAAGGCTTCTTGCATATTAAGAAATATTAGCCTTTTGTGGCAAGGAAACAAACTCTTGAAGAGAAAATTCTCAGACCAGAGTGTTATTTCTGCTCCTTTTGGAGAAGTATTTGGACATACACACTGCTTTGTCTCTAGCACACTCTGTTATAGGGCTAACAGGGAAAGGGATTTGGAGAAAGCTCCCAGCCTGACAAACAGGCCAGTGACTTCACCTGTTGACTTTCTCAAAAGTCAAATCCTTGTAACAAAAGAAAATGCCTTCCAAAGAGGTTGCATGTAAGATGAAAAGGACATATTTCCAATGACCTGATGGGAAAAACATAATAATAATAACAACAATGACACAATTCTCCCAGCACAGTTTTAACTCTAACACACTGCCCAGACACTGCTTAAAAGGAGATGCAAACACCCCCAAACTCGGTATCTCATAGGTTCTCTGCTCCCTTCTTGCCCCCCCCCTTTTGGAGTGAATTAGGGCAAATAAAAAAGGAAACAACTCAATTTGATGTTCAAACAGCACTTTCCAGTTTGATCCAGTCTTTTCTCCTTAAAGGACATTTCTAAGCGGCCCAGATCTTTGAGCTGGAAGAGAAACACTGTTCCTGCTCTCTGCCCCATTGGCTCATAAAAGCGTGACCCCTTGCTGCGTTCACCACGGTCTCTCCACAAACCACATAGCTAGAGGGTTTTTTCCAAATTAAGTATATATTTTTGTTAGTATTCTCTTTGACCTTTAGTTTGAGAAGCCCTATCCTAAAGTAAAAGTGTACATTTAGGGAAAGACTTAGGAACTTCTAATTCGCTTCATTGTAAAGTAGAAGGACACGGACCATTCAAATAAGATTGTCATAGTTTCCCAAAGCAGCTGTAATAGAAATACCACAAGTGGGTGGCTTTAAGGAACAGAAATATATTTTTCACGGTTGTGGTTGTGTGCCATCAAATTGGAAGCAACTCATATCTGACCCTCCAAGTGGGTTTTCAGAGGGAGTAAATCGCACGGGAGATTTCCTATCTTTCTTCCATGGAGTCACAGGTGGATTTGAACTGTGTGCCTTTCGGTTGGCAGCACAACTCCTTACCACTAAGCCATCAGAGGTCCCTTTTTGGAGAAAGTGAATTTAGGGGAAGCCTTTTTCCTCTCTGTGGACTCTAGGTAAAGATCTTTTCTCTTTTCTCATTTCTGTTCTTCATTACAGTTTGTTTTCTTCTTTGTGCCTAACCTGCCTTTTGATGTCAAAGAGGTGATTGGCTTAAGACACCCCTAACTTATGTACCGCCTCATAAACATGACATTGTTGTTGTTGATTGCCTTCAAGTGGAACACAACTCACAGCGACCCTATGAACAAAAGGCCAGAAGCCCCTCCACAACCATCGGCATTAATCAAAGTTCATAGAGTCTTCAGAGGCATGTTGTTTAGGAAGTAGATGCCATTCCTGCTTCCAAACCTGTCATAGAATGTTATTTGTTGAGTTGTTGGTGATGCAGCTCTGAACCCTTCCCTGTCCTGAGCCAGTCTCCCTAATTCTGACACACCAATTGCCACAGGCCCAGTCACTGTATCAATCCATCTCATCCGATGTCTCCTTCTCCTGCGCTGTCCACCCCACCCTTCTGAGCATGACATCCTTCTTCAAGGACTGGTTTCTCCTGGCCACGTACCCAAAGTAAGTGAAGCAGAGCTTCAAAATCCTAGGCTCCAAGGAGAGACCTCATTTCACCCTCCAAGACACGCTCATTTGTTTTCTTGGCAGTCCATGGTATGTTCAAGACTCTTCTCCAACACCACAACTCGAAGGCATCTATTCTTCTTCTGTCATCCTTAGTCATTGTCCAACTCTCTGAAGTATAACAAGTAATTGAGTAGACCATGGCCTGGATTAGGTGCTCCATTGTCTCTAGGCTGACATCGTTGCTCTTCAGCACTCTGGAGAGGTCCATGACAGCAGATTTTCCCAATGCAATTTGTCTTTTGATTTCCTGACTGCTATTTTTTCTCTCTTTATTATTATTATTAAATTTCAGTGAATATCTACAGAGATTTTAGAATTCCATACATTCATTGTT
>NW_006399791.1:2809031-2814284 GCF_000299155.1 Elephantulus edwardii
TGTTTCCTTGCTCTGTTCTGAGGACTGCTTCTTGGTCCAAGTTTAGGTTTTGTATAAGCACGATCAATTGTTCTGAGATTCCCATTTTCCTCAAGATTAGCCACAATTTATCGTGATCCAATTGATTGTGAGTCAAATGCCTTTACATAGTCAATGAAACACAGATAGACATTCTTCTGGTACTCTCTGCTTTCTGCCAAGATCCATCTGACATTGACAATAATGTCCCTAGTGCCACAACCTCTTCTAAACTCAGCTTGTATTTCTGGGAGTTCTCTGCCAATGTACTGTTCAAGTCTTTTCTGGATAATCTTCAGCAGGACTTTGCTAGTATGTGATATTAGTGATTTCATTTGATAATTTCTACACTCTGTGTAGAAGATCTTATTCCCAAATAGGGTCACACCCACAGATACAGGGGTTTAGGATTTAGAACATTTATTTTTTTGGGGGGATGCATTTCAATCCATAACACATACTGTTCAAAACTACTTAAAATCGGAATGAAGGTTAGTATTCTCACTTACAAATCATATTGTATAGTAAAACTTGTGAAAGAATATGTAGAAGACAGAAGCCTGTAAGAGAAGTAAAAGGAAATTCTTTTCCACTAATAGAAAACAACAGAGAAATGGTCAAGATCATCCTGAAAAGATTAAAAACTTCTAAGACCTGGAACAATAAGGCAGTTCCCTTGAGTTCCAGCTTCACAGGTCACTGTAGTTAAATACAAATTTTAAAATGTAAAAAATTGTCATATTTTTAAGAAAATGTCAATTCACATTGCTACAGCGGTGGTTCTTAGACTTAATTGTGTCAGATTGCCTCTGGAGGGTCTGTGAAAACACTGAGTGTTGGGCTTGAAGCCCTAAAGGTTTTGGCTCAGGGTGTAGTGGGAAGTCTCAGTTGGAGTCTGGGAACCTGCATTTCACACAAGCTACTGAGTGATGCTGATCTTGGTAGTCTAGGTACACTCTGAGAGTCACTGTCTCATACCAAATCCTTCTGTTAAGATGGAATCTTCCTGGTTGCAGAGATTCCATGGTGTACCGCAAGTACTGGAATGAGATCTGATAGATCTGCTGTGATGTGGTCCTGCCTCATAATGTTGTTGTGAATTATCAAGTCAGAGCCAGCCCACAGCTGATCCTCCAGAGGGTTTTCAGAGGCAGTAAATTGCAAGGGAGGAGAATGTCCACCCATCTTGCATGGAGAAGCTGGTGAATTGGAACTATGTGCCTTTGGGTTTGCAGCAGAACTTCTTACCATTAGGCCACCTGAGCTTCCTATAATTTCTGACTAAAAGCATAAAATTAGGAGCTGTGGGGTTGATTCTGAGTTATGGTGATACTATATGTGTCACATCAGCTGTGGGCTCCCTCAGATTTTGAATGGCTGATATTTCCAGAAATAAGATTGCCATGTTTGTTTGTTTTGTAAAGCCTCTTGAACCTCCAACCTTCTGGGTAACAGCAGATGTGCATTAACTGCACCTTCAATGACTCAGGGCACTTGGACCAGAATTTGTTAAGTATCCTACCATGTGAAAGGCCTGGAATGATATCCAGAGTCTACACTTCTAAGGGGCTTTCAAATAAGTGGATGGAGGAGGATATGTACACATCACTACCACACTTACCAGGATCTGCTGAGTATCATACAAAATATGTCAACAATGTCTTGGGCCTCAGAGAGAGAAAAGCTCAGGTTCATATGAAAATGAGGAAGCAGCATCCTCAGAGATGTCACTGGAGTGACACTTCAAAGCGTCATAAGAGACAGAACAGAGACAACGGGTTTGTTTTGAACGGGACTGTGACAAATAAGCCTTCGTTTAGGCAACGAAGGCAACCAGGGCCTTGATACCAACAGTGGCTCAGGGACTACCGTGCCATGGGTGGCTGTGTGGTGAAGAAACTCGATGTGCTGGTGGTGTCGGGGTTGAGGCTGAGGAACAAAGGAAAGGGAAGGCAAATCTTCCCCAAAAGTGAGCGAAGATAGACGATGGGATGGCCGCACTGGAGAGCCTGATGACTAGCAGTAACAGGCCAGTTTGCCGGGGCTGGGAGAAGTTGTGTTGGTGAGGGTGCAGCAGAGTGGAGACACCCATGGTAGCTGGTTCCAGGTCTGTACAGGGTCTAGAGTAACCACGAGCTGCTTCCAAAATAGAGGTAGGTGAGTGGGAGTCTGCACAGAGGGGATTCAGCAAGTTGGGGTTTTACACAGAGAACCAAGTTTACCCCTTGCCTAGCCAAGCCCACCCACTGCTGCCAGGCACTCTTCAGTAACACTTCTTCCAGCTGTAAGCAGGGACAGTTGAAGTTTTCAAACAATGACATACGAGCAATTAAGAGGCTGAGGCATGTGCGTGTGGAAGGAGACAGGTGGGTGCTCTGACCTGCAATGCCTTGAGCAGTACCAAAGGTCAAGTGCATGAGGGTGCCCAGAGATAATGTCTTGGGGGACGGTTAGGACCACTGGCTGTACCTTGGAGATGTTCTGATATGAGGAGGAGAACTCATTAGAGTTAAAATCTGACCTCAAGACAATACATGAGAAGTGGACCTTAGTGGAGTGCTGTCTCTTCCTGCTAGATCTAAACTGGTCCAGCTCAGCAGGGTGGGGAAATCACCCAACAAAAAGAAAGTGGAATATTCAATTTGGAGTTCTGTCTTATCAGTTCAGCTGATTCTGCAATTAACCTAAATTTAAATACCATCAAGTGCCTTTCTGAAAGTCTGGCAGTTCAAGACCCCCAAGTGGTCTTTTGGAGACAAGAGTTAAAGCTTTGGAAAAACTTTAAGCATTCAAAAATGCATGTGAGTATGAGCTAATGCTGGCACAACAACAGTGGATATTTTTTGTTTGTTTCAGGGTCTGCATATTGCCCAAGTATGGAAATTAAAAATAAATGAATGAATGAATGAATGAATAAATAAACAAACAAACAAACAAGTAAGTAAGTAAGTAAGTAAGTAAGAACGGCAAGAGTCTTGAACATACATACCATGGACTGCCAAGAAAACAAATAGGTCTGTCTCGGAGAGAGTGAAACCAAGTTTTTCCTTGGAGGGTAGGATTTTGAAGCTCTACCTCACATACTTTGGGCATATGGCCAGGAGAGACCAGTCCTTGGAGAAGGACATCATGCTTGGAAAGGTGGACGGACAGTGAGGAGAGGAAGACCCCGGATGAGATGGATTAACACAGTGACTGGGGTGATGGGAGTAGGTGTGTCAGAATTAGTGAGACCAGCTCAGCACAGGGAAGGGTCCAGAGCTGCTGTACAGAGGGTCAGCAGGTGACTTGATGGCACATAACAACTACAGCATATATAAATATAAAAAACCCTGCTTATAATATGTTGGGCATAACAAACCAGGATCCTAGCATGGATTATACCAGGGACACCTCTCAACCATTCTGTTCATAAGCTGAATAATTCCTCTCACACAAGACTTCTAGGGGGGAATGTAGACTTAGACTTAGCTCCAGGGTCACCCAGGCAGGAGTGACAGGACCCAGGACTCTCTGTCCTCTAAGCTCTTGTGTCCTTCCACCTGATCCCACTGCTATACTTTCCAAAGATTTAACTATGTCCTGTAGTTTAACTAGAATAGTATTATTTAATTTTTTTTTTAAAGAGAGCAGAAAAAAATAGGCATTTCTGAGCAAATCCTACAAATGATCAATGGAAAATTAAAGAAAAATTCTTCAAAGATACCTGGTCAGTGATTTTGCCAAGAAAGATAAATGTTGCAACTGTAGTTAAAAGGCCTTTAAAATAGGGCCCAGACCAAAATGCACTGCTCTCAGGCAGATCCCGACCCAACAGCAGCTTCCAGGCTGGGAGGGCGCTTCCAGACGACTTTCTAGGCTAGAATCCTTATGGACACTGACATCTACATCCCCCTCCCACAGAACAGCTTGTGGGTTTGAACTGCTGGCCTTTTGGTGAGCACTATAACCACTGTGCCACTCATTGTTAGGTACCGTCGTGTTGAGTATGACTCACAGCAACCCTAGAAACAACACATCTGAATCCTGGGCTCTCCTGTACCATCTGCACTGCTGCAGTCACCATGTGAATCCATCTCGATGAGGGCCTGCCTCTCTTTCACTGACCCTCCACCCTTCCAAGAATGATCTTCCTTTCCAAGGAATAATCTCTCCTAGCAACATGACCAAAGTACGAGAGATGAAGCTTTGCCATTCTTGTCTCCTGGGAACACTTTGGCTGCATCTTTTCCAAGACATGCCTGTTTCTTTGGAAGTCCAAGGAATAGTCAGTACTCTATATCACAACTCAAAGGCATCGATTCTGCTTCCATCATTCTTATTCACTGTCTGGCTCTTGGGCACCAAGGGAGAAATCACAATGTAGTCTGGATCAGCTGATTTTGAGCTGCTAGGCCCTTTGCCATGAACCTGAACCATACAAAATGATCTAGTGCAGATTAAAAGGCCTTTCAGATAGGCAAGAACCACGTGCTAACCTAGTAATCCCCTGTGCTTCTCAGTCACCATACCCTGATCCATGGGGACTCCAAGGCCCGGGCTCCACAGGATTCCCAAGTCAACTCATTGCTGGTGAGTAGGAACTGACTCACGACCTTCCAGCAGGTTTTCGAGGTGGAAGCCACACAGAAGAAGATTACCTATTTTTCTCCATCAGAGAAGCAGATAGACTTGAACCACAGGCCTTACAGTTGACAGCACAACACCTTATTCACTAGGCCACCAGACTCCCTCCACAGGTTTCCTCATGACTGACTGATCCTTCAGAAGTAGATCACCCACTCTCTCTTCCAAGGGGTCCTTCCCACAAAAGGCAAACCAGAGAGGGGCCTGTGGGGTTGAGTACAATTCTTGTTTCTCTGGAATTTCCTTAGGAATGGCAGAAGGCCTAAAGGCCAAGGGCAGGTGGGCTGGGAAGAAAACTCATTACTCAAGAAATCTCTGGGCTCCCACCACTAGACCAAGGAAGGCTACACAAGGAAACCTCATTTCTGTCTGCCCCCTCACCCATCCTTGAATGTAGCTCTCCTTGCGACCTTTTACTTCACAGTCAAATCCCACCCCCACCTCACTCCAGAGACCCTGGGAGGTGGTCTCTGTGGGACACGCTCTGCATGTGGAGAGACAGGATCAAGGCTGAGTACTTCCATTGGATGATGTGATGATTAGGGTAACACAATGTTCTGCTTTATAAAAAAAATGAAAATTCTTGGCTTTTATTAATTTTTTTTTTTT
>NW_006399791.1:2814899-2859793 GCF_000299155.1 Elephantulus edwardii
ATCTCTATTTGCAATTTTTTGAGAAAGCGTTACACCGCCTTCCACAATGGTTTCACCATCTTACATTCCCACCAACAGTGAATAAGAGTTCCAGTTTCTCCACATCCTCACCAGAATTTGTTGCTTGCTGTTCTATTTTGCTATTTTGACTGGGGTGAGATGATATCTCATAGTTGTTTTGATGACTTTTATTAATTTTAGGAAAGATTTTTTCCCCCTAGCTTAGAAAGTATCAAGAGCTCTTTGCTAATGTGAGAGAGGATTATTAGTTTCACCACTTCATAACGAAACACCTACTAATTCCTGGATTTAGCAATTCATTCAACTCTGGGCGCAAACTATTAGCCCAAGTCATGTTTGGTTGTTTAATGAGAGGTCAGAAGGGCCATTTCCCATTCGGATGTCTATTCTCAACTGCGCAAGCACAAAGTCCACTGCCAATCGCGTTGATTCTGATTCACAGAGACCCCACAGGGTAGAGCAGAACGACCTCAGATAGTTTCCGAGGCTGTAGAACACTCTGCTTCATATTCCTTCATGGAGAGGCTGCTGGTCTTGAACTGCAGGCTGTTAGCTTTGCAGCCTGACTTGAACCTACTGTGCCATGAGGGCTACTTCCCAGCGCACAGGTTTGCCCCATTTCTGAATGAAACTATTTTCTGAGCCAGCAAGGATGACTTTGACCCTTAGACACTGGTGGCTTTATCTCATTTTCATGCACGAGGTATATCAGGTGTCCCAACTCCTCCAAGCCTGCCAGAGTGACTGTTCGGTGAGGACTGCTCTGATCCTACATGAATCAGGCACAATCAGTGGGACTTGTTTGGGATGTATGCAGAGCTGGGCTTAGTAAGAGGTGTGGCTGAACAGAACCACTGACTGAGTTTAGCATGGCTATGAATTTAAGCCCTAAGAAATGTCTTTATCCTTATAATAAACATACAATTAGGGTGAGAGGCAAATATTATACAAGAATGTTTGGAGACTAAGGTGCACTTGATCCAGGCCGTGGTCTTTGCCATTACTTGCTATGCATCAGAGAACTGGACAATGACTAGGGATGATAGAAGGAGAATTGATGCCTTTGAGCTGTTGTCCTGGAGAAGAGTATTGAGAATACTATGGACTGCTAGGAAAACAAACAGGTTTGTCCTAGAAAGGGTGAGACCAGGCTGCTCCTTGGAGGCAGGGATTCTGAGGCTTTGTCTGACATACTCAGGACATCTTGCAAGGAGGGACCAGTCCTTGGAGAGGGATATCATGCTTGGGAGGGTCGAGAGACAGAGCAAGAGAGGAAGACCCTGGATGAGATGGTTTGATTCAGTGACTGGGGTAATGGGTGTAGGTGTGTCAGAGACAATAAGATTGGCACAGAATAGAGCAGGGTTCAGGGCTGTTGTATATAGGGTCACTGTGAGTCACAGCGACTTGACAGCACATAACAATAGCAAAAAGCATATATACCACCATGTTGCTGTTGTGTGTCAAGTCAAAACTGATTCACAGATGACCCTTAAGCAGGTTTTCAGAAGCAGTAAATCACTTCGGAGGAGACTGGCCATCCTCTCCCACAGAGCAGCTGAGGGATTGGAACCGTGTGACCCTGGGCTTGCAATGCAACTTCTTATCACTTGGCCACCAGAGCTCCCTAGTATCTACCACCGCAGAGGTTAAAAAAAAAAGCCAGGAAACTGGTCAGGGGTATAGACTATCCCATGTTCTGCCAAAGAAACAAAATATGTCTTAGAGGATGTGCAGCCACGTTGCTCCTTAGAGACAAAGATGGTGAAACTGTCTCACATACATTGGATGTGTTGTCAGCAGGGCCCAATATTTGGAGAAAGACATCATGCTGGGAAAAGGCGAGGGTCAGTAAAAGAGAGGAAGACTCAGAATGAATGAGACAGATTGGCACAGTGACTGAGACAATGAGCCTAAACATGCTGAGGGTGGTGTAGATAGGGCACAGCTTGTGCACATACATGTGCACATACAGATACCAAAGTCTGACCTAGAGTCTGTCCCACCTGGATTTTAAAGACCATCTCAAGAATACGTTTGAGGTCTTGAATACTAATAAGGAAGACCAGATGAACTATGGGTGTATGTCAAGAATATCATCCATGAGGAACAGAAAAGGTTATTACAAAGATGGAAGAAGACAAGACCAAGATGGATGTCAGAAGAGACTCTGAATATTGCAATAGAGCACCAAGAAGCCAAAGCAAAGGGAAGAAATCAAGAAGAAGCTGAATAGAAGATTTCAAAGGGCAGCATGGGAAGACAGAGCATTATAATAAAATGTGCAAAGAGCTGAAGTTGGAAAATCAGAAGAGATGAACTCGCTCAGCATTTATTAAGCTGAAGGAACTGAAAAACAAATTCAAGCCTCAAATTGCTGTAGGTAGAATGCTGAATGACCCAGGAAGCAACAAAAGAAGATGGAAGGATTACAGAGTCACTATACAAAAAAGAACTGGCTGGCACAATTTCATGAAACAATGTATGATTAAAAAGCATTGATGATGAAAGGAAAAGTTCAAGCTGCTCTGAGTGAATTGGGGAAAAAAACAAGGCCCCAGGAATTGATGGAACACCAATAGACATGTTTCAACAAATAGATGCTGCCCTGCATGTATGTGCTCACTAGGTTGTGCCAAGAAAACTGGAGGGCAACTACCACACCAACTGAGTGGAAGAAATCCCTATTTATTCCCATTTAAAAAAAAAGGTGAGCAACAGTGAAAATTATCAACAGTATCATTACCATCACCTGCAAGCAAGATTCTGTTGAAGAGTAGTCAAAAAATGCCTGGGACAATACATCAATAGAGAACGGCCAGAAGTGCAGGCTGAGTTTAGAAGAGGCTGTGGTACTTGGGACATTATAGCCAATGTCACGTGGATCTTGGCTGAGAGCAGAGAATACCAGAGAAATGTCTGTTTCATTGACTATGCATAGGCATTTGACTATGTGGATCACAATAAATTGTAGCTAACTTTGAGAAGAATGGGAATCCCAGAACAGAGGATTGTGCTTATGCAAAACCTCTATTTGGACCAAGAGGCAGTCATCAGAATAGAGCAAGGAAAATACTGCATAGTTCAAAATCAGGAAAACTGTATGCTAAGGATACATCTTATCCCCTTCCCTTTTTAGTCTACCTGTGTACTAGTTCAGGAGGGTGGACTTTCTGAGGTGGAATATGACATCAGGATTGGAGGAAGACTCAACCACCTGTGTTTTGCAGATGACCCAACTTTGCTTACTGAAGCTGAGGAGGACCTGAAGTGCTTGCTGCAGAGGGTCAAGGACTGCAGCCTTCAATATGGATTGACGTTCAACATCAAGAAAACAAAGATTCTTACCACTGACCCAACTGGCAGGATCATGATAGAAAGAGGAGACTGAGATTGCTACCTGCTTCAGCTGGCTTGGTTCCACAATCAACACTCTTGGTACCAGCAGTCAGGAAATCAAAAGACAAATTGCAATGGGAAAATCTGCTGTCAGGGACCTCTCTAGTGTACAACGATGTCAGTCTAGAGACTAAGGTGCACCCAATTCAAACAATGGTCTTTTCAATTTCTTGCTATACATCAGAGAGCTGGACAATGAGTAAGGATGACAGAACTGATGCCTTTGAGTTGCGGTGCTGGAGTATCCAACATACCACGGATTGTTAAAGAGAAAAAGGTATGTCCTTGGAGACAAGGATTTTGAAACTCTGTCTGACATACTTTGGGCATTTAGCCAGGAGGGACATCATGCTTGGAATGGTGGAGGGACAGTGCAAGACTCTGGATGAGATGGATTAACTGAGTGACTGGTGTAATGGGGGTAGGTGTGTTGAACATGGTGAAATTGGCTTAAGATAGAGCAGGTTTCAGAGCTGTTGTACACAGGTTGTAACTCTTACTTATATCCTTCCCCTACCCCTTGTGTACTGTCGAACTGGATCTAACTGACACAGGCAGAGATTGTCCCTCCTTCTGCAGCAGAGCATGGTGGATTCGAACTGCGGACCTTCGGGACTGCAGTACAGCTTCTTGACACTAGGCCCTCAGAATCTTACACACATTCTTGTGGCAACAGACCACAAATAAATGGGAGTTGCTCTTCATACCTTCTCTAGGGAAAAGGCACTTCACCCAAGGACAGAGTAAACCCATTGCTTTCCAGCTGATTCCAACTTATCAGGACCTAGTTACAGAGCAGGGCTGCTCTGAGAGGCTTTCTTAAGGACTTAATCTTTATGGAAGCAGATTGCCAGGCTTTTCTTTCATAGTGCTATTAGGTTGCTTTGAACTACTGACCTTGAGGTTAGAAGCTAAGGGCAAGCTGTGCCATCAAGGCAGCTAGTAAGGATGGGCATTTCCATGGACACTCTCACCCAGGGCACAAACACTACCCTTCTCCTGAGTGCAGACTGGCTTTGGCCCATCTTGATGCTGGCAGCCTCTCTTCCTGTCACCTGGCTGTACTTGTCACCAGGAGTGACCCTGTGGATCCATCTCCACTTGGCTGTTGAGAGGTAGCTCTTCCCTCTTGTCAGAGGGACCATGGCAATGTCAGGGACCTCAGCCTATTTCACTGCCTCACATGTGACCAAACTGATCTCACGCTTTAAAATAGCTAGGAATTTTTTCAAAGAAGCCTTTTAGTTGCTTGAGAGGGTGAGTCAAATAGATGCTATTAGATTCTGTGGGCTGTGAGAGTGAGGGTGCGTGGCTCCCACCTTGCTCCTGGCCCTCATACCCTCCATGGCCAGCAGGACAGCTTTCCTGTCCACTCTCCAAGACTCTCCATCCTGAGCCTCTCCTCTGGGACTGGCTTGTGCCTGGAGTGGCAAGCCAAGAGCCTCTCAACTGTACTACAAAGAATCTTCCAGAGTGAGTACTGATTTTGTGGCTTCCTCAACCCTGCCTTCATCCCAGGCCTGAAGTCCGTCTACAGGAAATCAGTCCTACAAAAGAAGAGGGACTGACAGTTTCTGGGTTCCCTTCCAATTAAACCAACAAACTGAGGGCACGGTTAAGGCATATCCTACCTTGCTGTCAGAGATGGGTGGGGCCTCTACAACTGGGGTCCCCTCATGAATCACACAATAGGGGAGATTGTTCAGGTGGCCGAGCAGCTCCGTTTCTGTGGTCATTTTACAGCACACTATTATCTCCCCCAAACCACGGAGAAGGAAGAGAAGTAATCTATCAACTTGACACACCACTTCCCCCACACTTGTGCAGCTAGCAGGGCCAAAGAGAACACGGGAAGGGCTCCAACTCTTTCTGGGTTATGGCTCTTCTCTTAAATGCAGGATCTGCTGATAAAGTAGAGCCTGAGAATAATTTTTACAGGGTATCTGGCAGGTTGAGTGATGTTATTTACAAAAGCTATAAATCCAAGTGCTAGCTTTCCCCCATGTTATCAAAGTTTCCAAATAAACCAATCCTAGCACAGCTCTCTCAAATTAATTCAAGTATCATTATCTGTTAAACTTAAACAGCCAGTGAATTATCTAACCACACTTTCCCCAAGGTCTTCGTCAATTAGCTTTGACCAGATATGGCAAGGCCCCAAAGGCCAAGGATAGTCTTCAACTGTTAGTAAGAACGACCTAGTTTACACAGGAAACCCATGGAAAGCATTTCTAAATCAAGGCCCTATCTGATAATTTCCTGGGTTATAAAAAGGAATTCTCTCAAAGGGATAAAAAAACCAAAACAAAACCCAGTGCAACAGTCTCAAATTAAAAAATCCATTTATGACTGAGCTGCATTTGTTTCTTAAAATGAGGAGCACCTTAAATAAGGCAACTGTGGAGAGTTAAGAAAATTATTTACAATACAGCAATAACGTCATGCAGACTGGCTAATATTCCTTTGGTATAGATAAGAAGAAATAGCACAATGACAGAACTTGATCTCTTTTTTTTTAAACTTCATTTACACTTGTTTAAATAAGGGAGATGCTGACAGTGACCTGTGAGGGAGGCTATGGACAGAAGGTTTGAAGAGAACTCTCAAACATTCCATGGTTTTGCAAGACAACACTAGAAGTGGATCAGTGGAAACAGTGACTTGTTTAAAGAACTAAAAACCTACTGTTCTCCCCAGTATGTGGTCTCCCCAAGTGTTAAGTGGTGTGATTTAATGATTACATCTAAATAGGTTTCCCCTGCTTGATATTTATGCGGAGAGTGTGCCTGGGGGTCTGACACTGTGTGGGCAGGTGGAGAGGGCTGGAGCCCTGGGTCCGGTGGGGGCTGCCCCTGCAGAAGACCCTGCCCCTGGGGGTCTGCCCCATCACCAAACAGGCTGCTCTTTCCACAGCACATCAAAGGTGGTGTGATCTGCTACCGGTGCAATACTCAACTTCTTGCCTGGCACCAGAATCGATAAAAAAGACTCTCTGAAAACTCTACCATCCTTAAAATATTTATACGGCTCAACTTTATTGAAGTCGAATGCACAAGGTGAAGGATCACGAGGACGCTTTCCTCATCTCGGGCCCTGAAGAGACTCTCTTAATTCGTGAGTCAGGAAGGAATCCACCTGCAGCAGCAGCAGCAGCAGCAGCAGCAGCAGCAGTTACTTATTCTTGCTGAGTGTTCTCTGCTTCTCCGCGTGCTCCACAATCTTCTCCTCCACATAGAGGCCTTTCCGCTTCCGCACAGCGTTCATGTACTTCCGCGCCTGGTTCTCGGAATCGGCCTTCTCCCCAAAGTGCAAGTACTCCTCCTCCGTGGTCGGCACCCAAAACGGGTCGCTGGGGATAACCTTGTGAGAAGAGGGACAGAATGGACTCAGTTAGCAAACACACTTTCATTTTACCCCCTGTATACTGAGCTCCCTGATTCTCACACCTAACCAATGAAGGAAAAAGGTAAGCAACTGCAGGTAAGCTTGTTAGGAATAATAAGCAACAAACATGGAGACGCATGGATGAAGTGGACAAAGGTAAGTAGACAACACAATTTGTGACATATTCTTTGTTCCTAGGGCTATTCCATAAGTAAAAGATGGGATTAATTCTGAATAAAAAACCCCAATAGGACACTGCTGAGTGTAACTGTCTTTTTAAAAAATCATTCTGCTTTTGTTTGCAGCAAAGATCAACATGTGCAAGCTCATTCTAGAATACTTCGAGCTTTTGATCCCAAATTCAACGCAGTGTCCTAATGAACCGGGATGAGCCAGGACCGGGTATTTAGCCCAGGTGAGGGGCAGATGGAAGCAGTGTCCTGGTCTTTTCTCGGAAATTACACACTTACTACTTTTATGCTGAGGACTAACACAGCCCAGGGAAAGGCATGCTGGGTGCAGCTTCTCTCTGAGTCAGCTCTTTGAGGAGAAGGGAGAGCAGCCATGTAGGGAAGTAAAAGAAACTGTGAGAAGGTTAGTCTGGAAGTCAGACAGGGATGAGGGGCTCGGCCCTTCCAGAACCAGCAGATAACGTGAAACTCAAGGAAATCTGAACCTGGACTTTAGGAAGGACTTCTGACCCAAGAGAGAAGACTGCACACATGCCCAGTGCCCTGCTTCTCTCTCTCTCTCTCTCTCTCTCACACACACACACACACACACACACACATCCTTACCCTCAATGAAGAACTAAAAAAAAAAATACCTTTTCAGTGAAAAGAAAATGAGGCCTAAAGAGGGGAATGTACGAATTAAGAGTGGTCAGCACGTTTCCTCAGAAAGCTGAATATAAAAATTCCCTATGACCCAGCTATTCCACTGCTTGGAATATACCAAGAAAATGAGAACTGAGGTACAAATGGAGACTTGTACACCAATGTTCATAGTAGAATTATTCACTATTGCAAGAATAAGGAAACAGTCCAAATGTCCAACCACAATAGAATGGATTGAGAAATAATGGTACATTTACATGATGGAATACGACACAGCATGCAGGAGCAATGATTTTGTAAATTACTACCTAACTTGGGAGGGACTGGAGAACATTAGGTGAGTGAGCTCAGTTCTGTAAGGACAAATAACTGAGTAAGATCATTATTGTAGAACAATGCACGAGGATCCAAGGAGGGGAGAGGGGAACAGAGATGCGGATGGGCGGGGTGTGTGTGTGTGTGTGTGTGTGTGTTAATTATAGGGTCACACAGTTTGTTAATTATAGGGTCACACAATCTGATCGTGGAGGGAGGAGTGGGTAAAGGAAATGGGAAAGATTTGGTGTAAAAAACAATGTATACGGACTTTATAAGTAAACAAATATAAATTACAAATTTTATTTAAAAAGAAAAAAGAGTGGCCAGCAGTGCTAGATAGGTTTTGCTCAGCAGTTAGTAGAAGTTTTGGTGGTGCTGGCCGGCTTCGAGGGTGGGTGTTCTGCAGCAGAATCTCAGCTGGTGGCTCAGGGAAAGTGACAGAAATGGCTGTGAGCAGAACAGCAGACAAGGGTTACCAGATGGAATTCAGACCAAGGCACCATGGCAAGAGTAAGTCCACTGCTTTGGACCTGGCAACCTCAGGAGGGCTTTCCCTGAGTCAGGGTCAGGGTCACTGGGAGTGCACTGTGATTTATGGGTATAAAAGGTCCCCAAGACTTAATTCAGATACACAAGACAATGGGCCACGATACCGAGGCTCATCCCAGAGTATTTACAGCCAGGGAATGTCTACCATGCCACCAGCCAGGCAGAATCAGTGAAGACTCGGGGCCTGGGGCTGCACTGGGCGTGCTGCCATCCAAAGCTGACTCAATGGTCAAAGCACACTCGTCCATTGCAAGCAGGCAGGAAGAGCTGTAAGAGGGAAGCATGGGGGAGCCTTATGGTGGTGATGGGGTAGTTCTGCATCTTGACTCTGGTGAAAGTTACCCAAAGTTTTATGTGACAGGATGACATAGAATTATCCATGCCTGCCTGTCATTCTGTTGTATCTAAGTGGCCATGTTGCTAGAACCTAAGCTGCTGTTATTTCAAATACCAACAAGGATCCCACATGGTAATTAGCTTGCAAACGAAGACATACTACAAAGAAAGGTCCAGTGATCCACTTCTAAAACTAGGAAGTGAAACACACACACACACACACACACACACACCAGTGAATGTACAGAACAGGAGAAAGGGTAGCTGGATTGTTGTTGGCATCACCTGTCACTCTGTCAACACACCTGCCCAAAATACTGGTACAGCATCATGTAGCCTGTAGGTAAAAACACACACTATAGGTTGTTGTGAAAAGTGGAGGGACACTGTATGAAAATCACTTGGTGAAGTAACTGCCATGATGTTTGCCCGGTCCCAAAGCCTGCTGTCTTCCCACACCAAGAAGGTGGGCACCATGAGGATGGTATGTATTCATAGCATATGCTGCCCAATGGTCCTAGTTAAATCAAGTGCATAGGAGTAAGGTCTGTGGACTAGACCCTGTCGATTCCCCTGTGCTGACACTGTACAGTGATACACGGTGCTAACGCTGTGTTGGGGGCTGAAGGGGGCAAAGGACCTCCCTCTGCCTTTGGGGTAACTTCCTGTGAATCTGTAAACACATCAAGATTTAAAAAGGCAGTCATCCATAAGCTGTAATTCTCTTTTTAGAGTCCAACTCTTGAGGGGATTAGGGAAAAATCCTCAACATCAATAAGAAAGCACGTATGTGAATGGCTTTATAAACTGGTTACTATGCATTGCTAATGTGAGAGGGAGTCAGGCTGTGGTTTCTGCTCTTCATGCAAGGAAACAGCCAAACAAAATGCGGAGGTGACAAGAGCCAGAGGGGAGTGTGGCGCTTCTCCAAAGCCAGGAGCAGTCACAGAGGTGGAGTGTGGGTAGCACGCAGGTCACCACGCTGGCTCTGGAGTCAGGCTGCTTCCCCACATGGTGGTATGATCATGGCCAAGTTCTTTTGAACCATCGTGTGCCTCACCCTGCCACCTGTAAGTTGGAGTATGAAGAGGCCACTCTCATTTGCCTGTGTGAGGACCGAATGAATTCATCCAGTCACGCAGAGTGCCCTGTCTGGGAAGCAGTAAAGCACACCCCACCCCCTTAGTGCTGTCTCAGAACCCAGGAGCAGGATCATGAGCCCAAGGACAGCAAAACTGGGGATTGGGGAGCCTGGGTGGCTGGTGCCCCTGCTGTGGTTTTATCAGATGGTCAGGATCTGAAGGCTGAAAAAAATGACCTGCTCCAAGAGCTACAGCCTGCTGTGTGTTGCTCCCAATCCCCTGGAGGGACACAGCTCTGCTCCCTCTTGACCCCCACCCCTGAACTACAATCACATTAAGCATGAAAGAGTGCAGAATTGGCGCCCTGAGGTTGCAGCAGGATGACATGCTTGATATGAGGGCCCAAACCTCAGCAGGGTCTAATGGTACAAAGCGATTAGCAAACCCTCTCTGGGCACCATTAGCATAGTATTGGCAGCTTGCTGGGGTCCTGCCAGATCCAGTGGTATAATGTATATTGTACTGGGAGTTCCTCTGCAGTCTAATTTAGCAAACTTCTCATTTCCAGGGAAGGAAACTCAGAAACAGCTAAATGAGCCAGCAACAGAACCAAGGAGTCAGCAGGGGTATCAGGAAGAAAGGGGAGGAGGGATCAAGGAGGCTGGAAAGTAGGTCTTGCATCAAGGCTCTGAGGTCTGAGGGTGGGGGGAGTTGAGGGAAAGGACTGCTTGGACTTCATACCACACCCAGTTTAGTAGTTTACTGTTTTATTTCAGACAACGCAGATGTCCTAACTATTCTCACTGCACACTAAGCCCTTCAAACTAGCTGTGTGAGTCTGAGTAAGTTGTATTAGCTTCTTGACCTATGATCTATCCCACTACCAGAGTGACAGTAACAGGGGTCTTTCCAACCCCACGTCTGTCCAAAGAACTTTGACTTATCACCTCACTGAATCTTCAGGCAAAGCCTGAGATTCCAGGAAGCAAAGAGGCTGCTCACCACCACCAGCTGCTAAGTGTGTGGCTCATCTGTAAAGAGAGGCCGCCCTGGACTCTGTCAGCAACTGAAGCTCTCTTCTGACCTTGGGCCTTTGCCATGGCTTCTGTGTTGGGAAGACAAAAATGATTTTTTTTAAGGGTAGGTATCCTGTGCATCTGAGAGCTGGACGATGAGTATGACAGAAGCATTATGAATGTCTTTGAGTCGTGTTGGAGAAGAGAACTGAGTATCCTATTGACTGCCAAAGGAACGAACAGGTATGCCTTGGAAAAGGTGCAGCTGGAGGGCTCCTTGAAAACAAGGATGACAAAGCTTCTCATACTTGGGACATGTTGCTAGGAAAGGCTATTCCTAGGAAAGGGGCATCATGCTTGGAAGGGTGGAGGGTCAGTGAAAAAGCAAAGACTCCCCTCGAGATGGATTGACACAGTGACTGCAGCAACTGGCTCAAGTGTATCAGAGACAGGGAGGATGGTCCAGGATGGGACAGGGGTCAGGTCTGTTGTTCACAGGGTCACTTTGAGTTGTACCTGATTTGATGGTACCTAACAACAGCAACAACAACAATCCTTAGTTTGATTAGCAAAACCTCTAAGGGTACCATTAGCATAGTACCGGCAAGCTGCTGGATCATTCAACAACCACAGTAGCAGCAGTCAAGAAATCAAGATACAATGCAACAACGAATGACTGGAAATCCAAAATCTCTGTAAATGTTCATTAAAATTAATAATATAAAATAAAATTAAAATAAAAAAGAAACCAAGATACGCTGTATTGGGAAACATGGCATCAAGGACCTCGCTAAAAGTGCTAAAGATGATGCCAATGTATAGACTCGGGTGCACCTGATCCAAGCTAAGCTATTTGTAATTGCTTCCTAGGTATCTGAAAGTTGGAAAATGAAGGAGGACAGAAGAACTGGTGCCAGTGAACTGTGGTGCTAGCAGAGAACACCGAGTGTCTCAGACTGCCAAAGGAACAAACAAGCCTGTCTTGGAGTAGGTGCCACTGAGGTGTTCCTTAGCGGCTAGGATGGTGAAATTCCATCTCACAAACTTTGAGTGTTCAGGAAGTGCTAGTCTTTGGAAGAAGACATCATGCTGGAAGAGGCAGAGGGTAAGTGAAATTGAGGAAGATTCTCAGTGAGCAGGGCTGACACAGGGACTGTAACAGTGGGCTCAGGCGTGGTACAGATTGTGAGGGTGGTGAGAGACAGGGCAAGGTGCAGATCTGTTGTTCACAGGCTCACTGTGAGTCACGGGGGACCTGAAAGCATAGGACAATAAGCCTTACTATGTGTATGTGCATGTTTCAACGTATGATGACTGAATGAGCGACTGTATACCTGTCTTGATTACAGCATGCTAAAGTTCTTATTAAAAAAAAATAGGTATTTTCCTTTCTTCCAGAGTTCTGGAACACTTGTATAAGTAGGCAGGCAACGGTAAGGCAGCACACTATGAGGGGATGTGGAGGTGCTGAGGGAGGAAGGCTGAGACAGGGCAAAGATGCAGCTGTGGGTGGGGAACTTGTTGAGTGCAAGTGACTAGTACTGAAGTTTCCTAAAAGTGGCTTTCCCCTCAGTGCCATCAAATTAGAATAACTCATAGCCAACACTCCATTGGGTTTTCAGAGTCAGTAAACACATGAAAGGAGATTGTTCACTAGTAAACAGCTGATAGTGGACTAGACAAGCCATCCCATGGCAGACCAATGAGGATTCAGGGGGTACCATGAGGATCTGAGGTCACCTGTTCCCCTCCATTACGAGGTCATATAATCCTGTCCTTGCTGGAGGAAGGACGGAGAACATCAGAGAAATGATCTGAACAGCCACAGAAAGACTACTTTAAAAGTCTATGATGTCACCAGTTTAAGGCTTCTTAAAGTTGCCCTAGTCAGCTGGGACGTGGATCCTTTATAGAACATCAAGAAGGTACACATTCTTAGCATGTCTGAGTGGTAGTAGTGATATATTTTCAATCTGCTAAAAAAGTGACAAATTCTACCGTGAGAAGGAAATGAGGGGCTAGGTGAGAGATGCCAGACTCAGGCTGGACAATTTAAGATAAGAGTCCTATTCTTTTAACAAAATCAAAGATCATGGATTTTCAGAAGTTTTGACTTGGCATCCTGGACCTACTTCTGAGGTTTGTTCAGTTTGTTTCCACATGGTTCTGGATTCAGTTCTTACAGTCAGCCTGTCTGCCCTGGGGGACTCCTGCAGATACTCAACTCCAGACCCAGGCCCACTGCGCTTGCTCCAGGGTGGGTGTTCTGTTTTCAGCACTGCAACTCCTGTATCTCAGTTGGAAACCTTGATGCCACCTGCCACCACATGCCCAATGAGCTCTAAAAAGGGGACACAGCAATCCCTGGATGCCACAGGTTGGTTTTGGATTTCTCCATGTGGAGAAAAGCCTTCAAGGCTGCGCTCCCACATGGGAGGAGGAGGTGCATTCTACTATCTGGCTTTCCCAGAACTCACCTGCCTGGAGGGAGAATATTCTTTATAAGTCAACAGCTGGGAGAGATGCCATTTCTAACTCATACAAAGGTACCACAAGTGCTAGCCTGGGAATTTTTTTTTTTTTTTAAAAAGAGAAAATCAAGACAGAAAATGCACTGGAGCTCCATTTCTTTCTTATTACTGCCCACTTTTCACGTGACAGTGGCTGGCAGGTGGGGAACATTCTTGTCCAAAACAAACATCTTCATGTGATCCTGTGATCACATCTTCCTCACCCCAGATGAACTGTGTGTGGTTGCCTTGTGGGGCAATCTCAGTACTAAATGGCCAATCCTGAGGTGATACTGACATACGTGCATAACAGCACTGCCTGGTAATATTTTCCTTTCTGTGTCTGTTATTAGCTGCTTTTCTTTCTTTTTTCATAAAAGGGTAAAACATAGAAAGAGAAATTATGAAATTGCTGACTCCAAAGGTTTCCTCATGGAAAATGCCTGTAATTTTATTTTCTCTATTTTTTGAAGCATTTTCTCTCAAAAGCTCTTGATTGTAAATTATATGGTGTGGCAGAATACAAATGGGAAAAAAGGGGCCTTGGAATGAGAAGCCAGCTCTCAACAACTGTGTTATTTCCAAACCCAACTATGGGGGAGAGTCGAGACAGCCAAGATCAATGACATTTAATTATTATGCAGTTTTTTAAGACTTTCAACGATTTGAAGCTTTGGGGAACAGGACCATGGCAGGTGGCAAAAAGATGACAGGAGGATGGTATGAAACTGGAGCAAAACTTTCCTTGACAAGATTTTTCTCTAAAGTTATGTATTAAGACACCCATTTTTAAAAACAAGCTATAACTAAGCCAAGATTCTAATATTTAAAAAGAACAAAATTGTTAAGTATGTCAGATTTACTTTCAACTTTTCTCCCCCCCGTTCTGATTGAAAATCAGTAATAGCTCCCATAACCAAAACCTGATTACTCACCCCAACAATCGTCCGATATTCTCCTTCATTAACCTCCACTAAGCTCACTGTCCTTTGTTGGCTGTGACTCCCAGCACCCCTGTAAGGCAGAGCAGGACTGCCCGGTGGGGTTTGTGAGGCTCTTCATCTGAAGCAGATGGTGTCATCTTTCTTCTGAGAACAGCTGGTGGGTACGAACCTCTGACCCTCTGCTTAGCTTTCAAATGCTTAGCCTATGGTACCATCAGTGCTCCCAATGATCATTAGCCAATAAAGAGATGCAAACCAAAATATGGTGAGATACCATCTTAACTCAGCTACTTCCTTCACTTCCCCCTGCACATCCACCCTAAAATGGCACTGATTTAAAAAACAAAACAAAACCAAACCAACCCAAACAGGTAACAAGTTATTTTCGAAGATGTAAGGAGATTAGAGGGCTTATTCATGGCTGGTGGGACTACCATTAAGGAAAATGATATGGTGCTTTCTGAAAAATTTTACAAATAGAAGTACCTAAGTACCTTATTCTCTAGCATTCCACTTCTAGATATTTATGCTAACGAAAAGCAAAATCCTCTGAGTCACTTTCATGAGACACCAGAACCTTTAACCACAACACTACTGGGGCTTCTTGGAGGTATACCACTTGTTTTTGTTAGGTGCCTCTGAGTCAAGTACGACTCATAGTGACCCTATGAACAAAATATCTAAACCCTGTTCTATCCTGTGCCATCCTCACACTTGCTGACAAGAGCCCATTGCAGTAGTTATCGCATCAATCCACCTGGTTGAGGGTCTTCTTCTCCTTCACCGACCTTCTACCCTTCCCAGCATCACGTCCTTCTCCAAGACAACACCTCCTAGCAACATGCCTACAGTATATGAAGTGAAGCCTCATCATTCTTGCCTCCAAAGAGCATTCCAGCTGCACCTCTCCAGGATATATCTGTTCTCTTGGCGGTCCATGGGATGTTCAGTGCTCTTCTCCAACACCACAGTTCAAAGGTGTCAATTCTTCTGTCATCTTTATTCATTGTCCAGCTCTCAGATGCATAGCAAGTAATCAGAAAGACTCTGACCTGAATCAGACACACTTTAGTCCTCACACTGACATAATTATTTCTCAATAAATTAGAGAAGTCCCAAACTACAGATTTTCACAGTGCAGTGTGTCTCCTTATTTCCTGACTGCTGGCACCAAGGGTGTTAATTGTGGATCCAAGCAAGATGAAGTTATTGACAGTTTCAGACTTCTCTCCATCTATCATAATGCTGCCTATTGGTCCAGTGGTAAGAATCTTTGTTTTCTTAATATTGAGATGCAATCCATACAAAAGGCTGCATTCCTTGATCTTCTGCAACAAGTGCTTCAAGTCCTCATTACTTTCAGCAAGCAAGGTGGTGTCATCTGTGTAACATAGGTTTTTGATGAGTCTCCCCCCAATCCTGATGCCACACTCCTCTTCATAGGGTCCAGCTTCTAGGATAACTTGCCCAGCACACAGACTGAATAGATAAAGAGAGCAAATCCGACTCTGACATGCTCCCTTCTTGATTTTAAATCATGCAGTGTTCCCTGCTCTGTTGGCACAACAGCCTCCTGGTCCAGGTATAGGTTCAATATGTATGAGCACAAGCAAGTGCTCTGGGATTCCCAATTCTTCTCAATGTCAGCCACAACTTGTTATGATCCACACAGTCAATGTCTTCGCACAGCTCATAAAGCACAAATAGACATTCTTCTGGTATTCCTTACTTTCAGCCATGACATCAGCAATGATATCCCTCTTTTGCTACAACCTCTTCTAAGTACTTTCTAAACTTATGGCAGTTCCCTATCTATGTACAGTTCTAGCCATTTTTGAATGATCTTCAGCAGTATTTTGCTTGCATATGATATTAATGATATTGTTTGATAGTTTCCACATTCAGTTGGATCACTTTTCTTGAGAATGGTAGCAAATATAGACTTCTTTGAATCTGTTGGCTAGAGAGCTGTCTTCCAAATTTCCTGGTATAGACTGGAGAGCACATCCAAGGCTGCATCTGTTAATTGAGACAAGTCAGTTGGTATCCCATCGATTCCTGGGGCCTTATATTTTGCTAGTGCCTTCAATGCAGCTTCTACTTCCTCCTTCATTACCATGGGCTCCTATTCATATGGTACTTCCTGAAATTTTTCAGTGTCAGTTCTTTCTGGTATAGTGATTTGGTGTATTCCCTCCATCTTCTTTTGATGCTTTCTGGGTCATTCAATATATTGCCCTTAGCAACTTTCAATATTGTGACACGAAGCTTAAATTTGTATTACAGTTCTGTCAGCTTGGGAAATGCAGAATGAGTTCTTCCCTTTTTATTCTCAATCCCAGCTCTCTGCACATTCCATTGTAATAATTTGCTATGTCCTCCTGAAGTGGCCTTTGAAATCTCTGTTCAGCTCTTTTACTTCAACATGTTTTCCTTTTGTTTCAGCTTTTCGATGCTCCAGTGCAATCTTTAGTCTCTTCAGACATACATTTACATTTTTTCCTTTCTCTTTTGTAATGACCTTTTGCTTTCTTCATGGATCATATCCTTGATATCATCCCACAACTCACCTGGTCTTCAATCATTGGTGTTCAATGCTTCAAACCTATTCTTAAAATAATCTTGAAATTCAGATGGAATTGGTTCAAGATCATATCTTGGTTCCTGTGGACACTAGAGACTTAAAAGTAAAGGCTTAGATATACATATGCACAACTATGCAAACAAACTGCTGCTTTATTCACAATAGCAAACAAATGGAAACCATCGAAGTGTCCATCAGCAGATGAACAGATAAGCAAACTGTGGTACAAACACACAATGGAAGGCTATACAACCATGAAGAACAGTGATGAGTCCCTAAAACATATTATGAGAAAGTTGGGCCTAGAGGGCACAGAAGGATAAATAATTTATGATCTCTCTTTTATAAGAAGACAATAATAGATTTAAAAAAAATCATCAATGCTGTTGAATAGAAACCAGTCATAGCGGACCTTCCAGCAGGTTTTCAAAGGCTACACAGGGAATTACAGGAGAATGCCCATCTTTCTTCCAAGGAGCAGCTGGTGGATTCGAACTGCCAAGGAGTTAGTTGAGGCCTTTCAGTTCGCAGCAGTTCTCTAAGGCCTACACCACCAGAGCTCCCTGTCAGGTAGCAGAGAGAGGGGTGAGAGGGATAAAGTATGCTTAGATTAGAGAGACTTGCTAAGACACCAAACATGGATTAGTGAGCACAGCACAGCCAAAGGGAACATGGTGTGTAAGCACAGGGGATGAGTATACACAGGCTGGTAAATGGGAGGTCCAGGTGTGTTCCTAAGGAGAACAAATCAAAGTATCTACAGATACATGTAAATATGTGAATGTGAGCACGTTTAACCCTGAAGCCACAAACAGGATACACCACAGACATAACCAAACCCAGAAACAGCTTTGTCCCTCATGGGACGGTCAATTGGCACAAGACAGTTGTCATGATCTACATTCTAGTGACGTGAATAGCATTCATAGAGACATGAGTAAAAACAGCTACGGGTCTCCACTGGCCAAGACCAACTGTAAAAAGGGAATGAAAAGCACAGAGCCAGGTGTATACAAACACAGCCTCTATTCTGAGAGTGGAAGAGCTCGATGGTACCCGACTACTCACTGACTGTTCTGTCCAGAGTCCTAATAGATGGTCCTGGATAGAACAAAAGACAAATGGAAGCAGAACTCAAATTCTTAAGTTAAAAAAAAAAGGATACAAAGGAAAAAATCCAGACAAACTGAAACAGTAGAGAACAGAGGACTCCCTGACACTAGCACCCTGGGACAGTTACCCCAAGACCTGGAACTGAGACTATCCCCTGAGGTCACCCTTTAGTGAACTAAGAGAGTCCAGACAAAATAAAGGATTAGGGGCTCTACTTAAAAGCCAGCAGTGTGATACCAAAAGATCAATGATGACTCGAAAGCAGAGATGAGATTAGGGGGCAGAGAAATCAGAGGAACAGAACAAAGAGAACACAATAAGAATGCTGACATACTGTGATAAATGTAATGAATGTCAACCCAACAATCTGTGTAAAAACTGTCAACTAGGAACTTAACTTCACCAAAATCTCTATAAAATAGTATCTTAAAACCCCCAGAAACAATCCGTACAGTAACACCTTGCTATTTCTCTATCAAGTTATTTAAACTGTCCTTAAATATCCAACTAGTCTCAGGTGGGTACATGCTCCCTAAGTTGGAGGTGGCGGTGTTTCTGTGGGAAGAGTTATAGACACTTTCTATGAAGGACCAGACAGGAAATGCTTTAGGCTTTCCAAGTGGGACAGTCTCTGTTACAACTTAAGTCCAATCATAGCCACAGAAAAATAGGCAAATGGATGGGTAAGGCTGTATTTCAACCCAACCAATGGATCCTAATTTGCTGTTCCCTGATAGTTAAAACCTGCATTTCTTGGTCTCCTGGTTGGGTGTGGCCATGTCAAATACGGCCACGTGACCAGTTCTAGGCACTGGGGAATAAAGTGATGTGTGCACCATCTCAGTCATGTCTGTAAAGGAAGGAGTATGACTCCCTCCTTAGACATCAGTGTTGGGAAAGGGCACGCTGCTCCTTTCATCAGTGTGGCCTGCTTCTAAGACTCAGACAAAACAGAAAGGCCCTTCCGCCTTTTCCCTTTATCAGAAGAGTCTTATCTGTTTCCTAACCAACCAACCTGACATTTAGGAAATGATGAGAACTTAAAGAGATATTTTTTAAACAAACAACAGAAATCATGAATTCCGTTGTGTAAGTCTTCCAATGATGATGTCACCACAAGAGCTTTGAAGGTCTGCTTTAGATCTGTAGGCCCAGGGATGCCTTTGGCTCTACCTGCCCCATGTTCTGGGATCAAACATGCTATGTCCCAGTTCTTATGCCCTAGTGTGGATCAAGGGTATCTTCATGAGATGAGTGACCTATCATTGTTAAGTGTCTCAGTTCTACAGACAGTTTTCAGGAAAACCAGTATCAGTAAAGTTAAGTGTCTCACTTCTGAAGGTCATTACACTGAAGTAGAACGAATCTCTTCCTGTTCCACTTATCACTAGCTCCACTGCCCTCAATCAAACATCTGATTACTAAAATCTATGGTGGAGGGCTCTGTAATGATGTTTTCATTAGGAACATCAGCAGTACATTTATATTACAGACATATCATTCTTCAGGAGTTGCTTTTTTAAAAAACACACCCACTCTTAATTCTCAATGATATAAGCTCTCATGTGAAAGTAGAATGTCAAAAACCACACCTAAAAGGCTGGAAATTTAGATAGATGGGAAATTCCTAGCCATAAGCTGGAAGATTAACAAATAACTCATAGGTTTTAGGGCTATTATTTCTTACATAATGAAATACAGTAACAATCTATCAGATATTAAACAGATAAAAAAATGTACAGAAAAAATACTGCACTGCAAATCACTGCTTAAAAGGGTGAGTTTGCCTTGACCAAAACAAAAACAAAGTAACTTAAATCAGAAGACCACTAACCTTAGTTCTATCAAGAATTAAGAACAAGTGGGACCTGTTTGAATTTTCAGAGGAAAAGTAGACACAATGTTGAGCCATGAACTGGCACATCTACTTGCATCAATCTAGGTAATTTGAACTTAGGGAATTCAAATGAAATTTGCCCTACTCAAAGTCAGCTGTGTTTTGTCTTTGGTGTTTTTTTTGTTTTGGGTTTTTTTTTTTAAGTGTCACCCTTCTTTATTGTCTGACTCATTTAATCATAAATTTTAAATTTTCTTTTGAAAAGAAATGTCTCATTCAATTACTCCAGTTTTCCTTTACCATTTAAATTTAAAGAATTCATTTAAAAATATTCTGGAGAAAGGACACTCAGCACTTACCTGAAACCATGAGTTTTGTTCAAAGACCCTGAATTATTTGCCTGAGGCTCAGTGCAATACGAGAGCATGTTAAAATGACTGTAGTATTGTGGTTGCTGTGTGGAATACTATTTAGTCGGAACCGACCCATAGCTGACCCTCCAGCAGGTTTTCAAAAGTAGTTAATCACATGAGGGGAGAACACCCATGCCCTCGTGAAGTAGCTGGTGGATTTGAACTGCTTGCCTTTGAGAATATAGGGCCACTTCCTACCAGAGCGCCCATGTGGTACTGTGGAGTTTATTACTGAAAAATCACTTTTCTAGCCACTAAACTTTACTTTGCAAGGTGGGTGGGTGGGAATATGTAAATAGAGTCAGTTAGCCTATTCACAAAGGGAATGGCTATCTTACCAGTCCATAAGAGGACTGGCTAATCTCACCGCTAAACTAGGTGAACCCAGCAGCAGAATTAGGAGATTTCCCCACCATCAAAGAAGAAACAAGAGAAAGAATGCGATGTGTCTTTTCAGAGCAACAGACATAAGCAAACCAAAGAACCAAGAGGAGATGGTGCTACCCTGGGACTGCTACCCACCAGGAACAGAATCAGAGCTAAAGAGCATTTTCCCAAGTTTGTTGGACAACTAGTGGTAGGGGACAAATTCATTACTGGCACAGGTGAGAACTTCGTAACATTGGCCCTATGCTGTAAGGGTCAAAGCTGAGGTGACCTGCGAGCACATTTAGGAAACTTTCTTGACCAAATTCTGCTATTAACCTGGATTACAAAGTTTTAACTTCCCCAATATGGTTCTGTGACCTATCAGATTCTGGGCACAGTAAAGCAGTAAGATTAGTATTAAGATGAGTAGAAAGAGCTATGGGAGTGTGAGGGACATGTCTGACCTCATAGGAATTGGTTTTGTGTTGCTGATGCTGTTGACAGGGACAGTTCCCCTTTGTGAAGTTGGTAAAGGTCAGATATGGCTGTCTCCATATGTCCCCTTGCTCTTTTTACAGGTACAGACTCAGAGAATGACAAAGTACTCTCTACACTAATGAGAGCTTGCCAGTGTTTGACCCTAGATTAGGTATTTAACACCCCTTATTTCAGATGAAAGTAAGTGGCAGGATTATTGTCTAAATCAGGTCTGTCTGACTTTAAAGCCCATGCTTCTTCCACTAACATCACAAACTTCCATGACAAAAGTAGAAGATATGAGATCATGTACATTCACTATAAACTACTACATTGGTATCTACCTCTCTAATTACTATTAGAGGTCGAGCCCAGAGTGGAAGTCAATCGAAATGAGGAGAAACAGCTGCAAATATCTTTAATAGTTAGAACATGAAATGACTGGAGTATGAATGCTGGAAAACTAGAACTTGTGAAAAATGAAATAGCATGAACATCAGCATTCTATCAGGGAGATGAGATGGACTGGCTTTGGCTACTGTAAGAATGGTATTGCATTCAAAATGAAGACGACAATTTCAAGTTCCATCCTGAAGGATAGGATGCATACAAGGACACCTGTTAATACAACCTTTATTCAAATATATGCACTAAAAGCTAAAACCAAAGAGGAGGAAATTGAAGATTTTTATAAAATTTTGCTGTCCAAAACTGACCAAATATACAATTAAGATGTGTTAATGGTAACTGATGACTGGAATTCAAAACTTGGAGGCAAGAAACAGAATGACTGAATTTTGCATGTTTGATGATTTACTCATTGCAAATGCTGTTGTTATGTGCTGTCGAGTCACCTGCGACTCATAGCAACCCTATGTATAACAGCCCTAAACCCTGCTCTATCCTGAGCCAATTTTATTGTCTCTGACACACCCACCCCCATTACCCAGTCACTGAATCAATCCATCTCATCGAGGGTTTTCCTCTCCTATGCTATCCCTCCACCTTCCCAAATATGATGTCCCTCTCCAAGGACTGATTCTTTCTTGCAACATGTCCAAAGTATGTCAGAAGAAGCTTCAGAATCCTTACCTCCAAGGAGAAGTCTGATTTAACCATCCCTAGGATGAACCTGTTTGTTCTCTTAGGAGTCCATGGTATACAAAATTCTCTTATCCAACAGCACAGCTCAAAGGCAACAATTCTCCTATCATCCCTAGTCATTGCCTAGCTCTCTAATGCATAGCAATTGATTGCTAAGACCATGGCCTGTATCTAATACATCTTAGTCTCCAGACTGACACAGTTGCTCTTCAGTGCTTTTTCAAAAAACACCTATGGTGACTACAATTAGACCTCAACAGGTAAGACTGCAGAGGACTCAGACTGACTTTATGTGTGGAAGAAACTGCTGGACCACAACCTCAGCAGTCAAAAGCAGGCCAAGTGCTGACTGTGGAACAGACCATCAATTACTCAGTTTAAACTGAAGCTGAAGAAAATTAAAAGAAGTCCACAAGAACCAAATATGATCTTAGATCTATTCTACTTGAATTTAAAAATCATCTTAAGAAGAGGTTTGGAAGCACTGATTGGCAGTGATTGAAGACCAGATGAGTTGTTGGGTTGTTGGATGATACCAAGGATATTATCCATGAAGAGAACAAAAAAGTCATTGCAAAGACAGAGGAGAAAGAAAAACCAAAATGAATGTCAGACGAAACTCTGAAAATTGCACTAGTATGTCAAGAAGCCACAACAAAGAGATGCTGAAGAGAAGATTTAAAAGGGCAGCTCTAGAAGACAAAGCAAACTACTATAATGTAATGTGCAGAAACCTAGACTTGGAGAATAAAAAGGGAAGAACTCGCTCAGCATTTCTCAAGGAAAAAAACTGAAAAACAAATTCAAGCTTCGATTTGCAATACTTAGAGATGCTGTAGGCGAACTCTTGACTGATCCAGGAAACATAAAAAGATGATGGAGGAAATACACAGAATCATTGGACCAAAAAAAAAAATTGGCCTAAATGGAAATATTTCAGGAAGTACAATGTGATCAAGAGTCAATGGTAATGAAGGAAGACGTTCAAGCTGCATTAAAGACAGTGGCAAAATACAGGGCCCCAGGAATCTATGGGGTACTAACTGACATGTTTGAAAAGACAGACGTAGCCCTGGATGTGCTCACCAGTCTATACAGGAAATTTGGAAAACTATTACTTGGCTGGCTGACTGGAAGAGATCCATATTTGTTCCCATTGCTAAGAAAGGTGATCCAACAGAATGTGGAAATTATCAAACAATATCATTAATATCATATGTAAGCAAAATACTGCTGAAGATCACTAAAAAATGGCTAGAACAGTAGAACTGCCAAATGTTCAAGCTGGATTTAAAAGAGGTCATGGCAGCAGGGATATGAGATATCAGATGGATCCTGGCTGAAAGCAAAATAATATTTGTGCTTTACTGACTGTGCAAAAGAATATGACTATGTGGATCACAACAAAGTATGGCTAACATTGAGAAGAATGGGAATCTCAGAATATTTAACTATGTTCGTGCAAAATCTGTACCTAGACCAAGAAATTATTGTGCGAGCAGAGGAAGAGAACAATCCATGGTTTAAAATTAAGACAGATGTTCCCTGGGGTTGTATCCTTTCTCCCTACCTATCCAATCTGTATGTGGAGCAACTTGTTCAAGAAGCAGGATTCTATGAAGAATGATGTAGCATCACGATTGGAGGAAGACTCATTAATAACTTTCATTATGCAGATGACACAACCTTGCTTACTGAAAGTGAGGAGAACTTGAAGTGCTTTCTGCAGAAGATTAAACAATGCAGCCTTCAATGTGGACTGCAATCCATGTCAAGAAAATAAAAATCTTTACCACTAGACTGATAGGCAGTGTCATGCTAGATGGGCAAAAGATTGAAACTCTCAATAATTTCATTACTTCGATCCACACTCAATGTATTTGGTATCAGCAGTCAGGAGATCCGAAGTATTGCACTGGGAAAGTCTGCAGTCAGAGAGCTCTCCAAATTATTGAGGAGCAATGATGATAGACTGAGGACTAAGGTGTACCTGATTCAGGCCATGGTCTTTGCAATCACTTGCTATGCGTCTGAGAGCTGACCAGTGAATAAGGATGATAGAGGAATTGATGCCTTTGAATTGTGGTGTTAGAGAAGAGCACTAAATCCCACTGACTGCAAAAGAACAAATAAATTATGTCTTAGAGAAAGTGCAGCCAGAGTGCTCCTTGGAGGCAAAGATGATAAAGCTTCAACTTGCATACTCTGGGCATGTTACTAGTAGAGGCTAATCCCTGGAGAGGGCCATCATGCTTAGCAAAGCGGCACGATGGCAGAGAAGAGGAAGACCCTCAACCAGGTGACTGACACAGTAACTAGCAATGGGCTTGAGTGTGTCAGAGATGATGAGGATGGCGCAGGACAGGGCAGGGTTCAGATCTATTGTTCACAGGATCTCTGAGTTGTACTTGAAGGCAACACTATCACTGTAAATTGTGATAATAAAAAGTTAGGTTGGTTTTAAAACAATGGCTTCTGCACACACTCTGCAGGTGTCCTAATGTTGCCTCCTCTATTGCTGCACCTTTGGCCTCCAAAGTCTTCCACTTTAGCTGGTCAATTCCACTACAAATCTGTACAGGAAGGCTCGCCTATGGCCCTGGCTATCTTCTTAGTACTTTTCATTTTCCCTTCCCTCTTCCACCAAAGACTTATCATCTCATCTCATTACTGTTAAGTGGAAACCAACTCATAGCTGACCATCCAGGGGGTTTTCAGAGGCTGTAAATCACATGGGAGGAAGCTGGCTGTGGCACATTTGGTGGATTTGAGTCACTAGAGAGGACACCTCTTTGGCTTAGCAGTGTGACTCTTTCCAGACTCTGCCATCAGAGCTCCCTAAATTAAAGAAATAAGCATTCCAAATCTTTTCTTCTCTCCCTAACAATGCAGTTTGTTAAATTATCACTTTTGATTAGGTTGTCATGTGCCGTCGAGTCACCTGCGACCCTATGTACAATAGCCCTAAATCCTGCTCTATCGTATGCCAATCTTATTGTCTCTGACGTCCCTCTTCAAGGACTGATCCCACCTTGCAACACGTCCAAAGTATGTCAGATGAAGATTCAGAAGCCTTGCCTCCAAGGAGCAGCTTGGTTTCACCCTCTTCAGGGTAAACCTGTTTGTTCTTCTAGCAGTCCATGGTTTATTTAATACTCTTCTCTAGCATCACTGCACAAAGATATCAGTTCTCCTTCTATCATTCCTAGTCGCTGTCCAGCTTTCTGATGCATAGATAAGCTTTATTTTTTTATATATTTTGCCCACAGTAAATACGGAGTGTCTGGTATATATGAGGCAACTTATTCCACAACACTAAGCAGCAAGAGAAATAGTGAATTTCCAGTTTGGACACTGAAACATATAGACTAAATGATCATTTAAACTTGCCATTTGCAAGAAGTATAATTCTTCTCCTAGAAATGTGTAAAGGGAGTTCTGGCGGCTTTGTGGTAAGGAACTGTGCTGCCAATGCAAAGGTTCATGGTTAGAACCCGATAGCTAATCCACAGGGAAGGATGTACACTCTCCTCCTGTTTTATTTACTGCCTCTGAAAACACGCTGGAGAGTGAGCTCTGTGTCAGTTCTGACTCAGTGGTATATAATAACAACAAAATGCTGAAAATATTTTTTCTAGGAGAAAGTTCCTTTAAGTTTCACTTTAAAAGGGTGTACAATTTTTCTTTGAAAATCTAAAATATGTCTTTAAATGGGGGGGGGAAAGGGGCTAAAAGTTTCTGTCTTAGCAAAATTTGCATCAAATAAAAACAGAGTGAACATGTATACTTGTGTTGTAACATGCCACATACAACCTATTCATTATAGAATTTAAATAAAGTAGACTCTTTGTCTTTTCCTGTCCATCTGAATGAACAAAGTCAAAGGCAATTCAAAGAGATGGTGCGTTCTGTTTGTCTCGGCCTCGTCGGTAGGAAGCACATCCTGAGCTGAGAAGGAAGGAACAGGGATGGGGACTTACCTCCCAATGGCTGAATACCAGCTGCGGGCTGGCCAGGCCACTCGTCCGTTTCCTGATTTCATCAGCGAAGCCAAAGCTTTCAGCCACGGGAAGCACAGCTTTGATGATGAACATGTCTGTCCCTTCCTTCATTTCTTCCTGAAGCACTCGGCCTTCTCTCTTTGACAAGACAGCATAGACTCGACCTGCGGATTCATAAATTTGTCAGTTCATCGACCAGTTACGTTTTGAGTTACATATGGGCTTGTACACCTTGTAACAATCCATTAATGAGCAATTTTCTTCTCACTAGTTTCTTACATAGAGTAAAGCACAGTAACAATAGAAAATTAAACTAAGACATAAAAATGAAATCACCCTAAAGTCTATTACCCAAACAATCTCTACAATAAGACATGAGACATATGAGACTCTTCCAACACAGTTTCATGTATGAACCTGTCTTTTGATATGAAATCTAATGAGTGGAGTGTGACTGTGCTTGGACACACTTATGTAACTGCAAGACAACTATCAACATGATGATGAAGAGGTAAGTTATGTGGCTTTAGTAAGCAAGCAGCTGGCAAAACACTTTTATACTAAAAATAAAAACCACACAAACATAAACTCTTGCTCATATTTTTTCTTGAACCGATTATATAAGTGGCACGAATGTGAAAAGTTTGTTTCCCTGGAAGATGATACTCTTTGGAATCTTTAACGTCTGCTAACAATTCCTACTGCCATACCACAAGAAACTGCGCAAGTTCTCCTGGCTGACACTTCTAATTCTTCTTTAGGTCTAAGTCTGCCTTACCCCCAGAAGGGGAATGCCTCTAACTGGAGTTCTGTATGAGGCCTCTGGGTGCTCAAATATCCTTTCGCTCAGCAAGCAGAGCAGACTCTGCAAACAACTGTGATGAACTAAAAACCAGATGACTGTGGAAAACGTGCAACAGCTAACACACTGTCCTGAAAGCCTCCTCTTTAGTCTGTCATTAAAACAGTAATGTTTAATTAAGTGACATGAATATACTATCTTTAAATAACATTACAGGTTAAGCAGGGTTAAAGTCTCCTTTGACCTCTACAAAGACTTGCAGGCCTGCCTTCCTAAGTGGCCACGCAAGGAGTCTGGAGTGTAGGAGACGTACCTTATTGTTCAACTAGGAAATGAGGCATAGAGCAAAACTGACTCCCAAACTCTTCTCTCTGACTCAGATTTCCCCCTGGTGGAGGTTATTTGGAAAGAGAAAAGGAAACAAATAGTAGAACATTACTGTATTGCAGGTCTTAAAAAAAAAAATTTTTAAAAAAAAAATCCCAAAGCGAACTGCCCGTTAGCTACTTATTCTTTCCTTTCTCCCCTACAATTCTTAAGCAGGTGGGTTATCATTTCTTCATGAAGGGCTTCCTTTAACATCTGGGCTTTACTCAAAGTGTTGCACTGCAGTTTCAAGAGTAATGTTCATGTGCCAATCTAACATGATGGGAAAGAGGGACTCAAAGAGACAGGCCCTCGGCAGGATAGACTTCCACAGTGACTTTAACGGCGGGCTTGAGCACGTCAGAGATGCTGAGGATGGCACAGGACAGGGCAAGGCTAACACGTGTTGCTCGAAGCCCTTGCTCGAAGCCTGTGAGGCCCTAGTGAACTTGACGGTACCTAACAGCAAATACCAGCTAAAATGCCTTTTTTTCTCAATTCCTGTTCTCTGTGATTTATCGATGGATTAACACCTCTGCAACCAAATCTTTCTGTTATCAGATTCACCCTCCTAACACTTCTATTGTTCTCCCGATTGCCATTCCATTTATTTCAATAACCCTTCAATGCTTTGGGGTTTCATACTCTCTTGTGAACAAATTCCCCCTTCAAAGAGCATATTCCCTCATCACTTGTTGGATTTAATGCTGATTTTATGCCTGAGGCTTCAGAGACTCTATGTAGGCCAGGCTTCTCACCTGACCCCTCACATATTACAAGGACTGTTGGGGAATCTCCACCATGGAATCCAACATCCTTTTAAATTCAACACTTCCTCAGAATTCATTGCCTTCTACAAAAGGCAACTCCATTCTCCCAATTCCAATCAAACACTGTTCTCCTTGTTATTCCTACTAGAAATTTCAGAGAAACAGGATCAAGATTGACCCCAACTATGGTGCCAAGTAGTCTTTTAAAATCTGAATGCTTTCAAAACTTTCTCCTTGGGAAGCTCAGTCCATCTCTGGACAGCCTTAACTGGTAGGTAATTCTATACCCCACAGCTGTTCCCCTCATTTTGAATCACAAGTCCTAGGTTTCCATCATATGGAACAAGTTTAATCATACTTCTATAGACCTTTTTAACTGCTAGACAATGGCTATCTTGTCTTCTCTTTGTTTTGTTCTGTACCATCGAGTCAGAACAACCCACAGCTGATCCTTCAGCGGGTTTTCAAAGTAGTAAATTGTATAGGAGAAGATCACCTATCTTTCCTCCAGCGCAGCAGCTGGAGGATCAGAACCACGTTCCTTTGAGTTGGCAGCACAATTCCTCACCACTAAGTCACCAGAGTTTCCCATTTCCAGGCTAAATATCTCCAATCTTTCTATAACATGGCCCAGGTTTCCTGCCCCATCCTGGTTACTCTTCCATTTTAATCATTCTGATTTATTTACATTTTCTAGGCATATGGTGCCCAGAACTGAAAACTGTACTTTAGGTACAGCTGGAAAAACTATGCAAAAGCAGGGCAATCACCCTGATGACAAGAAATCTTTGGTAGGCTTGTCTGAGATAAATAAGCAACTCACTGCCATCAAAATTGACTCTTAGCTGATCCTCCAGTGGTTTTTTGGAGACTGTAAATTACACAGGAGGGATTATCCATCTTTCTCCTGCATAATCAAAGGCAGATTCAAATTACCAGGCCTTTGGGTTCTTAGTGCATGCCATTAGAGCTACCCTACCAACACAGCAGACACATATGAGTTATTAATCTTTATTTGGTTGCTACTCATTCTAAGAAAAGTTTAAAGTGGCTTATGAGAGTGAATACAGACAAAATAACCAGACAAAGAGAAGGAGGAAACAGGGGCAAACTGAGCAGGAATGGGAGGACCTGACTAATGTTTCAGGGCTTGGGACCATCTCTTGTCCTGGGTCAAGCCAGTTGCCTTGGATCAATCACAGTAGGAGAGAAATGTAATTAATAGTGGAATTGAGTCAATCAATTTTAATCCCAGAAGAGGTATATCCTGACCAATTTTAATCCCACAAGAACTACCAAGCTGCCACAATGAGTTCTACATGACTTGACAGCACCTAACAACAACAGAACTACATCTTAAAACTGTGGATACTGACAATCACCAAAGAAAAACAGTGCCAAGAAAACTGTTCAAACACACTTGACTCTCATTGCAGGGGTGTCCACTGACTAGATACATTTAGAGACCCCAGCACAGGGCCACTGAGATGTCACACAGACATAAAAGGAGGACTTATGATCACGTAGTCCTGATGAAAACACTCCACATTCCTTCACCTGGGTATCTTCCACCATGCTACACTTGTTTACCACTAAAAGAAACATCACTCTTGTACAAAAACGTGGCATGATTTGCAAACAAACCTTCACCCAAATAAAAAAGAAAAAAATACTAAAAGAAACATTGTGTGCCCTACTATATACAAGGCCCACAAAGAGGCTTTTGTCAAGAGATAAACTAGCAACAAGATCAATCCCATTAAGATAGTTTCCACTGGAGGCCGACTTGACATGTGTTCACTAGCATTCTAGGCTTCTCTGACCTGGCAGTGACCAAGTACTTCAGCTCCTGTTATGATCACTGTACAGCCTGTTAGCCAAGGTCAACCACTCACTGCCATAGTGCACACCAGAGGTTTCAAGACTCTGAACTCAAGTCTTTCAAGTCTACACACAAATCTTTTTCATCCTTCAAGGCCTACTAAAAAACAACCCAGGCCATAAAATTCTCTAATGCCTTCAACTGAAAATAATCTCTTCACTCTCTGATTATACCTTTATGCCATCAGAGTCTTATCTATACATCTTATTTATGATAGGTGGTAAGACTGATCTTAGATTCTGCAATCTTTAAAAGTGGAAGTTTTGACAATTACAGTTCTGTGGGGTATTTTTGGTTTGTTCTGGTTTTCTTTTTAAACTTTAGAAAAAGAGCTAGCCACTCACAGCAATCATTTCTCTAATAATAAACAAACTGAAAATAATGTAAATTTCAAATTTGGGGATAATGGGTAAGTAAATTACAGTACAGTAAGTTTACAGCATATTATCAGCGACCTTCAGAGGAAAATTATGAACACTACATAGCCAAATGGAAGAAAGCTCATAAAATGAACCGTAAATGCAAAAAGCAGAATATTAAATTGCTTCTAATGCAAAGTTACAGCTGTACAAATTGCATAATTATCTATAAGGATTATAAAAGAAGAGAATAAAAGAAATAGTTGTAAAGAGGAAGATCCCCCACCCCCAGCTTGTTAAATTCTGTTATTATTGCTTACATTTGTGCAGTAACTTCAATTGAACACTCGCACACAAACACATGGAAAAAGAGAGACACAGATATTGGCAGGTTGCAAACAATTTGGGTTTGATTCTCATAAACCAGGTCACAGGAACCTCTTTTCCGTTTCTTACAGAGTTAGCAGGCTACTAAATTAAGCAAATGTGGCTGACAGGATGCAGATGGGCTTTAACCAAATAGGAGGTTAAGTATGCTCTGACTGTAACGGAGAAAGTGGGTTGGGTGTTATTATATAGATGAATTCCATTAAAAGCTCACAGGAAATAGATGCTAGCAAGTGGACCCCACTCACACCTGGCAAAAGCTCCTGAACGCTCTAGCTCACAATATTCTGTCTTTATTACAACCTAGTTGATTCAAAAGGCATGATGACTAAATCCAAAGTTGACATGAAGCTGAGAGAACAATAAATAACAGAATCAGGAAAACTAGACAAGGACTCAAATCTATCAAGACACAATTCAGCATGGATAAATGCAAGGTTCTCCTCCCACGCAATAAATAGCACCTGAAAACACGCTGGAGGGTCAGCTATGGGTCAGCTCGGACTTGACAGTACACCACACACAACACCATTTTCTACAATCAGCTTCAACCAACTAAGTCTCTAGGTTTAGATACACAATACTGACCAGCAAGCAGTTCACATAACATTAACTAGAAATGAGTTTAAGCTTCACAGAAGTCTTCAGTGTACTGCTTCTCAAAGAAAGCGAATTTAAGGTTGTTCAACTCAAAATCAGTCCATCTATGAATGCCCATTTCAAAGTACTATGACTTCCAAGAGACTTTCCCTGTTTTAAATCTGCTTAGTCCCATTTTTTTAAAAAACAAAACAAAAAACCATTTGTTCATTTAACTTAAGTTAACCACATTTTATTTCCCCTTGATTTTTGATAATTAAATTTTGTCAACTTATCTCTCAAAGCAAGTTACTATTATTAGGAGCTGCTGAGTCTGAACCGAACGACAGCTGACCCTCCAGGGGGTTTTCAAAGATTGCAAATCACACAGGAGGAGATCTTCCATCTTTCCCTTGCAAAGCAGCTGGTTGATTCGAACCATGGGTCTCTGGGTTGGCAGCAAAGCTCCTTATAATTAAGTTCACTAGAACTCCTTCAAAGCAAGAATCAGGCTTGATGCAATTCTGGCACATTACAGCTCTCTCTCTCTTCTCTCTCTAATCTACTGCCTTGAATTATGAAATGTAAAAAACAACGAAGTATGAAATAAAACATTTTTAACTTTAAAAGTAAACTAGGTATTTCTGTCATCACAGGAGTCTAGAGCGAGGGCTACATGGTGGAGGGGACCTGGGGGAGGGTTTGTAAAACAATGAAAGAATCTTTTCTTTTACTTTTCCATAATTTTTGACTCATGTACTTATAACTTTTTACTCAAATTTGTGTCTTCTAGGTTGCAACACCCCCATGATACATCTTCAAGGATATGAACATGTACGGCCAAGCACAATCAATAAGAGTGCATCTAAATTCCAAAATCAATCTCCATAATAGTCTATGTGTTTCCTACTGCCAAAGGGGCCCTTTAGAGTAGTGAGAGAAGATCTTCACCCTGAAACCCACAGCGTCCCTTTTCAGCAGGAAGTAGCTAAGAGAATACGCTATCCCCTTTTCCTTATGAATCAGGGTGAAGTCTCTCTCAGGGAGGAGTGATAGGGAATGGCAAAGGACACACCGACAAAGGAGATTAATCAGAACTGACTTTGACAAGCACTGTGGCAATTGGACAACAAACTGGGGAGGAGGGTGGAGAGAATGGTGCGGCAATGAAGGAGTGAAAGCCCAGAATCCCTGTGAGTGTTCATTGAAACTAATAAAATTTAATAAAAAAAAGAAAAGAAAAGTAAACAGTGAATGAAACTTATTGGGGAATTTCCTTATAGGGCATATATGTTGTAACATGTATATATTGAAGAAAGAACTATACCAACTATACACTCAAACCCCACTGTCACCAGTGGCTTCTGACTCCTGGTGGCCCTTAATTGAGTTTCTGAGGTGATAAATCTTTATGGGAGGAGACTTCCCATCTTCCTCCTGGTCAACTGTAATCTCCGACCTTTAGGTTAGCACTCCAATACAAAACACATTATCCATCATTTTAACTGCTGCTAAATTATTAACTACCTTTGAATCAATTCCAACTCATAACTATCTTAAAAGAGTAAAGCTATCTCACAGAGTTTCTTAACTGGGGTCTTCAGTGTAATTCAGTGGGATTGCCAGGTCTTTTCTCCTGTGATGTGACTGTGAGTTTGAACTGCCAATCTTCTAGTTAGCAGCCAACCACTTAACCACTGTCCCAGAAGGGCTCCTTAAAACTTCAACACAGTCTAATGAAAACAGGTATTTATGAAATGTAAGGTTATTGCCAAAGTTTAGAAAAGGAAAAGAAAAGAATTTAAAAGGGCAACAGTTAGAAACAATAAAGGGACAATTTACAATTCACATGACAATGAATTAAAAATACAAAGTGATTCTAGTGGCTAATTAATCCCACTGAGAAGGGAATTTTTCAGGTGAGGGGTGGGAGAAGGGAGAAACCAGAGAATATGAACATGAATACACACACATACATCCTCATTGCTTTGGAGTTGGAATTGACTCATAGCTGACTGCCTAACATTTCTGAAGCGCAGAGCTAGCTTCTGGTGGATCTGAACTGTCAGTGAGAGGGTTTTTGGGTTAGCAGTGCAACTCCCTGCAGACTATGCCACCAGAGCATGTCTCTCTATCTCTCTAAAATCAATATAAGTTCCTATTTCCAGAACTACGAGAAAAACCTTTCAAGATATGATCTTATTTACACAAACTCATATTAACTTGAATTTTTTTCCTTTTTCCAATATGAGTGTTAAGCCGATAAGAGAATGAGTTGTACATAAAAGACATTCATCTTATCAAAATATGATTTACTGTTTGCTGAATTGCTTTCATATCAAACAAAAATAGCACAAATGAGGAAATCAAAGTCCATGTAGTAAGATGATTATATTGTGACTTCTTTCTCTTCCCATTGAAACCCCAACCCCCCCACCAGTGGGAGCTCTGGTGGCCTATTGGCAAGAAGCTGCACTGCAACCCCAAAAGTGCATGGTTCGCATACACCAGATGTTCCACTGGATAAGAAGGGGCAATCTCCTCCTGTGCCAGTCGGATCTGATTTGACAGAATGCATGCATGTGTGCGCACACACACAAATAAAAAATAAAACCCCAAAATTAACTTTACTATTGTTGTGCTTATTGTGTGTATTGCACTTGTATAATGTAAGAAAGAAATTACACATACCCATTTTACTTCTATGTAAATATAGGCATTCTCTCTAAACTCACTGCAGTCTCTTTGGAACGGACCATAGCTGACCCCCTGGTGGGTTTTCAGAGGCAGTAACTGCATGGGAGGAGAATGCCTCTTTCTCTAGCAGAGCAGCTAGAGGGTTTGAACTGTCTACTTTTACCTACTCGGCTGCAAGGCCTCCTCCAATATGGGTATTGGTGGTACTATATAATTCCACTGTTTTATCAGTTACTAAAAATGTGGATTCTGCTTTCTGGGGACAGAGTGGGAATATACATATACATTTTTTTTATATAAAATGAGGTAACTCTTGACTACCCACATGAGAAAATGGTAAAACCCAACTGTTGAACTGCATTAAAAGATCTCGTGTGGGGGTGATAGTATGTCTGCGTTCTGTACTGGCTGGAGGTGCTATGTTCAAATAGGATTGTTTTATTTAAGGGGGATGCCAACCAAATAAAATGTGTCCAAAGGACAGCATCCCAGACAGTGAGAGGATATGAAAATTACATCACTTGAGAACTAGCTAATGGCTCAGCTCTGGTGAGTTTTCTTTAGAATATAAAACTAGAGAACAAATGCTGTCCTCATATAAATCAATGATACTATACAGAAGAGGAACACATAGTGGTTGGAACCTGTCTGGATAAGACTTTTTATTTAATATAGGGAAGAAGTGGTCTAATCACAGGAGCAAGCTACCTATCACTGAAGTATTCATATAAAGGTACTCTAAGCATTCATCAGGGAGGCAAAGGTAAACGATGAGCTCGGAGAAATCCTCTAAGGATTTCTAAGCAATCAGATTCCTGGATTCCAGTCCCAACTCTGCCTTCTTAAATTAAGGACGTTCTTGATGAGTATCAAGGATAACATCTGGGAATCGTCTAGACAGATGCTCTCCAGATGATATGTGGATTCTTTAAGATGTTAATAATAATAATATTAACACAAGGTTGTGAAACACTGTGTATCATACATAGCTATCTTATTTGGAAATTCAATTGACAATATACAATGATTTTACACCAGCATTCAGAAGTTGTAAGATGCAATTTTGTTTAATACCTCCTTGTGTTTTTAAAAAAATGCTACCAGGAAATGATGAATTTGTCTCACAGGACATTACTGGGATGTAATAAATTTCTTTTGGGGGAAGAAAATGGAAGGGGAAAAGGCTTGGATTTTTGATGTTGGGAATTAATCCAGCAAGAGAGTTTACTAAATTAACATTCTGCTAAACAACCAAAGACTGGCTTGAAGGGCCTTAGGCTTAGAAGAAACCTAATGATTTTTCTCACTTCCTCATTCAGCACTAACTCCCCCTTTCTGCCCTCTTCATCTTGGAAACACTTCCGTGATCTCAAGAGGCTAATGGAGCTATTGGGTGCCAGGCACTGTTCTTTCTAGACACTATGTCTGTATTCTCAGGGATGGCGCAGGAGGGGAAGGCCCTCTATGAGGTGGACTGATTCAGTGACTGGGGTAATCGCGATGGGAGTGTCAGAGACAGCGTGACTGGCACAGGACAGAGCAGAGTTTAGGGCTGTTGTACACAGGGTCGCTATGAGTCGCAAGCGACTCGACGGCACATAACAACAACAACAACAACAACAAACTTATGACTTAATGCTCCTTTTCATGGGTGAGGAAAAGAATTCTCAGTGAAGTCAACTCAAAACTCAGACTTGTTGCTGTTGAGTCAGAACTGACAGCTGACCCTTCCGAGGGCTTTTAGAGGCAGTAAATAGCACAGATTACCCATTTTTTTCTTCAAGAAGCAGATGGTGGATTTGAACTGCCCACCTGTGAGTTAGAAGCATAACCCCCTACAGACTAGGCCAGTAGCATCTGCCTAAAGACAAATAAAGCCCCATGTCTCCTGTGATGCCAAAGACAGTGCGACTTGCCACAAAGGAAAAAAGGGGTGGGGTTGGGAGTGGGATTTGATAGAACAGAAACATTTATAGCCTCAAATAATGTTGTTTTTCAGAAGGGACTGAGAATTCACCAAAGGCTTTTTGTGTTAGGAATACAAGAATGGCGTCTCACTCTGATCATTTTGTGAACAACTCTAGTTAACCTAAGCTGACCAGGTTATCCACTTGAGGAAAAACTGGCACATAAGTTTGGATGGTAACATTTATCTGTTAAGTATGAGTCTGTTGTTGCTGTTATGGACGATCGAGTCAGGACCAACCCATAGCTGACCCTCTGGCAGGTTTCCAAAGGCAGTAAATCTCAGGGCAGGGGAATGCCTATCTTCCTCCTGTGGAGCAGCTGGTGGATTTGAACTGTGTGCCATTGCGCTGGCAGCACAACTCCTTATCACTAAGCCAGTAGAGCCCCCTTATATTTGTTAAAGAGGTAGCTTCAACTTCATTTGCCAGACAAAAGATATTCCTTCCAATTGTGGAAGAAAATCTTTAGTACTATAAGTTTTTCACACCCAAGATTTTAATAATTAAAATCCATCACTTTTAAGATGTTAGTTCCTCACTAAATGAGACTACATCTTCTAAGAAAACATGCAGTGGGTTCAGTTTTTGTGATAGAACGCTACACTGAGAGCAGACGTTTCTCAGTAGCTTTCCCCTTCCTCCCTTCCTTACCAAGAACATCACCAGTGGCCATGATGTCACACGTGTACATGGCCGCCATCAGGCGCTGAGGTTTCACCTGAAGTGCGTAGCGGCAGGCTTCTTTCATGGTGGCAATCAGCTGTCCTGAGAAGGGTCCATAGCAGTCACTGAGGGAAGCCTCTCCTTTCTGAGCAGTTCTCTTCTCAAAAGGCTCAAAGCTGCCATCGTGTAGCTCTTGGCCTTCACCTCCACTATAACGCGCAAAGTCCCTCTGTCCTTCTTTTACCAGGTCATTTTGCTCATCCTGCTTCTCACTTGCTCCTTGTTCTTCAAATTTAGCTAAGTCCCATTTTTCCAGAACAAAACAGACACCCATGAGAGGCTCCTCACACATGGGGCCGGAGAGGGTTGCGAGCTGGAAGCCACTGACTATGCTGTTGCTCAAATCTCGGTACTTAGAAGCTTCTCTTGAAGCTTTGTTGACTGGGCCTGGCCACACTGGATGCTGAAAATCTTCACTTCTGATGACTAGTATGTTGGGCCCACATTTTCTTGGGCCAAATGACCAGATCTGGTCAACAATGTTCCTCCATTTTCTCCCTGTTAGGTGTTGCTCTAGTTTTCCTTTGAATTCCTGAATTTTCTCTTGGGTCTTCTGGGGAATTACCTGAGCATTTCTGCCTTCATTCAAAGAGGATGTCAACTGCTCCATAGAACGAATCAAATCACTATTGTCTTCCAGAATCTGAGTGACCTCTTCTGGCAGAGGCATGGCGCGAACACTGAGTGTGGCGAGTTTATTAGGTGTCGTCATGGTGATCAGCCCATCAGCGTCAACCTGGATTCCTTCTGGGAGTTTGCTCTGATCCTCTTTTGTTTGGTGTATGACGGCAACTTTTTGCTGTCTGCCTATTTCTTCATTGACCATGTCAACTTTTGGAGGCTTTGTGATCGTTTCTCTGAATGGAATAATGGGCTCAGATACACTGATTTGAATCTTCGCAAACCTATAAACAAATCAAGACAAAGAACATAAAGTTATAATCAAAATGGTATCAAAGCTCTTCTGTAGAAACATGCCATGAAGAGTCTAAGAAAGCAGAGAAACATAGTGACTTTATTTTACAATAAGAAATCTACAAAATGACATTATATTAAAATTTAAATTCTGCTTTCATGTCAGATTTCAAGGACTATCTCTCATGGGAACATGCAGTGCCCTGCTGGCCAAGTGGTACAGAGCTGCACTGGCAACTCACAGACAGGAGGTCTGATCTACCAGCTGCTCCGTGGAAAGATGGGCAATTGTCTCACATGAGACTTACATCTCCAAAGACTTGCTGGAGGGTCCCCGATGAACTGGTACTGACTCCACAGCATGTAACAATAACAACAACAACATGGGAATACTCCTCCAGGGGAGTTCTCTGCATATACTGGAATGGAACTGTTTGGTTCATTCTCAATATCTCTGTATTTATTTTTGAATCACCTATTTAGATGAAGTTTTGAGTAGAAAATAAATCTTTCAATAGGATTAGATACATAAATTATTTACTCATTTAAGAGTTCTGAAAATAAAAACTCAGTTGATTCTTGCTCTAGACAGGAGAATAAAAGAACCTCAGGACAGATAGTCTAAGCCTCTCAGCCTGTTTGGCTTTGATATGAGGTTCACCACGAGGATTAACATGATCCAGTTTGTCTACAAGGAGTAATTTGCAAAAGAACTTCCTGGAATGGCAGAAATATTCACTATCTGCACCAAAATGTGATACTGAATACGTGCAATGTGGCTAGTGCAACTAAGAAATTGAATTTCCAGTTTGAGTTCATTTTAATGAAATTTAAATAGCCACCTGTGGTCCCAGCATTTGAAATATGACTAGTGACTTAAGAAATGGGATTTTTCATTTTACTGAATTTAAATTAACTTGATTTTAAACAACCACATGTGGCTTATAAGTAATGTATTGGCCAGCACAGGTCTTGAGCCTCAATCTATCAATATCTATCAAGTTCAGAAAGCCCTCTAACCCAAAAGATGTCAAGTACAATTTCATGCTGGCCATGGGCTTTCTTCTTAAACAAATTATAAATTCATTCACAGATGGTAAATCTAGAAAACTGGCATGGATTTATTCTGACGACAATGAAACCATGCAATCCTTCCCTTCCTCTTTTTTCTGTCAACCTCATTCCCAGGTAACACTAAAACTCTGATCTGGTCTATATCTAATATTAGTAATGCAGATGGACATATGTATAATGAAAGTATGTCACATTCACACACAGAGTATGACATTTTGGGGTTGAGGTACAATGCATTTTCTTGGGAAATAGTAAAAAGGGGATGGATTATTGAAAATATCAACGTTTGAAATTCTGATTTTGGATTTATTTCTGTTTTCTACATATGGTCGGTGTGGGGCAGAGATCTGCTCTGTCTGATTTCAGACTTTGGGATACATCTGAAAGCTCAATAAATGGATGATTTTCTAAAAATAATGTTATCCAAATTTATGTAAGAAGACATATAAAGCCTGAATAGATCATAATGCATGGAAGAAAAGAAAAATGTTAGGCAAAATTACTTCAGAAAAAGGCTCCGGCTTTGCTAGTGAATTGGTTCGCTTTCAAAGATCAGCTTACTTCAGTGCTGTGTACATTGTTGCCCAGCATATCTAAGGCACTTATTTTCTCCCTAAAGAATATTACTGCGTCTGTGGACAAGGGACCACTCAACAGCACTTCAGCATTGCTCTTGGGGGTCCTTTTAAACAGCATGTCACCAACAAAAAAAGAACCAAAAAAATGCAAACCAGAGCACTACAGGATGCAAACAGGCCAAGAGAGTCCCATGTTAGGAATCAACAACATACAGGAGGTGTTATTAGCTGTTCAGTCATCCTTGCTCATGGTTACCCTGCCTGTGCTTAGAAGAATCACTCTATAGGCTAAGGTTGTATGACCTTCCGGAAGCAGATCACCAGGCTTGCCTTTCAAGGAGTCTCAGTGTGAGTTCAAACCATCAATATTTTGGCAAATAGTTTAGGGCTTAACACTCGTGCCTCTCAAGGAACTCATATTAAACTGAACAAAATCAATCAATAACACTACCTATGTGTTGGTTCTGACTCGGAGAGGTTTCCAAGGCTGTAAATCTTTGTTGTTGTTGTTAAGTGCTGTCAAGTCACATAAGACTCATAGCAACACTTATCTTTAGAGAAGGAGATTGTTCCTCATTCTTCCACTGGGCACCTGGAAGATCTGAACCTCTGAACTGTCAGTAACACCACCTAATACTACCAAAGCTCTTTATATTAAATATGGTGTCTTTCAACAGAAAATCCACATAAAATAAGGCTATGTATTTCAACCGATAAAACTGCTGTGACCAGAGGCTCACAGAGGAAATGAGGCCTGAATTTTCATTTTCCCTAGGGACAATGGACCAGAATGAATTTATTTTGCATTTGCTTTGACTTTATAGAACACTTCTTTAAATAATTAGAATCAACTGTTTTTGCTCTTTGTTGTTGTTGTTATGTGCCGTCGAGTCGCCTGTGACTCATAGCGACCCTATGTACAACAGCCCTAAACTCCGCTCTGTCCTGTGCCAATCGCACTGTCTCTGACACTCCCATTGCAATTATCCCAGTCACTGAATCAATCCACCTCATAGAGGGCCTTCCTCTCCTGCGCCATCCCTCTACCCTCCCAAGCATGATGTCCCTCTCCAAGGACCGGTCTCTCCTCACAACATGTCCAAAGTAAGTTAGACGGAGCCTCAGAATCCTTGCCTCCAAAGAGCCACCCGGTTTAACCCTCTCCAGGACAAATCTGTTTGTTTTCCTAGCAGTCCATGGTATTCTCAATACTCTTCTCCAACACCACAGCTCAAAGGCATCAATTCTCCTTCTATCCTCCTTGGTCATTGTCCAACTCTCTGATGCATAACAGGTGATTGTGAAGACCATGGCCTGTATCAGGCGCACCTTCGTCTCCAGAGAGACACCACTGCTCTTCAGCACTTTGGAGAGGTCCCTAACAGCAGACTTTCCCATGGCAATGTGCCTTTTAATTTCCTGGCTGCTGGTGCCAAGACGGTTGACTATGGAGCCAAACAAACTAAAGCTGTGTACAATCTCAATCTCTTCACCATCCATCCTGATGCTGCCAATTGGTCCAGTGGTGAGAATCTTTGTCTTCTTGACATTGAGCCTCAATCCATATTGTAGGCTGCAGTCCTTGACACTCTGCAGCAGGCGCTTCAGGTCCTCCTCAGTTTCAGCAAGCAGGGTTCTGTCATCCGCATAACGCAGATTGTTGATAAATCGTCCACCAATCTTGACCCCACATTTCTCCTCATAGAGCCCAGCCTCCTGGATAATCTGTTCTGCATATAGGTTGAAAAGGTATGGAGATAGGATGCATCCCTGGCGTACGCCCTTCCCAATTTTGAACCATGCAGTGTTCCCTTGCTCTGTTCTGATGACTGCCTCCTGGTCCAAGTATAAGTTTCACATTAGAACGATCAAATGTTCTGGGACTCCCATTCTTCTCAGAGTCAGCCACAGTTTGTTATGATCTACACAGTCAAATGCCTTTGCATAGTCAATGAAACACAGATAGACATTCCTCTGGTATTCCCTGCTTTCAGTCAAGATCCATCTAACATCAGCTACAATATCTCTAGCACCACGACCCCTTCTGAAACCAGCCTGGACTTCTGGTAGTTCTCTGTTGATGTGCTGTTCCAGTCGGTTTTGGATAATCTTCAGTAAAATCTTGCTTGCATGTGAAATCAGTGAAATTGTTCTGTAGTTTCCGCATTCGGTTGGGTCGCAGGTATTAATGTGGTTGTTGTTAGGTGCCACTGAGTTGAGTATGACTCATAGTGACGCTATGAACAAAAGATCTAAACCCAGTCCTGTCCTGTGCCATCCTCACACTTCCTGACGCACAAGAGCCCACGGCAGCAGTCACCTTGTCAATCTACCCGGTTGAAGGTCTTCCTCTCCTTTGCCAACCCTCTACCCTTCCCAACATAATGTCTCTTCAAGGAATAATAGTACCTCCTTGCAATATGTCCAAAGTATGTGAAGCAAAGCCTCATCATTCTTGCCTTCAAAGAGCACTCTGGCTGCAACAGCTCCAAGACATATCTGTTCATTCTCTTGGCCATCCATGGGACGTTCAGTGCTCTTCTCCAACACGGTTCAAAGGCATCAATTATTTTTCTGTCATCCTTATTCATTGCCCAGGTCTTGGATGCATAGCATCCAATCACACGCACCCTAGTCCTCAAACTGACATCACTACTCCTCAATAATTATTAATTAGGTATTAACACCACCTTCATTTTATAGATGAGAAAAATCAAGATTAAGAAAGGTAATTTCCTTAAGTCACATAAATTAGTAAAGCAGAGCTGATGGAATTAAAATCTAGGTATAACTATAGAATCCATGCTTTCTAAGCCATTATGCCATATATTTTAAAAATAATCACACTAAACAGGATATTAAAGACATAGTGCACTAAAGATTAAAAAGCTTTTATACCATAAATATAAAACTTGACGTGTACTCAGATATCTGAAAATATATTACATTAAACATATGAAGTAATCTATGCAACCATCTTTCAATACCCCTGCCTAATTTAGGAAAAGCACTTAAGAAGAAATTGGAAAAAAATTATCTCCTTTTTCTTTTGCGATAACATTCTTTCTTATAAGCTTAGAACAATCAAGAAAATCAACTACAAATCTATAAAGACTATAAGAGAATACATTTATGCCACTGTCCTTTTGTCTAGCTTTAATATAAAGGTAAATGAGTTACAGGTCATTTTAGCCTTCCAAATGCCTGAAGTCACTTATGACATTAATTAAAACCAATCCATCCAGGGGAAGCCTATCTCTGTTAGCCACACCTAGAAAGTGCCTCAGGGTCAAAGACTCTTTAAATTCTGGCACCACAGGGCCTATCATTACTGTTCCAAAAAGGAGGGAGGGTGTGTCAGGGCAATTTCCTATGGCTTCCTGTCATATCAGATTATTTATTAGTACCTTGAGATCAGGATGCAAAAAAACCCTCCAACAGTTTCCTGGCCTCAAGATAATTAGTCTCTGTATTTCTCTAGAAAACATATGTAGAAACTGAAAAATAAACATGTAATAAAAAGTTTTCTTCCACAACACCCTAAAAAAAGTCAATATTGTACAAATACAAGTGTAAGGTGTAACAGTCATATAGAACAGTGCGCAAAAGAAAAAGCTACTAATCTGTATGACTTATCACAAAATGTGCAATGTCACAGAAGTCAGCACACAGGACACTGCCAGTCCTCAAAAGTCCCCCATTCTGCCTCCCTACCCCAGGAAAATAACTGCCATCCTTGGTATCATCATCATCATCATCACACTTTAAAAGAAATTGTTTCCTTGTGGGATGTATTGTGAACTTTTGCATTAACAGACTCAAGCACATATTTTGGTGTTTTTTTTGTAATTAGGTCTATTATGCTGTGAGATTCAGCCATGTTTTGATTATTATTTAGTAAGTCCTACGTATTTTATTATTTTACACACACACACACACACACACACACACACACACACACCACTTATTCATGGCCATCGAGTTGGGACCAACTCAGAACTGACCCTGCAGCAGGTCAACTCCTTACCCACTAGGTTAACCGCCCCCCCCCCAACATGTTTGTCTATACATTATGGATAGTGATCTCTGGTGGCTTAGCGGTAAGGAATTACACTGCTAACTATGCAATTCAAATTCACCAGCTAATCTGCAGGATAAAGAAGGGCAATCTCCTCCTGTGTGATATACTGCCTCTAAAAATCTGCTGGAGGGTCAGGTATGGGTTAGTTCTGACGCTATGGTATACAACAACAAAAACAATATATGATGTATGTATTTTTAAGTGGATAATTTTTAGAAGTAGCTCACCAGGCCTTTTTTTTTAAAGTCCTCCTTAATCTGGAAGCTCCACTAGAACTTATTCAACAACATAGCAATACATGTAACTCCAGGCACAGAACAGTGTTGGCTGGGCCAATATTACATATTCTGAACTACTTTATCTTTAAAATTAGTCTTAATTTTCAATACATAAGAACACTCAGTTTTCTCGACTTCTTCAAAAGTGTCTTGGTTTTCAGTCTCTCACTCATTCAGAATGTCTTTAAGTAGGAAGTGACTGAGAGCTGCCAACCCACTGGATCTCCAGGCTGTAAACGACACGGGAAATGGTTGCCCATTTTCTTGCGTGGAGCTGCTTACGGATCAGTGGCCCTTAACATTTTACGAGCAACTTGTCATATTCGAAGCACAAATGAGTTCTGAATCAAAATCGCTCTTAATCTATAATCAGTTCGGGGAGAAATGACCCTGTCTATCCAAACTACAAACATGGTATATACATGTACGTGTGTGTATCTGTGCATTTTATTTGGACAGTGGTCCCATCAATGGGAGTTAATACCTATTTTTAGGTATTTGATTAGGTAGACATTACTATCAAAAGTTTTTAGTTGCCAGTGGGTCAGCTCTGGTTCTCAGTGTTCCTGTGTACAGCAGAATGAAACTCTGTCTGCTCTGGTGTCATGGTCACGATCGGTTTTGCTTAAGCCAACTGTTGTTGTCTCTGTGTCAACCCGTCTCGTTGAGGGTTGTGCCACACAAAGACCTCAACCATCTCTTTTGGTGACCCTCTATATTTCCAAGTATGGTATTCTTCTCCAGGAACTGGCCTCTGATAAAAGGTCCAAAGCACACGAGATGAATTTTCACCATTCTGGTTGCCATTTTTGATGCTGTTGTTGTTGTTGTTATGTGCCACTGAGTCGCTTGGGACTCACAGCGACCCTATGTACAAGAGCTCTAAATTCTGTTCTATCCTGTGCCAACCTAGCCATCACAAACACACTTATTCCCACCGCTACAGTCACAGAATCGATCCATCTCATCAAAGATCTTCCTCTCCTTCGCCACCCCTCCACTCTGCCAAACATGACGTCCCTCTCCAAGGACCAGTCCCTCCTTGCAATATGCCCAAAATATGTCAGACGAAGCTTCAGAATCCTTGACTCCAGGGAACACTCTGGCTTCACCCTCTCCAGGACAAACTTATTTGTTCTCCTA
>NW_006399791.1:2860149-2877732 GCF_000299155.1 Elephantulus edwardii
GCTTCAGGTCCTCCTCAGTTTCAGCAAGCAGGGTTGTGTCATCTACATAACGCAGGTTGTTGATGATTCTTCCACCAATCCTGATGCCACATTCCTCTTTGCATAGCCCAGCATCTCGGATGATCTGTTCTGCATACAGATTGAAAAGGTATGGAGACAGAATAAATCCCTGACGAACCCTCTTCTTGATTTTGAACCATGTAGTGTCTCCTTGCTCTGTTCTGACAACTGCCTCTTGGTCCAAGTATTTGTTGCTTATCAGGCCACCAACTAACTACTCATATGCAACTTCAAGGTGAAGCTGAGGAAAATTGAATCAAGTCCACAGGAACCAAAATTTGACCTTGAGTTTATTCCACCTGAATTTCAAAACCATCTCAGGAACAGGTTAGATGCCTGAAGACCAGACGATCTGTGAGAGGACATCAAGAATATCATCTAGGAAGAATGCAAAAGGTCATTTACAAAGACAGAGGAGGAAGAAAAGATCAAGATGGATGTGAGAAGAAATTGCAAATATTGCACTGGAGCAACAAGAAGCCAAAACAAAGGCAAGAAATAAAGATATTAAAGAGTTGAACAGTAGATTCCACAGGGCAGCATAGGAAGACAAAGTAAAATATTACAGTGAAATGTGCAAGGAGCTGGAGTCAGAGAATCAAAAGGGCCAAACTCGCTCAGTATTTCTTAAGCTCAAGGATCTGAAGAACAAATCCAAACGGCGAGTTGCAGTACTTAAGGATGCTTTGGGCAGACTGCCAGAAGTCCAGGCTGGGTTTAGAAGGGGTCGCGGTACTGGGGATATTGTAGCCGATGTTAGATGGATCTTAGCTGAAAGCAGAGAATACCAGAAAAATGTCTACCTGTGTTTCATTGATTATGTAAAGGCATTTGACTGCATGGATCATAACAAACTGTGGCTGACTCTGAGAAGAATGGGAATCCCAGAACATTTAATTGTGCTAATGCGAAACTTATACTTGGACCAAGAGGCAGTCGTCAGAACAGAGCAGGGTAACACTGCCTGGGTCAAAATTGGGAAGGGTGTGTGCCAGGGATGTGTCCTATCTCCATACCTTTTCAACATGTATGCAGAGCAGATTATCCGAGAGGCTGGGCTCTATGAGACACGTGGCGTGAGGATTGGTAGACGATCTATCAACAATCTGCATTATGCAGATGACACAAACCTTGCTCGCTGAAAGTGAGGAGAACCTCATGCACTTAATGCAGAGGGTCAAGGACTGCAGCCTTCAGTATGGACTGAGGCTCAATGTCAAGAAGACAAAGATTCTCACCACTGGACCAAATGGTAGCATCAGGATGGATGGCGAAGAGATTGAGATTGTTCACAGCTTCAATTTGCTCGGCTCCACAGCCAACACTCTTGGCACCAGCAGCCAGGAAATCAAAAAATGTATTGCGATGGGAACGTCTGCTGTTAGGGACCTCTCTAAAGTACTCAAGAGCAACGGTGTCTCTTGCGCCTGATACAGGCCATGGTCTTTGCTATCACTTGTTATGCATCAGAGAGCTGGACAATGACTAGGGAGGATAGAAGGAGAATTGATGCCTTTGAGCTGTGGTGCTGGAGAAGAGTATTGAAGGTACAGCGCCAGGGGGGAAGACCCTCTATGAGGTGGACTGATTCAGTGACTGGGGTAATTGGGATGGGTGTGTCAGAGGCAATGCGATTGGCACAGGATAGAGCAGGGTTTAGGGCTGTTGTACATAGGGTCGCTATGAGTCACAAACGACTCGACGGCACATAACAACAACAACAACAACAGAAAGCATTAAAAGAAGATGAAAAGAATATAAAGTCATTGTACCAAAAGGAATTGGTGGACATAGAAGAATTTCATGAAACAACATATGAGTAAGAGCCTGTAATGATGAAGGAAGAAGTTCAAACTGTTCTGAAAGAATTGGCAAAAAACAAGGCCCAGGAATTGATGGCATACTGATTGACATATTTCAACAAACAGATGTTGCCCTGGATATGCTCACCAAGTTGTGCCAATAAATCTGGAGGTCAACCACTTCGCCTACTGACTGGAAGAGATCTGCATTTGTTCCCGTTCCAAAGAAGGCAATCCGACAGAGTGTGGAAATTATCGAACAGTATCATTGATATCACACACAAGCAAGATTCTGCTGAAGATTATCCAAAAACTACTGGAACAGCAAGCACATCAACAGAGAACTGCCTGAGGTGCAGGCTGGATTTAGTGCAGGCTGGATTTAGAGGAGGCTGTGGCACTAGGAATATTATAGCTAATGTCAGATGGATCTTGGCTGAAAGCAGAAAGTGCCAGAGGAATGTCTATTTGGGTTCCATTGACTATGCAAAGGCGTCTGACTGTGTGGATCACAACAAACTGTGGCTGACTCTGAGAAGAACGGGAATCCCAGAACACTTGATTGTGCTTATGTGAAATTTATACTTGGCCCAGGAGGCAGTCGTCAGAACAGAGCAGGGAAACACTGCATGGTTCAAAATTGGGAAAGGTGTGCATCAGGGATGTGTCCTGTCTCCATATCTTTTTAATCTATATGCAGAACATATTATCTGGGAGGCTGGGCTCTATGAGGAGAAATGTGGCATCAGGATTGTAGGTAGATTCATCAACAATCTGCATTTGCAGATGATACAATCCTGCTTGCTGAAACTGAGGAGGACCTAAAGTGTTTGCTATGGAGAGTCAAGGCCTGCAGCCTTTAATATGGATTGAAGCACACATCAAGAAAACAGATTCTCACCACTAGACCAATTGGCAGCATCATGATGGATGATGAAGGGATTGAGATTGTTGACAGTTTCAGTTTGCTTGGCTCTACAATCACTACTCTTGGTACCAGCAGCCAGGAAATTAAAAGATGAGTCGCTTAGGGAGTCTGCTGTCAGAGACCTCTCCAAGGCACTGAAGAGCAATGATGTCAGTCTGGAGACTAAGGTGCACCTGATACAGGCCATGGCCTTTGTAATTACTTGCTATCCATCAGAGAGCTGAACAATGATTAGGGATGATAGAAGGAGAGCCTTTGAGCTTTGGTGCTGGAGAAGAGTCCTGAATATATCATGGACTGCTAGGAGAACAAACAAGTTTTTCCTGGAGAGGGGCTGCTCCTTGGAGTCAAGGATTCTGAAGCTTTGTCTGACATACTTTGGACATGTTGCAAGGCAGGATCAGTTCTTTGAGAGGGACACCATGCTTGGGAGGGTGGAGGGACAGCACAGGAAAGGAAGACCCTCGATGAGATGGATTGATTCCGTCACTGGGGTAAGAGGGATAGGTGTGTCGGAGACAATAAGATTGGCAAGGGATACAGCAGGAGTTAGGACTGTTGTACAAAGGGTCGCTATGATTCGCAAGCAACTTAACGGCACATAACAACAGCAACAACAACGTCAAGGTATATAAATATTAAAACTTTTTGCACATTGATATAGAACTCAGTAATCTTGCTGAATTTATGCACTAATCTTTGTAAGTCCTCTACATTATTTTAAATTTTCAGTTCATCATCATAGCTATAAATATTAGTAGCTATATTTGTTCCTTCCCAATTCTCACCTGCCTAAAATCTCTACATTAAACATTACAATTTAATAGTGGGTAATTTTATTATATTAATGATCTCAAAAGAAAGGTTTCTGAAAATTTCCCAAGTAAGTACATGTTTGCTGTATTTATTCTGAAGACACTTTTATCAGATTAAGGAAATTCCCTTCTATTGCTAGCTTAAAAAAGAGTTTTGCTCATGCACAGACAGTAGATTTCACTAAATATTTATCATTCATTTATTGGGATGGCTTTTAAAACATCTTTCATTTTACATTTCCAAAGGTAGGTTTCAATAAAAATGTTTACAAATTTTAATTTCTTTGAGTTACAAGACTATAAAGGCTTTCTAGTTCTTCTTGAGTCAGGTTTTTCTAAAGAAGTTATACATTTTTTTTCCAAAGTTTATATCGGAATAAAATTATTCATGTTGTTGTTGCAGGCTGTTGAGTCAGAACCAACCATAGCTGACCCTCCGTTGGGTTTTCAGAGGCAATTAATCTCACAGGAGGAGACTGCCCATTCTTCTTCCACAGAGCTGCTGGTGGATTTGAACCATGTGCCTTTGGGATTGCCGCACAGCTTCTTGCAACTAGGCCAGCAGTGCCCAGTAGTCATAAGTTCCTAATATTCTCTTATGTTTCTCGCTCCAGAACAAGCTATTATCCAATTTGCCCTAAACTCTGGGGCCATCACTTGCATGTCCACCAGTGTGCCGTGATATGGCAGTCTGCATCCTGCTGTGATGATGAAAGTCATGCTACTAGTATTTCAAATACCACCAGGATCACTCATAGTGGATAAGTTTCAGCAGAACGTCCAGTCTAAGAAGCAAGACTGGTCATCCACTTTTGAAATAAGAGGCACTGAAGCCCCAGTGAAAACCAAAAGAACACTGTTGAATGTACAACCATAAGATGAGACCTTCTAGGTGGAAGACATGCAAATCAGACTAGGGAAGAGCTGCTCCCTCAAAGTTGAGTCTACCTTGAGATGTGGATGAAGGACTTCTATTTAACGACGTGGCAAGAAGTACAAATCTAGGAAAATGGCAAGTTTCAAAAATGAAATGGAACAAATAAAAACTGACATTATAGGCATTAGTGAATTGAGATGGACTAGTATTGGCCATTTTGAATCAATCATATGATCTACTATGCTGGGAATGGCAAAGTAGAGAAATTCATTCATCTTCATCTTTACATTCATCTTCAAAAAGAACACCTCAAGATCTAACCTTAAGTGCAATGATGTAAGTGATAGGATAGTTTCCATACAAATACAAGAAATACCTGTTAATACAACTATTACTCAAACATACACACCAAACTTCTGCAGTCTAAAATGGCCTGAACATGCAATTAAAAGGCATTAATAATAACTGGTGACAGGAAAGCAAAATTTGGAAACAATGGAAGACTTGCATTTGTAAAATAAGGATGTAGTGACAGATTTTTGTACAATCAACAACTTACTTATTGCAAATATTTACTCCAAGGACTTGCTCCTCCTGACACATGCTCAAAGTATGTGAGATGCAGTTTCACCATCCATCTTTGCCTCTACAGAACATTCTGGCTACATTTCCCTCAAGACAGATTTGTTTGTTCTTTTGGCAAGTCCATCTGATATTTATATTCTGTGCCAGGACAGTAATTTAAAGGCATCTATTCTTTAGTCTTCTCTATTCATTGCTCAATGTCTCCATGTAAAGAGATGGTGGGAGAGCTCAACATCATGAGTCAAAACAATGCCAGGAGTTGACTTTGGAACAGACCATAAATTATTCATAAGCAAATAAAAATTAAAATTGAAGAAAATTCAAACAAGTCCGTAAGAGTTAAAATATGACCCCAAGTTTATCCCAAATGAATTTAAAAGCTATCTCAAGAAGAGACTTTACTGGCTGAACACTAATGACTCAAAACCAGATGAATCATGGGATGTTGTCAATGTCATCACTTGTGAAGACAGCAAAAGGTTATTACAGACAAAGAGAAGAAAGACCAAAATGGTGTCAAGGGAGACCCTAAAACTTGCACAGAAAAGAGAGCAGTAAAAACAAAGGGAAGAAATGCTGAAGTAAGAGAGATGAACAGAAGATTTCAGATGGCAACTTGAAAAGGTAAGAGATGGAATTAGAAAAGCAGATGGGAAGAACATATTGAACATTTCTCAAACTGATCCTTACCAGGATACTTTTCAATTGCTTCCTATGCATCTGAAAGTTGGATAATGAAGGATGACAGAAGAACTGATGCCTTTTAACTGTGGTGTTGGAAAGAGTACTGACTAGACTGTCAAAATAACCAACAAGTTGGTCTAGGAGCAAGTGCAACCAAGGTGCTTCCTAAAAGTGAGGATGATGAAACTTCATCTCATATACTTTGGGTCTACCTTCAGGAAGGTGTCCCAGACACCATGCTGGGAAAGGCAGAGGATCAAAAAAAGGGAGGAAGACCCTCAATAAGATGGATTCAGTAGGTTCAAACAAGGCAGAGATCACAAGAATGGTGCAAGGTAGGGCAAGGTTCAGATCAGCTGTTCATAAGGTTGTGTGGGTTGTAGCAGACTCAGTGGCACCTAAGAACGGAAAGTACAGAAGGAGCCTTGTAGCACAATCGTTAAGAATGTGGCTGCTGACTGAAAGGTCAGTAGTCTGAACCCATCGGGAACTCCATGGGAGAAAAGACTTGACAATTTGCTTCCCTAAAGAATAGATCCCCAAAAGTTACTGCCATTATGTTGGTTTTGATTCATGCTGACCTTCCATTGTGTCTGTGATACTGTAAAGCTTCATGAGAGGAGACTTTATCTTTCTTCTGCAGAGCAACTAGGACATTAGAACTGCTGACCTGATGCTGAGGTCAACACTGTGTTAAGTTAGCAGCCCACCATGCTATGCCTACAGATGACAGGCTAGAAAACAGTATGGGTCAGCTCTACTATGAGATATGGGGTCAAAAATCAACTTAATGAATCAACAGTCAGAATCAATGTAACAGCACAGAACAACAGCAAGTAAGCAAAGTGGACAAAGGCTGGTGATTCAAGTGCATCACAAAATAGGCCTGGAATGTTACTGAAAGGCACCTCTGTACACATACGTCATGAGTCAGAACCAACACCAACAAAGTAAGCACAGAAAAGAAAATTAACAATAAAAACTCATTTGTCTTCCAAATTGACAACATGAACTTTGGAAAAGAGGTAAGTTCAGATGCAAAAATCTACTTCCACAGCCCTGAAACAAGAACTAGAGGGTGCCTGGTCACCACTGCTGACCACTCTAAAGGAGGTCATGGTAGAAGATCCTCCACAAGAGTGGGGTGGGGGATGTGGAACAACATTTTAGAACATAGGGCGCTCTGGTGGCCTACTGGCAAGAAGCTGTGCTGCAATCCTGAAGGCACACAGTTCGAATCCACCAGCTGCTCTGCTGGAGAAGGAGGGGCAATCTCCTCCTGTGCCAGTCAGATTAGATCTGACAGTACACAACAAGGAGGAAAAAAAATTAGAACATAAAAAAGGCCTGACTTACTGGTCAGACAGAGACTAGTGAATCCCTGAGGCTATGGAGGACAAAACAAAGAAAAGAACCTGACAAGATGGACTGACATGGTGACTAACATAGCGATTCAAGCATATCAGAGATGCTAAGGCTGGCACAGGAAAGGGCAAGGTCCCGATTTGTTGCTCATATGATCACTATGAGTTGTAGCTGACTCGATGGCCCCTAACAATAACATGGTCCTTAACTTACCCTGCAGCCTGGAATAAAACTCACTCCACTGCTCAACTTCCTTCCAGTCCAACAAGGCAGGCCTAGACCTACAAGGTGACTAATAACACTAGCGAGGCCTGTACGTCTTAGAATAACCAAACATGTAAGGTCAAAACAGCAGTATTTGCCCAAGGACATAAAGCACTGAATGCAGGAAAGGATAGGATGGAAGGATTAATAGAAATAAAATTATGGGCAAGAAGTAGGAATAGTGAGATTGCACTGAGGATATGGTAAATAATGTTCTAAAACATGATTTGTATAACTAGTTGAACGAAAACCAATTCATTTTTATAAACTTCCGCTCAAATCACAATGTTGTTGTGTACTATCAAGTTGGAATCAACCCATCCATAGCTGACCCTCCAGTGGGCTTTCAGAGGCACTAAATCACATGTGAGGAGATTGGCCATCCTTCCGCTGAGCGGCTGCTGGCCTTGAACCAATACACAGTAATAAAAACAAATCTTTATTGATAGCTACAGTGTAAACTGGAACAGGCTTTCTTGGTGATCATATGTATCTTGTGCCAGAAACTGGAGTTCTGGTGCTAGAGTGTGTACCAGTCTGCACTGTGAACTAAAAGGTTCTAATCCACCAGCAGCTCCTCAGGAGCAAAATGGGTAGTTTTCTTCCATTAAGATTTTACAGCCACAGAAAGCTGATGAAGGGCTGCTGTGAGTTTGAGAAAATGATGGCAGTGTATAGCACATAAATCAGCAATAGTATCTCTCTAAGTTTATAGTAACTAAATAATCAGTTAAATATAGACATCTGTGTAAATTTGAGTATGCATAAAACAGGGGATTTATAAGCCTAAATGTAAAGGTAGTTACTGAAGCACGCTGACTGATTCTTTTTATTCTGTTTCTTCCTAATTGCTATAATAAGCATATATTACCTTTGGAATATAAGGGTAGTCTATTTTGTGACTTAATATTTTACCTTTCTGGAAACAAATATTTACAGACAGTTTGCATTATGGAGGATTATGGAGACTTCTGTCTCTCTTATCCATTTCAGTCTAAATTTTTAAGATAAACTTCTGTTTTGTTGTGCTGACATGCTGTATGTTGTACAAAGCCTTAAAGTAGAATACATGTGAAAAGATTTCTGACTCAAAACAAAAATGCAAAAATATTTAAGTACAGGAACTGAATGTCATTTGTCAGTTATTATAAATCGTTATATTTGCAATCTAAGAATAGTTCATGTATGAAGTGAGATAAGTCAGTCTAAATTCAACTAGGGAGCGCTGGTGGCCTAGTGGCAAGGAGCTGTGCTGCAATCTCAAAGGCACTTGTTCAAATCAACCATCTGGTTGGTGGAAGAATGATAGGCAATCTGCTCCCATGCAATTTACTGCCTCTGAAAACCCTCTGGAGGGTCCTCTATGGTTCAGTTCTGACATGAACAACAACAACAAATTCAACTAGGAAAATAACTCTAGAACACCCCATTAATTTTTGGACCCATCATGTCCCCATCTCTTTCATTATCACCTAACCTTTCCTTCAAGTCATCCAGGCATCTCTGAAGGTGGACTTCCCCTGCTGTGACTAGAACGTGTTCTCCTGTTTCCTGAATTAAGATCTGGACACAGGGATCAGCCTGGTTTAACAGCTTCATTCCTTTGACAAGCTGGGGCATTTCACCTAGGTGAGAAAAGGAAATATTGATTAAATATAAGAAATATAGCCTAGGATAAGATCTATGGCCACCCAAAAGAAAAGCACAATGAAATAAACTCATAAAGTGATTGCTTATTTTTCATTCACAAAATGCAGACACCAAATGTGTGGAAAACCATCTTCTAATGATTTATGTGTATAGATGTTGCTGTTATGTGCCATCCAGTCACTTGCGACCCATAGTGACTCTATGTACAGCAGCTCTGAACCCTGTCCTGTCTCACTGATTTCGACACAACAACCCCCATTGCCCCAGTTACTGTATCAATCCATCTAATCCAGGTCTTCCTCTCCTGCACTGTCCCTCCACCCTTCTGAGCATGATATCCTTCTCCAAGGACCAGTCTCTCCTGCACACTTAGATGTGTACAGATAACGAAATACTTACAGTTTATCACCTCTTCAAATAGAAGTGACTGTGATTACATATGTACATTTCTAAAAGTATAACAGAGCTCTTCCACAAACAGCAAAAGTATAAGCAAAAAAAGCATTTACTATAGTAGTCAATAAAAAGAAACAATATCAAGAGTTTCACATTTGAAATAATCAACTGTAAAACTGATTGTCAGAACTGTAGGTTTTAGAACAAACCTGTCCTTTGGGTGAGTCAGACTTCTAACACACTAACTAGAAGCTTTATCCAGTTAGCTATAGTTCTTTCACATTGCAGTCTGCTTCTGCTTTTAGCATATAATTGTTTTTTCTTCACAGTTCATGGGAATTGGGGGTATGGGTGGGGCTCTGATCAACAGCCTGGCCTTAGTACTTTTCTCCAATTCCTATTATTGAGCTGCTACCACTGCTCACTCAAGCAGGCCACAGGAAACCTGCCATTTGTCTGTCTTGGCACTGAAGGAAGTTTTCCTAGCATTGTTTCCATCTTTGTTAGAAGGAAGGACTCAGTCATTCTTCTAGTGCTTTCCTCTCAGCATGCCAAACCACCGAACTCCTAAGAGCTCTCTGTCATGAACTGGTCTTGAATGAGTTATGCAATACCATTGGGTGCAGGAAGAAAATACTACAATTTCCATAGCCTTGATTTTTCTTGGATAAAATAAATAAAGCTTTTCTAATACTCTTCAGAGTTCTAACAATGTGTCAGACAAGTGCATGAATTCAGTAACTCCAAGGAAGGTATGAATATTATTTCATAGGTGAAGAGCGAGCTGGTAAAGAAAAGCTAAAGGATTAGTGCTCTCGCTCAGAGTTTCTACAGAACAGTGTGGTTTTGAAGCTAGCCAGCCACAGGGTCCACACCCTCCATGGGTGGTGGGTGCATCACCATCTATCAGATGCGTGGACGGGAGTGGGATTCCACCGCACACAGTGGTTCAAAGAGGCATCCTTATTTGTCAGTTTGCTTTCAGCACACTACAGTTTTGCTTTGCCTAGTTAAACGGATTTACAGATAGTATCTAGTGTTAACCAACTTAAATCTTTACAGAATGTGAAACATGGCTTAAAAGGATCCCAGCAAAGAGACCACAGATTGAAGATAACATTAATAACACAAGCATAAGGGAACAGTTAGAAAAAAGAGTAAGGCTTTTTGTCAGCTCTCCATCAGCCAAATTAGAAAGCAAACAACAGCAGTCACTGGTATGGGAACCTAGCAGACACTCTACTCTAAAAACAAACAAATGAACACACAGGGATAGTTTAACAGCAAGCAACAAAGAAACTCTTTTGCAAAGACCCCTTGGAACCTGAAGACATTTAGAAATGAGTTCTTTGTAAATGTTTCTATTGCTACCCATTTGGCTACCCTAAACAACATACCCACATTTCATCTATACACCAAATCCATGGCTGTCCAGAGCAGAACATCAAAGTCCCCCACCCACAATGACCTTCACAGGACACAGCAGAACTGCCCCATAGAGTTTTCAGGCTATAAATCTTTACAGAAGCTGATAGCCACATATTTCTCCTGAGGAGCAACTGCTGTTGTGTGCCACTGAGTCAGAATCAACTCACAGCTGACCCACTAGCAGATTTTCAGAGGCAGTAAATCTCATGAGAGTCTGCTCATCCTTCTCCCACACAGCAGCGAGTGGATTTGAACCTCATGCCTTTGGGATTGCAGGACAGCTTCTTACCATAATCTACCAGAGCACCCTCTGAGAAGCGGCCAGTGGATAAGAACTGCTGACCTTTTTAGTTAGCAGCTGAGTGTTTTAACCACTTTACTACATCTATAAAACTTCTCAAAATTTGGAAGTTTCCTTTCCTAATCCTATTTTAAAAGTCTCCATATGAATTAATTGTTAAAAATTTAAAATTCAGCATATTCTGAAAGCAAGTTTTTTAAGAAAGAAAAACCTCCAAACTATAGTTGCTATAAAGTTGATTCTGATTTCAGGAAACGTCGTGTGCTGTAGAATAGAACTCCACAGGATTTTCAGAGCTGTGACTTTTTGGGAACAAAAAGACCTTCCTACAGTCCTTTCTTCCAAAGTGGCAATAAACTGTTTTGAACCGACAATCTTTTGGTTAGTCCCTGAATGTTTAACCTTTTGTACCACCCAGGGAATTCACAACATCCTCTAATGTACACTGCATCGAGTCAATGCTGAATGAAGTAGATAAAAGATTATCTACATTTTTCATAAAAATTTTTGTATAACTAGTAAATGGGATTCTAAGATGGATAACAATATTTTTTGCAAAGGCATCAAATGATGTTTTCCTTCACTGTGGTCTGTAGGCTTGCATGGCACCTTTCCTAGGGATGTGAACGATTAAAATCAAATGTCAGAAGAAAGCGACAAATAGACCTTTGAGGAACTGTATCACAAAGTGTTACACTAAGATAGCAAAAATTACTCCTCACTTTCTGACACTCACTCTCCTGTGCAGTTCCCTCCTCCAGGGAACCTGGGCTGTTTTCATGGCTAGATTACCAGGGCATTGTAGCTTCTACCTTCCTGCCTTGAGCTGCTTGCTGAGGCCAACCACCTCAGTAGTGCTATGCAGCAGGGCCCACAAGCAGCCATGCTGGGGGGCCTCCATTGGAGGCACAGAGGTCTACAGTAAACACCGATGGAAAAATCACCCCAAAGTCAGACTAACTCTTCAGATGAACAAAATTTGGTTCACAAATGACTGCAACTGTATGATACCCCAAGTTAAACTTTCCCCAAATCCCTAGTCAAGGATATTGATTTCAGCTACCAAGTTCTGCAGTAATTTTAATGTAGCATTAGCCACTGTGGTCAAGTCAGTTCCAACCAGCCAACTGGTTTCTGAGGCTATAAATCTTTGCAGGAGAAGATTGTCCGTCTTTCTTCCATGGAATAACTGGTGGATTTGAACCACTGACCTTTTGGTTAGCAGTATGACATGTTTTACACTATGCCACCAGAACTCCTTATGTACCACTATTGTTATGTGCCATCAAGTTGCCTGTGACTCGTAGTGATCCTATGTAGACAACGAAATAGAATTATAATCATGATCATAAATATATCAACTATATATTTTATCAGATAAAATATTTTGAAAATAGTTATTTCATTTTGCCTAATTTTTTAAAAATGCTTTCCTCTTTTTTCCTTCTCTATCCTCTTAATACACACTTTTTTTAGTAAGGGAAATACCATGATGTGGCTCTAGCCAGGTCTCTGTAGACATGATCCTGGGCCCTGCTATTGAAACCACTGTAGAATCAAGAGTGGAAACTGTCGTAGTTTGTGGTCTGGGCACGGTAGCAGGCTCGTGGGAAACCTGGTCTGTCGTGTGGATGCTTGGTCTATTGGTTCGTTTTGGGATCACCTTTACTTGTCTTCCTCTAAAAATGGACTCCTCTAAGGCCAAGGAGGTCCTCTCTGACTTTGAGAAGTTTATATATACAAACCCTTTGGGATGGCTACTGGACTTATCACAAAGGATGGTAACATGATTGACTGACCCATGGCCATGCAAGTGTGCTTTTAGTTCTTCTGTTGCTGCACCATAGTCTACACTGCCAACACAGATTGACTGGGCTTCACCTTCCATCTTCTCAACAGACGTGATCATTGGGCCAAGCACTGCCTGGAGATGGACTCATATTCATCTGCTTCACTACAGCGCTCTGTAATTCCCTGAGCTTTTCAGCTTCTTCCTCCATCTCCCTAACTCAAGCTTTGATCACTTCCAGCACCAGGGCCTCAATGGCACCATCCCACAGGTCACCCTCGACCAGCTGACTCCTTCTCCTCCTCCTGGCTTCCAGGGCCTCCTGAATCAGGCCCAGGGCCCAGAACCCCTGTCATTTTGCCTCATTTTTAAAAATAATTTCTACTTTCACAGGCTTCATAACATCTAAGAAGCATTACCACAAGAGTTCATATGTATATATTACAATGTTGGTGGGATTGTAAAATGGTACAACCACTCTGGAAGGCAATTTGGCATTTTCTCAAAAAGCTGAACACAGAAATTCCCCATGACTCAGCTATTCCACTGCTTGGAATATACCCTGAGAAAATGAGAACTGAGGCTCAGAGACTTGTACACTAATGTTCACAGCAGCATTATTCACCACAGCAAGAACATGGAAACAATCCAAATGCCCAACTACAAGGAATGCATTGAGAAATTATGGTACATTCTACAATCGAATACGATGCAGCACACAGGAGCAATGATTTTATAAATTATTACCTAACTTGGGAGGGACTGAAGGGCATTATGCTAAGTGAACTAAGTCTCATAAGGACAAATACTGCACAGGACCATTATTGCAGAGCATGTATGAGGATCAAGGGGGGAGGCTTAAACTTAGGGTTGCACAATTTGATGGGTGGAGGAAGGGATTGGTAAAGGAAAGGGAGAAGGTCTGGTGTGAGAAGCAATGTGTATGAACTTTATGAACCTTGTATGTAAACCAGTATAAAAAAATAAAAACGAAAAAGTTCATCTATGTGTAGATTTAAAACATACAGAGCCACTGTGTCACTAAGTTGATTCTAGCTCACAGTGAATTTAGAGAGCAAAGTCCACCTGTCTCCTGGGTCTTACAAGGCTGCATTTTCGACAGACACAGACCACAAAGCTTTCTACAGCTGAATAGCTGGTGGGTTCAAAATGGAGACCTTTGATTATCAAGTGAAAATCATTGTGCCACTAGGTCTCTTTAAACATATATTATGGAAAGAGGATTTATAAAGACCCCCAAACCTGCAAAACTGACATAAACAAAGGAAGAAAGAAGTTGGGAAGGCAGTTAGATGACCCCTTCTCTGCCCTGAGACACTAGAGTTTCCCTGGAGAACACAGCCCCATCTCCTAGGACAGAAGCTTCCTGAGATGAGATGACCTATATGGCCTTATTGCTAGGAAGATTATGTCTATGACAAAGAAGTTTATTATGTAGAAACACACAACTTCTATTACGTAAGGCACAAAATTTATCCTGGCAAAAATAGAGGGGAATCAAATGCTAAATGCATGCAAATAACAAATAAGAAACATCATTTTGCTTTAAAAAAACAAGTTCCTCTTACTTGGGTGTTTTGGTTCCACGGCAACCCTTACAATAGGAGTGGCTTCAAAACTCAGTGGTATGAATGGCGGGCAGGATGGCAAACTGCACAGGGTGGCAGATTTCAGCACAAAGTCTTGCAGGCCTCCTATTCCTGCAGGGGAGGAAGAGTCATGGGATCAATAAAGAATGAAAATATTCTGTATCTATGCTAGAAAAGTAACAAATGCAAATGAAATACCAAAGAAGAAACATAAATAAATTCAGAGAAATAGCCCACCATACATGTCACAGTGACAAACACTTGAAGAAATCATGGGGGGAGGGGTACAGGCCCTGAAGTCAGAACTGACTCATAGCTGACCATCCAGCAAGTTTTCAGAGACTTTAGGTAACATGGGAGGAGATTGCCTGCCTTTTTCGTGTGGAGCAGCTAGTGGGTCTGAACTCAGTCAGTGGATATGCCTTAATGCTGGCAGCACAGCCTCTTGCCACCAGAGCTCAAGAAATGAGGCAGGCTTACATTGTGGGTTTTCATTTTATTTTTGTTTGTTTTAGTACACTTGGATATTATTTACTTGCTGTTTAATATATAGGACTTCTGCCCATTTTGCTTCCTAAATATACAAATCCTGCTGTGACAGCTGGGCTAATACAGATCTACTTTGGTCACAGAGCTAAACATTTCCAGACACAATTGTGTGAAAACATTGCTTATTTCTAAGTATATCTCTTACATTTTAAAAAATATATTAGTAATTTGATGAAAATGAGTCACTAGTGAAATATTCTCTCTTGCCAAATATACTTGCATATATGTAGAGTGCTAACATCTGATGTAACAAAACACCAGCCTGGTGGAGGGAAACTGAAGAAAAGACTTCTGGCACACAAAACTGGATGGTGGCTGTGGGGTTTGTTCTAGTCTTGACTACGGCGTGCAGCACCCCCCCCCTTATCCAGTACATCCAGCGTGCACCACCCTTCTAGAAGGGTGAGCTCCAACTGTAACAGAATGCTGCTACATTTTGGTGAAAATCTGCCTTCTCATTTCCAAACACTACCTTATTAGTTCATTTCTCCAAAAGTTGAAAGAAAATGTACCTTTTCCACTTTTATCAAGTGCTTTTCTACTTTTTAATTTGTTTTACTGTGTCAAAAAAACATACACACACATGCGCGCGCGCGCGCGCACACACACACACACACACACACATTACTACTACTACTACTACTACAACTACAACTACTACTACTACTATCTAGTTGGATTTTCAGAGGCTGTAAGTCACACAGGAAGAGAATGCCCATTTTTCTCCCGCACAGCAGCTTTTTTATTACAGCAGCTTTTTAATTGAACTTTCAGCTAAGAGCCCAACAGATAAGACGCTGTTCCACCAAGACTCCTTCTTATACATCTATATGTATGTATATGTTCATGTGTGTATGTATATTTCTTTTTATATAAATATATGTAAAATTTGTAATTTTAATAATTTTAAGCATACGATTCAGTGGTATTACATTTAGAATGGTGTGCAAACATCATTTAGTTTCAAAACTACATTGTTGTTGCTAAGTGCCATCAAGTTGATTACCACTTATAGCCATTCTATAGATCTGCTTATTTGGATATCTCATACAATATTTGTTCTTTAGTAGTTGACTTATTTAATTCAGTATGTATTCCATGCTTATCCATATTATAGCATATGTAAGATTTTCATTAAGTGATGATGCTGTAATTATTGAACAATATCATTAATATAATATGCAAGCAAGATTCTGCTGAAAATTATCCAAAAATGACTGGGACAGCACATCAACAAAGAACGGTCAAAAGTGCAGGCTGGGTTTAGAAGAGGTTGATGTACTAGGGATATTATAGCTAATGTCAGATGGGTCTTGGGTGAAGGCAGAGAGTACCAGAGGAATTGTCTATCTGTGTTTCGTTGACCATGAAAAGGCATTTGACTGTGTGGATCACAACAAACTATGGATAACTCTGAGAATGGTAATGCCAGAACACTTGATCATGCTTATGTAAAATCTATACTTGGACCAGGAGGCAGTTGTCAGAAGAGAGTAAGAAAACACTGCATGGGAAGGGTGTACACCAGGGATGTGTCTTATCTCCATACCTTTTCAATCTATATGTAGAACAGATCATCCTGGGGGCTGGTCTCTATCAGGAGAAATCAACCATCTACATTATGCAGATGACATAACCCTGCTTGCTAATACTGAGAAGGACCTGAACTGCTTGCTGCAGAAGGTCAAGGATTGCAGCCAAACAGATTCTCACCACTGGGCTGATTGGCAGCATCATGATAGATGATAAAGAGACTGAGACTGTAAACATCTTCAGTTTGCTTTGCTCCACAATCAACACTCTTGGTATCAGCAGCCAGGAAATGAAAAGATGAACTGCACTGGGAAAGTGCTGTCAAAGACCTCTCCAAAGTAATGAAAAACAACGATGTCAGTCTGGAGACTAAGGTGAGACTGATCTAGGCCATGGTCTTTGTAATTTCTTGCTATGCATCAGAAAGCTGAACAATGACTAGGGATGACAGAAAGAGAATCGATGTCTTTGAGCTGTGGTGCTGGAGAGGAGTACTGAATATACTATGGGCTGTGAGGAAAACGAACAATTTCATCCTATTGTTGTTGGTGTTATGTGCCGTTGAGTCGCTTGCTACTCATAGCGACCCTATTTACAATAGCCCTAAACTCTGCTCTGTCCTGTGCCAGTCGCACCGCCTCCGACACACCCATCCCACTTACCCCAACCACAGAATCAATCCACCTCATAGGGGGCCTTCCCCTTCTGTGCTGTCCCTCCACCCTACCAAGCATGATGTCCCTCTCCAAGGAGCTGTCCCTCCTTGCAACATGTCCAAAGTATGTCAGACGGAGCCTTAGAATCCTTGCCTCCAAGGAGCAGCCCGGTTTGACCCTTGCCAGGATGAAACTGTTTGTTTTCCTAGCAGTCCATGGTACCCTCAATACTCTTCTCCAGCACCACAGCTCAAAGGCATCAATTCTCCTTCTATCCTCCTTAGTCACTGT
>NW_006399791.1:2878128-2884701 GCF_000299155.1 Elephantulus edwardii
TCTCCTTTCCTGATTTTGAACCATACAGTGTTTCCTTGCTTTGTTCTGATGACGTCCTCTTGTTCCAAGTAGAGGTTTCACATTAGCACGATCAAGTGTTCTGGGATTCCCATTCTTCTCAGAGTCAGCCACAGTTTGTTATGATCCACACAGTCAAACGCCTTTGCAAAGTCAAGGAAACACAGATAGTTATTCCTCTGTTATTCTCTAAGGGTTAAATCGGGCTGCTCCTTGGAGGCAAGGATTCTGAAGCTTTATCCGACCCTTGGACTGATGATGCTGTAGGCTAAGTGTTTGTGATTAACCAAAAAGGTCAGCAGTTCAAACCCACCAGCCAATCCAAGGGAAAAAGATGAGGCAGTGTGTTCCCATAAAGAATCACAGTCTCGGAAACCTATGAGGCAGGTCTAGGTTGTCTTAAAAGGTTGCAAAATCTCTTTAAATTTTCATTAAAATTAATAAAATAAAAATAACAATAACAATTAAAATAAAATGTTATTTTAAAAAATATTTTAAAAAAAGGTTTCTTGTTGTGCATGGTCAAGTTGGAACTGACCCATAGCTGACCCTTCAAAAGCAGTAAACTGCACAGGAACAAGTGGGCAATCGCCTCCCGCATGATTAAACCGCCTCTGAAAACCCACTGGAGGGTCATCAATGAGTCAATTCTGACTTGACTACATACAACATGCCACCAGATATGGCAGTGAGCTTTTCATGATTGAAAAATATTCTCTAATAGGGTGAACCATAGGAGCCCTGAAGATACAGTGGTTAGAGAGAGTGCTTGGTGCCAATGGAAAGAAGCAGCAGCCTGGGCCTGTAAAGATCGCCAGCCTGGGAAGCCCTATGTGGCAGCTGTCACTAGGGTCACAATCTATCAGAGTCTGTGCAGCCCATTATGCTTCCTCAGTGGCCCCTCCTCCCGAGGGGCAGGGGAAGGTAAAGCAGGCTACTTGGATAGGAGTGGGGGTCAGTGAGCACAGGCAGCTACAGGTCAAGGGCAGATGCTAGGTCTGACGATCCTCACCACCTTGGCTGCAGCTCTGGGGACATGAAAGTGGGAGAGGGTAGGGTCACCCAGTGAAAGCAGGAGATAATAGGTAAAGGGCTGACAGGGGGAATCAGCAGACATCATGTGCACCCTCACCCCACCTCCTGCAGCACTCAGGCCCTTTCAACCATGGACGGGGTGCCCCTGCCTCTGACAAAGCATTCTGGGAGTCACAAAAAGGAGAAGCAAGCACCAGTTATTGTGAAAACACAACAGAGACAGTATGGACTCTGTGGGGGGTGGGGATGCGAGCAATATTTGGGAGGACCTGGGGGAGGATGGGTTGTCCTGGTGCAGTATGAGGGAGTGAGATGTGGCTAGGCAGGTGATCTCAGAAGGAGCCCAGTGGGACAGTCACAGCACAGGACATGGGGTAAGGTGACAGGGTAATTCTCCATTTGCACACAACACCTAACAATGGGAGTGAAGTGAAGAGTGGGTGTACTGTAAGCTGACTTTTGAAGCCATTTTTTCAGATCCTTTTAACCCTATTCTGCCACATGCTAAATATCAGTTCCTTTAACTATGGAGCTTCTGGAGTAGCTTACAGGGCTTATGTCTATGAGTTCAGATAAAAATTTCTGGGGTGCTGGATTCCATTTTTGTACCTCCAGCCTATTCTACATGGACAAGCCTGGGGATTTTTATTACCATAGCCCTGGGCCCAGCACACAGAGAGGTCTACACCTAGTCCCACTCAGTACAATGTCAAAGAGGCAGCACATTTTCAGTCTAGATTTGAACAACTTTCAGCAAAATCTACCTCTATGCTAAAAATAACATCTCCCATGAGGCCAGAAGTTTAGGAAAACCCCACAATAAATATTCACTTTCAATCCTCATCCATCCTGCTTCTGACCTCTGATCAGCATGCATTTCCTTCCTGTGCCCGCAGCACACGGCTTTAATAAAAAGATAAATGCTGGTCTTTCTTTTGTATCACCAAGGACACTGGCTGCAGGTAGTCTATTTTGAACACTCTCTTTGAGCTTTTAGCATTTACACTTTGCTGTTCAAATTACCAAATCTATTCTTGTTCTTTAGAGAAGTCCAGATTGTTCACATGATCATAAATCACCCACCAAGACTAAAAAGAAGTTTCGTCTTTGAGTATTTGGTTTCCTATTTTCCTTTTGCTCTAGATGACTAGAAACCACTAGCTGTACTACAGATGGGCACTCACAAACGTTTAAGACACAGTTGCGAAATTAGGATGTAGAAAATAATTTTTATGGACTAAGCTGTGTTAACTCAATTAACTGATTCATGAGACTACAGTTAAAGGCTTCAAAGCCAGTAAGCCAATCCGATGAACTGCTTGATGTGCCTAGGAAGTAGCCCTGACTGCACTCAGTCTACGTCCTCAAGCGTACAGGACTACCCCATGGGCTTCCAAGACTGTGTATCTTTACAGAAGCAAACTGTACATCTTTCTCTCTCAGAGCAGCTGATGGGTTCTAAGTGCTAATCTTCAGTTAGCAGGCAGAAACTTAAAAATGATGTCATGTGTGATACATGCCAAAATATATACATGTATATGCACACATACACGCATATCTATCTAAGTAATCTGCATAATGTAGGTTGCTGAATTTTCTTCCAATCCTGATGCTACATTTCTCCTCATAAAGCCCAGCCTCCTGAAATGATCTGTTCTGCATACAGATTGAAAAGATATGGAGATAGGACACATCCCTGATGCTCTCCTTTCCTGATTTTGAACCATACAGTGTTTCTTTGTTCTGTTTTAAGGACTGATTCCTGGTTCAAATATAGGTTTCCCATAAGCAAAACTAAGTGTTCCGGGATGTCCATTCTCTTCAGGACTAACCACAATTTGTTGTGATCCACACAGTTAAATGCCTTTGCATAGTCAATAAAATACAGATATGTTATGCAGATGACACAACCTTACTTGCTAAAACTGAAGAGGACCTGAAGGGCTTGCTGCAGAAGGTCAAGGATTGTAGTCTCCAATATGAATTGAAGTTCAACACCAAGAAGACAAAGATTCACACCAATGGGCCAACTGGTAGCAACATGATAGATGGAGAAGAGATTGAGGCTGTTAATTAGAACTTGCTTGGTTCCACATTCAATACTCTTGTCACCAGCAGTCAGGAAATCAAAAGACGAATTGCACTGGGAAAATCTGCTCAGGGACCTCTTTAGAGTACTGAGAAGCAACAATTACAGTCTAGAGACTAAGGTGTGCCTGATCCTGGCCATTGTCTTAACAACTACTTGCTAAGCATCAGAGAGCTGGACAATGACTAAGGAAAATAAAAGAGGAAATCTGATGCCTTTGAGTTATGGTGCTGGAGAAGAGCCTTGAATATACCATGGACTGCCAAGAGAACAAACAGGTCTATCCTGGAGAGGGTGAAACCAAGTTTCTCCTTGTAGGCTAGTATTTTGAAGCTCCATCTCACATACTCTGGGCACATGGCCAGAAGGGACCATTCCTTAGAGAATTACATCATGTTCAGAAGGGTAGAGGGACAGCGCAGGAGAGGAAGACCCTGGATGAGATAGATTGATAACTGGGGTAATGGGGGTAGGAGTGTCAGAGTCAGTGAGACTGGCTCAGGACAGGGCAGGGTTCAGAGCTAATGCAGGGTCACTAAGAGTCGCAGGCAAGCACATTAACAACCACCACCACCTACTAAGGAATCAGATATTTTCTGGCTGTTACAGTTCCTGCAAAATTACATTAAAGTAGTGACACAGAATGCTCCTGAGTTTTACGTACATCTTGTATTACTGTTAAGCTTGGTCAGGTTATGCATACCTCACTCTCATTCAGTGCTGCCTCTCTCATCCCCGAAATGAACCATGTCTGCTCTCAAGAGAGTGATTCCTCTCCTCCTATCCCTGGTAGCCACCAAAGAAACTTGATTTCTGTAAGTATACAGACTATACACACTTTTTCTTTTTATGAAAGTGGGATTATATAATATTTACCTTTTTTGGACTTATTTTTTATTTACATAATGTGCCAGATTCACCCATGTTGTTTCTTGAACTCATCAGTATTCTTAACAGCTGCACAGATTCCACTGTAGATACATATACACACCACATTTCATTTATTCATTTAACTATTGATAGGAACTTGCTTGTTTCCAAGTAACCTTTTGCTTACAGTGAATAAGGCTGCATATGTCCACTCCTATTAGTGCTATTAGAGCTTGAGGGTACCTAACAGTAGGATGTCAGATCATAAGGTGTATCTATTTCTAGCTTTCTGAGGAAGTGCTGTAATATTTTTCATTATGGCTGCTTCAGTCCTGTATCCTTTTTTCTACTTAAATGGTGAGATTTTTTCATGTTAAGTCATTTTAGTAGAAATTGTGGGAATAATTCTGCCATACATGGTTCACCTGTTGAGTAAAATGTTAGCTCTATGTTCTCTCCAAGGAATCACTTCTGAGATAAAATGAGTACTTCTAAAAAGCAATCCAAAATTAGTGTGGTACTGACTTGGTTTTGGTTATTAACACATCGCCGCAAATGACAGCAAAATGTGTTTCTAAGCATGGTCGCCAATTGAAAAGTGTGCAGCAACGGGTTAAATTTAGCAAAATCTCACAACCTCTGGGAATGCGGTCAGGAGCCAGTCCGTGGGGAAAAATATGATGCTGAGAATGATGGAGGGAGAGTTAGAGTAAGAAAGGAAAACCATCAACAAGAGGCACTGACACTTTGATTGTAACAAAGGGCGTAAGCATATCAGAGCTCATGAGCATGATGCAGGATGGGGCAAGATGCGAATCTGTTGTTCACAGAATGGCCAGGAGTCACAATGAACTAGATGACATTTATGAACAGATTTATTTTGACATTTCAAAGATTAAAGAGGATTACTAGGTTTGTCTTTAAATGTTTATCCAGTAATGATACATGATTAAGAAAAGCAAGAGGGAAAACAGATTGAGAAATATGGAGGTAAAGCAATCACTGGTTAAGGGTCATCAAATGGGACGGCTCATCATGACCGTCGGCCCTACAGCAGATACTCTGCCTGATCTTACACAGTCCTCACCGTCTCTGCTGGGGTCACTTTTGCAGCCACTGTCTCAGTCTGTCTTGTTAAAAGTCTTCCTCCTTTTTTAATGATCCTCCACTTTTCCAAATACACTGTCCTTCTCCAGTGACTGGTCCCTCCTGATAACCTGGCCTCAGTTATGTGAGAGGAAGCCTCCCCGTCTGAGCTTCTAAGGAGCATGTATGTTGGCTTTGTGCCTTCCAAGGCAGATTTGTCTGTTCTTTTGGCAGTCCATGAATATTCTTTGCTAACACCACAACTCAAGGGCATTGGTTCTTAGACTTCTTGCTTGTTTTTATACGAATACAAGCAACTTTTGTCTGACTGAGGACAAATGTTGCAATTGAATCTAGATCTGAATCTTCCCTAAAAAACAAGCAAAATCAGACAAATTGTATTGCACAAACTGGGGAAACAATATCCAAATAAAACAAAGTTCTTCACCTATATCTAGAGAAGGCCCTGCTACGGCATCTTTAGAGTCTTTTTAGTTGAACACAGCATTTTATACAAATAGGCCAAAAATGTTCTAGGTATTCATCTCTTTTAAAAGGGGAAAACCCTTTAAAAAGAATTCCAGAAACCAGGAAAGCACCTTTCACTGTTTGAGACGAGAAGCACTGCATAGAAGGCCTTCTGTTGAAAACTGGTATTGTTTTGTTTTTCTATCCTTAACAGCTCCTTGCTGCATAGGCTGAACTAACCTAGGATGAAGCCACAATGGCAGGCAGAAAAATGGTAAACCCATAACTGAATTTACAACACTGCTTCCTTAGAGACAAGCCAGTCTGTATAATGAACTGCTAAACTCCCTTCAGGAATGGATCTGTATAATGATCATCCATTGAAAGTGTAAATAAAACAGAATAATTTTTAAAAAGTCTTCTTGGGAAAAGCATGTTAATGCTCTAGCTATAAATGGTTTCCTCATAACCTCAGTTTTATTTCAAGCAGACTTAGCTCCGGTGGCCAACTGGGTAGAGAGTTGTGCTGTCAACCCAAGAACAAGTAGTTCAAATCCATTAGCTGCTTTGATGTGATTTACAGACTTGGAAAACTCACTGGAACTGCAACTGCATTCCAAATATCAAGGTAATGAGATCTGGTTCTGAGTAAGGAGCCCTAGTGGTATCGTGGTAAAAGCACTAAACTGCTAATTAAATGGCTGCTGGGTTGCTCTAAGAGAGAAAGATGTGGCAGTCCACTTCTAATAGCACTTATAGCCTTGGAAACTGTGAAGGCAAGTTCTATTGTGCCTCATCGGGTTACTGAGTCACAATCACTTGACAGCAATGGGAATTTTGTTTTATTTTAATATCACTGGCTGGATTTAGAAGAGGTCATGGTACTAGGGATATTATAGCTAATGTCAGATGGATCTCAGCAGAAAGCAAAGAATACCAGAAGAATGTCTATCTGTGCTTCATTGACTATGCAAAGGCTTTTGACTGTGTGGATCACAACAAGCTGT
>NW_006399791.1:2885351-2895784 GCF_000299155.1 Elephantulus edwardii
GATGCCTTTGAACTGTGGTGCTGGAGAAGAGTGTTGAATATACCATGGACTGCTGGGAGAACAAACAGGTTTGTCCTGGAGAGGGTGAAGCCAGAGTGTTCCCTGGAGTTAAGGATTCTGAGGCTTCGTCTGACATATTTTGGGCATGTTGCAAGGAAGGACCGGTCCTTGGAGAGGGACATCATGGTTGGCAGAGTGGAGGGGAGGCAAAGGAGAGGAAGACCTTTGGTGAGATGGATCGATTCTGTGACTAGAGCAGTGGGAATAAGTACGTTTGAGATGGCTAGGTTGGCACAGGACAGAACAGCATTTAGAGCTCTTGTACATAGGTTCGCTATGAGTCGCAAGTGACTTGATGGCACATAACAACATACTCAAGCACCACCAATTTGTTTAAGCCTGGAGTTAATGGATTCCTTTATGCTTCTGCAATAAAACACAAGCTGGAGATCACAGAAGACCGCAGAGCCTCAGGCCTGGGAGAGGAATGAGCACTAACATGGAAGGGACATGAGTACTCCCTTGTATAAATCACATGAATTTAAAGTCACATGACTTCCCCAGGGAAGTGGGAACCTGGAAGTCTTTAGTATGGAGAGGTCTTCTGCTCAAGGTCCTTCCCTCTTTGGATACCAAAGTTGCCCATATCCTCTGACTGCAGATAAGCCCTCTCATTACAATCCAGATTCATCTCTTTCTGCCTCAAATATAAAGGTCTCAAACAACCCAGGGATTTTCCAAATCTTGCCACAGAAGTAGAGAGGTCTATGATTATAAAATGGATGTGACTTGGCTAGTCTCTCAAAGTGGACTAGCATTGATTAGCTAAGTTGTTTGGAGGATTGATTATTCCTCTTCATTTATGCCAAACAAATCCATTAAATCAACTGCCCTTTAGATCTGTAGTGTTACTGGAAGCCCTAGGGGAAAATCTTGCAATAATGACATCACCATGTAATATTTTTTTTCCTTCTCCTCATGGGAACAGATGAACTACTAATCAGCTAACAATAGTTTTAAGAAAGTTGCACCAAGATCTATGGGGCAGCTGACAGTAAATTAGGAAAGTACTCCCCCCTCAAAACTGTGCAGGCTTGCTCTCTTTCCCTGGTTTGGAGAATATGCAGAAACACAGTGTCCTTCATAAGGTAAGAGAGTTAGAACTAAGGTAGTTACAAGGGAGCCTGGGTGATGTAGCCTTTAAGAGCTTCACTGCTAACCCAAAGGCAGGGCTTCTCAGGTAGTTCAAACCCACCAACTTTGCTGTGAGAAAGGCGATCAGTTGCCTTCAGCACAATTTACAGTGCTGGGGGGCAGCTATGAATCAGATTCAGTGCAACAGGAGAGAGCTATTACACAATAGGTAGTTGAGGATTAAAAAACAACTCAGCCTTCTCTTTCATTGCTGTCTACATGAACCAGTTCACAGCTGATCCTTCGTTCAGGTTTATGGCATTATAAATCGCACAGGAAGAGTCTGCCTATCTTTCTCTCAAAGAGCCACTGGTGGACTCAGAATGCCAGAGGTACAAGTACCACTTGTGGGTTAGCAGTACAGCTCTTGAATTATGGTTGTCCCTTGGTGTGTCATATTAGAACAAAAAGATCTTACAGGGTAAAGAAGTAGCTGCTATCTAAAAAAAATATTAAAAAATAATGGTTTAATTAGAACAAATCAGATGTGAAGTTGAGAAGCTGAAGAACTGGTAAAAATTCGCCATGAAACGAAAGGGAACAAAATCTCAGGATAGGGACACAGATGAACCTTGGTGTGTTCCACGAACCAAGAAAGTAGTTAAAATAGACAATGCCTAGGACACAGAATACAAATGAGAGGCAGGAAAAGACGAACTCAGAGGCAACAAAGCAAGATTATCAGGGGACCTGAATAACAAACTAAGAAATTTAGATTTGCTTCAGAACACAATTGAGAGCCCTTGAGAAAATTTTAAAAAGAGAGCATCACCAACTCTGAGTTATATTTTAAAAAGGTGATTCTTGGCTACTGTGCAGAACAGAAGAGGACAATGTGTGGCCAGAGAGTCAGTCAAGTAAGGAAGCTGCTGAGGAAGTAAATGTGTGCAATGACAATGCCCTGGAGGAGCAGAGGATATGGAGAGACATACAGATGTTAAAACACTGATGCACAGCTATCTAGTAGTTATTTAGGAGTTGGGAGGGAAGGCTAAGGAGAAAATAAACATAAAATCTAAATTTCTAGATCGGACAACTAACCAGATTAAGACTTGCTCAGAAGATTTCTCTACTCTTAAGTTCCTGTTTTTTCCTATCATTTGTATAAGTTCTTTATGTTATACATGTTTTAATTATTTTATAATATTTTCCCCCAGAAGATTGTTTCTCCTCTGCTTTTACATTTTATAATCAAAAGACAAATTACATTGGGAAAGTCTGCTGTCAGGGACCTCTCTAGAGTATTGAAGAGCAACGATGTCTGTCTGGAGACTAAGGTGACCGTGATTCAGGCCATGGTCTCTGCAATTACTTGCTAAAGCAAGTATTAGAAAGCTGGACAATGATTTGGCCTGATAGAAGCTTTTGAGCTGTGGTGCTGGAGAAGATTACTGACTACACCATGGACTGCTAGAAGAACAAAGAGGTTCATCCTGGAAAGGGTGCAACCAGGATGTCCCTTAGAAGCAAGGATTCTAAAGCTCCGTCTGACAAACTCTGGTCATGCTGTAAGGAGGGACCAGTCTTTTGCGAGAGACATCATGCTTGGGAGGATGGAGGGATAGTGCAAGAGAGAAAGACCATGGATAAAATGGATTGACTTAGTCACTGGATTGATAACAGCGGCAGGTGTGTCAGAGATCATACGGCTGGCTCAGGATAGAGCAGGGTTCAGAGTTGTTGTATAGGGTTGTTATGAGTTGCAAGCAACTCGATGACATATAACAATAACAACAACACCCCTATACTGCTTTTTCCCTATTTGGTATCTATTTTTAAATGTTGGGAAAGTTCTGCATGTAAAGAACTGGCAAATACTTAGTCAACTTTGTGCTGGTTTTCAAGTATTTGATTTCTGAGAAGCACAAAACAGGCACTTCAGCTTCTTCAAGGAATACACAAACATAGTTTCTGTCCTCACAGAACTTAAAATCTGGAGCATAAGAAAGTCAATAACAAATGATTATAAACATGCTATAATGGGAAAAATACATAGTGAGTTTGTGTGGAGATGATGACTTGAAAGGTTACAAGTTTCCTGAAAGATACAACAAGGAGAAAAACCGTGTCCAAGCAAAGATGAGTGCCAGGGAGTGTGCATGTGGGAGGGGAGTAGCACCATTTAGAGGACCAAATGGAGATGTACAGTTCCACTAGAATGTAAAGATATTTCAATCTCTCTTACTTCCACTCCTCTGGGATCTTGCAGCTAACATCTATCTTATCTTTAGTCAATGCACACTTGACATGCTTGGTGCAGAAATCATCATGACTTGAGTTAATTTCAACAGTGACTGAAAACAGCTATGTGACTTCTTCACATCCAAAACATACAAATAAATATGTGGTTCATTTTAGAATATTACCTCTGGCTAGAAATGAGTGTTACAGGCCCAGACAAAGATTTGTTGTTGTTATAAATAAACAGCAGCTCTACACCCTGCCTTTCCTGAGCCAACCTCATCATCTCTGATACACCTTCCCCTCTGCCATAGTAACTGTGTTAATTCATCTCATCCAGGGTCTTCCTCTCCTGTGCTGACCCTCCATCCTTCAAATCATGATGTCCTTTTCCAAGGACTGTTAAGTCCTTCTTGGCAACTTGTCCAAAGTACGTGAGAAGGAGCTTCAAAATCCTTGCCTCCAAGGATTATACTTATAATCATCATCATAAAGCTGACTTCCAAATTCAGACAGACTAGAAAGAAGGACTGGCCAGCCAGCCACTTAGACATATCAGGCCTTTGAAAACTCTATGAAAGGCAAAGAGTAAGTAATAAAAAAATGGAAATACTGGAGTAGTAGTAATTTGATAGTATTAAAAAATTTTGTTAATCTGATAGATGGAGCAGTTGGACCCTGCTGCACTGCAGCAACTGGCCGGCCCAAAAAGGAACTAATTCACAGGCCATCTCAACAGGAAATTCCGCCACTGAAGAAGCAAGCTACCTCATACCCTACACAAAACCAAAGCAAAAAGTGATCAAAATCTGTAATTAATACATTGCCTAAAGCCAGAAACTCTGATGGAACTTTCTGACACAGAATTCAAAAGAGAAATGATTGAATATTTTCAATGGGTGAAAAGACAAACTTGAAGAATAATAAGATTCTGCAAGCAAAAGCTAAGAGGAACTTTAAAAGAAAATTCAAGACAATGCAAATAAAACAAATGAGGCATTAGAAGCTCTGGAAAAACAAGTAATTGTAGTTCACAATATGAGAACCAGCGTCTCAGATACTATCAATATGTTGGAGAGACATACAAGCAGAGTTGGAGAGACTGAACAAAGAACTAGCAAAACAGAAGACAGTTTTCAGCACTGATCTGCCTGAACAAAAAGCAGACTCAAAAAGGAAGGAAAAAGAAGAAAGTTTAAGAATAATGTAGGATACCATCAAAAGGAATAACATGGTTTATAATTGGAATTGCAGAAAAGGAAAAACAAAAAAGGCAATGAGAAGGTTGTGGAAGAGTTACTAGAATAAAACTGTCCAAGCATAATGAAGAATAAGACTAGATAGATAGACAGATAGATAGACAGACAGACAACACACACACACACACACACACACACACACGAAGCTGAGTGCGCTCCATATAGATTCCAAAAGAAAAACACCAAGGCATATATATCATAGTCAAATTTTCCAGAACCAAAGATAGAGAATTCTGAAAGAAGCTAGGGAGAAAGGAAGAGTAACCTATAAGGGAGAACAAGTAAGATTAAGTGCTGATTTCTCAGCAGAAACCATGTGAGCAAGGAGACAATGGACATATCAAACACAAAGAACTCATCTCTTAACCAAGCATACTGTAACCAGAAAAACTATCCATCAGATTTGATGGAGAGATCAAGATATTCTCAGAAAAGCAGAAATTAAGGGAGTTTTGAAAACAAGACCAGTGTTGCAGGAAATACACAGAGAAGCCCATCTTACAGAAAGGCCACAAAATGCAGGATGGACCAAAGTAACCAGCAAAACCATCAAAAAGAACTCAACAAAATGAAAGTAATAAAACCTTGCCTCCCAATAATTACACTGAACGTAAATGGTTTAAATGTACCCGCAAAGAGAAAAAGAGAAGCAGACAGGATTAAAAACCAAAACCCATCAATATGCTATCTACAGCATATATGTTATATATGGATCTTGGCTGAAAGCACAGAGTACCAGAGGAATGTCTATCTGTGTTTTGTTGACTATGCAAAGGCATTTGACTGTCTGTATCACAACAAATTATGGCTCAACTTGAGAATGGGGATCCAAATACACTTAAGAGTGCTTATGTGAAACATCTACTTGGACCAGGAAGCAGTAGTCAGAAAAGAGCAGGGAAACATTGCATGGTTCAGGATCAGGAAATTAAAGACATATCAACAACCTGTGTCATGCAGATGACACAAACTTGCTTGCTGAAACTGAAGAGGACATGAGGCATTTATTGCAGAAGGTCAAGGACTGTAGTCTTCAATATGGATTGAAGCTAAACAAAAAGAAAACAAACATTATCACCACTGGGCCAATTAGTAGGTTCATGATGGACAGTGAAGAAATTGAGACTGTTGATAACTTCAACTTGCCTGGTCCACAATCAACTCTCTTGGCACCAGCATTCAGAAAATCAAAAGATGAATTGTACTGGGATAGTCAGGGACCTGTCTAGAGTATTGAAAATCAATGATGTTTGCCTGGAGACAAAGCTGTGCCTGATCTAGTTTATGGTCTTTGCAATTACTAGCTATGCATCAGAGAGTTAAACAATGACTAGATGACAGAAGAAGAATTAATGCCTTTGAGGTGTAGTGCTGGAGAAGAGCGCTGAACATTTTGTAGACTGCCAAGAGAACAAAGAGGTTTGACCTGGAGAAGGTGAGACCAGGCTGCTCCCTGGAGGCAAGAATTCTGAGACTCCATTTCACATATTTTGGGCACGTGACCAGGAGGAACCAGTCCCTGAAGAGGGATGTCATGCTTGGAAGTGTCAAGGGACAGCACAGGAGAGGAAAACCCAGGATAAGATGGATTGACTCAGTGACTGGAGCAAAGGGATTAGATCTGTCAGAGACAATGAGATTAGCTCCAGATAAAGCAAATTTCAGAGCTAATGTACATAGAATCGCTATAAGTCGCAGGCAACTCAGTGGCACATAACAACAGCAATAATATGTTGTCTACAAGAGAAATACCTGAAAAGTGAAGATAAAGAAAGACTAAAAATAAAAGAGTGGAAAAAAATATATGCAGTAATAATCTCTGGTAAAATTGATTTCAGCACAATAACCATCACAAAGGACATGGAAGGTCTCTATATAATGTTTAAAGGATCAATAGAACAAGAGGACATAACCATAATAAATATCTATGCACCAAATGATAGAGCTGCACAATACACAAACTAAACATTAACAGAAATGAAAAAAGAAATAGACATCACTAAAGTAGTTGGAGATTTCGCCACCACTATTAAGCAAAAACAGAACTATGAGAGAGAAACTCAACAAAGATGATGAAGAATTAAACTTCACAATAAACAAAACTTGATTTCATAGCTATAAACAGGCTAATACAAACTTGATTTCATAGCTATAAACAGGCTAATGCACCCCCCAAAAAGCTCAGTATGCTTTCTTCTCCAACGTACACAAAACCTTCTCCAGAACAGATAATATTTTAGGTCACAAAGCAAGCATCAATAAACTAAAAAACATAGAAATAATATAAATTATTTTCTCAGACAACAATGCTACAGAATTAGAAATCAGCAACAAGAGGATAAAGGGAAAAAAAAATACCCCATACATTTGGAAGTTGAACAGCACTCTGCTTGAACATGAGTAGGTAATAGAAGAAATTAAAAAAGTTTTCCAAAACAAATGATAATGAAAACATAATTTATCAAAATCTCTAGGAAACAGCCCAAGCAGTAATTAGAGGTCAATTTGTAACAAATAAGCAAACACATAAAGAAGTGGGAAAAAGATAATTGATTCTTTAAACCAACACCTTCAACAAGTTGAAAACAAACTGCAAGAAAGCCCATCAAACATTGAAAGGAATTGGATTTTGTCATTTCCTATCCCACTCATGAAAATATACAGATAAAACACAGTTAGCCCCAGGCAGCTAGAATAGTTGAAGGTCTACAATGAGAAATACTTCCGTACAATGCAATAAATTAACAGTAATTTCACTTTGGTCTGTAAAGAACACCAATTGTATTGTACCATGAAGAATGCCTTCCAGTGTCAAATAAAGTGGAGAATGAAAAAAAAGAAAAAAACTAGGGAAGAAATGAAATAGAAAACAGAAAAACAACTGAAAGCATAAAAAAATACCAAGAGTTAATTAAAGGTCAATATAATTGACAAACCTCTAGCAAAACTAACAAAGCAAAGAAAGGACACAAATAATCTAAATAAGAGATTAAAGGGGCAAGGTCACAAGAGAACCAAATAAAATAATAATTAAAAAAAAATCAACATGCCTCAGGAAACACTAAGAACTTTGATAAATGTCAATACTTGTAGAGGGGCTTCAGGTCTTTTGTTCATAGAGTCGCTATGAATCATGCTTGAAGACAAACAACAACATACTTAAACAAATATGAAAACCAAGAGGAAATGGACAAATACTTAGAAACTCACAACCTACCCAAACTGACACAGACTGAAGGAGAACATCTGAACAGACCATTACAAAAAAAAAAAACCTCAACAGGTTATAAAACAACTTCATCTATAAAAAGCCCTAGACCAAATGGTTTTACTACTGAATTTTACCAAACATTCAGAGAAGAACTGTCACCAATTCTATATAAAGTATTTCAGAAAATAGAAAAATATGGAATTCTCCTAGATTCATTCTATGAAGCAAACATAACCTTGATACCAAAGTCAGGTTAAAGACACCACCAAAACAGAAAGCTAGAAACTGATATCTCTTATGAACATGGATGTAAAAATCCTCAATAATAATAAAAACAAAACAAAACAAAATAAAATGACAATCCTAACTTTGAAAAAAAAAAATTCTGGCCAAGAGAATACAACAGTACATCAAAAAAAAATAATGCACCATCACCAAGTGGGATTCATTACAGGTATGCAAGGATGGTTCAACATAAGAGAAAACAATCAGTAGAATTTATCATACTAACAAAGCAAAGAACAAGAACCACATGATCCTATCAATTGATACAGAAAAGGCCTTTGACAAAATTCAACACCCTTTCCTGATTAAAACACTCAATGAAATAGGAAACGGGAATTTCCTCAACACAGTAAAAGTATATATGCAAAACCAAGAGACAACATCATTCTCAATGGAATGAGATTAAAGGCATTGCCTTTGAGAACAGGAACTATGCAAGGATGCCCACTATCACCTCTCCCATTAATACTGTATTGGAAGTCTCAGCAAGAGCAGTAACACAAAAGAAGTAAACAGGAGGTATCTAAAATGGCAAAGAGGAAGTAAAATTATCTCTATATGCAAAAGATATGGTAGTATACTTAGAAAACTCTGTAGACTCAGCAAAAAAACTAATAGACTAGTTAAAAAATTCAGCAAAATAGCAGGACACAAGATCAACGTACAAAAATTAGTTGCACTTCTGTACAGTAACAAAGAAAATACAGAAAAGGATCTAAGGAAAACAACACCCATCATAATACCTAATCACAAGATTAAATACTTGGGAGCAAATGTAACTAGAGATATAAAAGATCTGTACAAAGAAAATTACAAAACATTACTACAAGAAACAAGAGACTGGGAGAAATGGAAGAATATATCATGCTCATGTATAGGAAGACTGAATATTGTGAAAATGACAATTATACCAAAGGTGAACAAGTTCAATGCAATATCAGTATGGATACCAATTCCAAGATGGAAAAGGCAATTAGGCAATTTTAAATTTTATCTGGAATGGAAAGAAACTCTAAATAAGTAAAGCACTCTTTAAAAAAAGAAACAAGGTAGGAGGGATCACACTCCTTGATTTGAAATCCTACTACACAGCCATAGGGGTCAAGACAGCATAATGCTGGTACAGTGACAGGCATACAGATCCATGGAATAGAATGGAGGACCCAGAAATGGGCTCATCTACCTACGGAAAAGGAGACAAAAATCAGTTAAATGGAGAAACCACAGCCTTTTTAACAAAAGGTGTTGGCAAAACTGGAAAACTATCTATAGAAAACAGAAACAAACCTCACACCATACACGAAAACCAACTCAATGTGCATCAAGGATCCAGGACTAAAGCCAAAGATTATAAGGTTCATCAGAGTAAAGCTTAAAGAACTCTAGAAATCCTAATCCAGAATATGGGCGGTTTTCCAAGAATAATGAAAACCTACAACCAGGGGAGAACAAAATAAATGAATGGGACCTTCTAAAATCCAAATCCCTGTGCACATAAAAAACTTCATAAAAAGGATAAAAAGGAAACCCAGTGACAGGGGGGAATAATATTTAGTAATGACACATCTGATGAGAGACTCATATCTAAAATTTATAGGATATTCCAGCACCTCAACAAGAAAAAGGTAAACAACCCAATTGCAAAATGGGCACGGGAGATGGCAAATAAACATACAAAGAAATGTTCCAACTCCATAGCTATCAGAGAGATGCAAATAAAAGCAACTATGACATAACATCTCACCCCATAAAGTTCAATAGAGCAGCAAACAACAAATGCTGGAAATGCTGTAGAGAGATTGGGACCCTTATTCACTGCTGGCGGGAGTGTAAAATGGTGTAACCATTATGAAAAGCAGCGTGGCACTTTCTCAAAAAGTTGGAAATAGAAATATAATTTGACCCAGGAATTCCACTACTGGAAATATAGTAAATAAACCAGAAGCACCATCAAAAAAGATGTATGCACCCTGATGTTTACTGCTGCATTATTCACAAAAGCAAAGAGATGGAAGCAACCCAAGTGGCCAGCAACAAACGAACGGATCAAAAAGCTACGGTCTATTCACACAATGAAATACTACACAGCACTGAAAAAACAATGAACTTGTAAAACATAACAAAACATGGGTGACTCTGGAGGATATTATGCTAAGTGAAATATCTGAGTCACAAATGTACAAATAAGGCATAACTTCATTGCTATAAAGCATGACTGACATGTAAGGTTGGGAAAAGAATAGGAATAGAATGAACAGATAATGAGCACTGCACTGGAAAAGACGAGGGAAAGAACGTTTAAA
>NW_006399791.1:2899359-2911952 GCF_000299155.1 Elephantulus edwardii
CTGGGAGGGTTCCATCTTCTTCTATTTTCTGAAATAATTTATGTAGAATTGGTAACAGTTCTTCTTTAAATGTTTTATAAAATTCACTTGTACAAACAGAAAAATAAATACATTTCTGTTTGTTAAGAAGCAGAATATGCCTATATGCCAGAAATTTGTTTAAAAGGAAAAAGAAACACCAAAAAGAGAGATACGGCTTTACATAACCAGGAAGTTATAACCAGATTTGTTCTACTCATAAACCCAAAATATTTCCAATCTAAACCAGAAAGCAGAGCCACTTCTGTAAAGAATAACAACTTCAGCACAGGAACACCAAAGATCCCGACTGAAAATGATCAAAGAAATATACAACTTAGGAAATTCTAAATGAACAGATGATACTGGAGAAGGGCATCTCAAATACTGAGCCATTCCTCAGATAAAGGGTCAATTCATATTTCCCTTTTTGAGAAAGTAGTCCAACTTCTGGGGGGAGAAATGCATATGGATGAAGTACTATTTATTTGGTGGTATTAATAAATGAAGAGTCCAGAAACTGACTAATGCATATCTGAAAACATGGAAAATGACTGAGGTAAAACAATTAGCTAAGGAAACTAAAGAAACTTATAATTCCATCTCTACCACATCCCCCAAACAGAACTAACCCACTATTCAGTTGATACTGACTCACAGTGATACTGACTCTCCACTAAGTATCTAAGGCTGTAAATCCTTACTGGAGAAGACTGCACATCTTTTTTTCTTCAAAAAATGGTAGAGTTGAACCACTGACATTCTAGGTTAGCAGCACACCACCAGATCTCCTTCCATCATGTTGTTGTTATATATTGTCAGGTTGGAAATGACTCACAGCCGACCCTCCAACAGATTTCCAGGAGCTATAAATTATATGGGAGGAAACTGCACATCTTTCTCCCTTGGAGTAACTGGTGGAGTCAAACCATCAACTGCTGACATGGCAGTGCAACTTCTGACCAGTAGGCTACCAGAGCTTCCTCCTTCTAACATATGTTGTTGTTGCTGAGTACCAATGAGTCAGAACCGTCCCATAAATGACTCTCCAGTGGGTTTTCAGAAGTATTTAATTGCACAGGAGGAGACTGCTCATCCTTCTCCCTTGGAGCAGAAGTTGAATTTAAATAGAGTACCTTTGGGATTGCTGCGCAATTTCTCACAACTAGACTATCAGTGTTCCCTTCTACCATATACCGTCTATAATATGTATTTTATATGGCTCAAAGACCTAAATGCAAAACAAAATGTATAAACTATAATAACAAGGGCAGGGACAACACTGTAACTGCACAATGAGGGATTATCTTTCACTGTTCTAAAAATTGCTTGTCTGTCAGATACTCCTCTAAATCTGAATATATAAGACAGACTATGAAAAAGGACTGGCCATCCACTTCTGAAATAGCAGGCCTCTGAAAACCCTATGTACAACAGAACACACATAGACTAACAGAGAGAGCAACCTCTCCAAAATACTGAAGAGCAGCGATGTCAGTCTGAAGACTAAGGTGTGCCTGATTCAAGCCATGGTGTTCTTAATCATGTGTTACATATCAGAGAAATGGACTATGAATAAGGATGATAGAAGGAGAACTGATCCCTTTAAGTTGTGGGGCTGGAGAAGAATATTCCATCGACTGCCAAAAAGCCTCAAAAAACAAACAGGTATGTCTTGCAAAGGGTGTGTTCCTTGAAGACAAAGAATGAAGTTTTGTTTTTCATACTTTGGACATGTAGCTAGGTGAGGATATTCCTTCACAAAGGATATCATGACGAAGGGTCAGCAAAGGACAGGAAGACCTAAAATGAGATAGACAGACTGACATTGTGACTTTAGCAATGGGTTCCAACCTTTCAGAGGTGATGAGAATGGCACAGAGTAGAGAAAGTTTCAGGTTGGCTCTTCATAGGGTCGCTATGAGTTGTACTTGACTTGATGACACCTAACAACTATACTCATCAGCTCATTGCCTGTAAGTTGGAAATGACTCAAAGTCTACTCTTTAGTGGGTTTCAGGAAGCCGTAAATAGCATGGGAGGGACAAATTATTTCTCTTTCTCTTGTGGAACAAATGGTAAATTCAAACTACCTTGGGGTAAGCAGCACAACTCATTCCCAGCACCTTGGGTGAAAGATGAGCAGTCTCTCCCAGTGTGATCTAAGCCTCTTAAAAATTGTAAATGGCAAGACAGTATGATTAAACAGAGCATTTACATACGGAAATATATGTTACATTATTTCTCCTTATAATCATCATTTATATTAGAGTTAAAGAATTATAGTGATATTTTTGAAATTATGCAGGTAGTGGGATTATTTTACCATTGAATTTCTTTGAGTGGTAAAGGTGCCATTAAGATACCTTATAAAAAGGAATTTGGGTTTGATTGCTGCTGTGTGCCATCACGCTGATGCCGACTCTCAGCCGCCCTGTATAGCAGAGCAGAACTACCCACAGGCTTTCCCAGGCCAGGCCTTTCCTCATGCAGAACAGCTAGTGGGTTTGAATCTCTGGCTTATCAGTTAGTTTTTAACCACTGCTCCACCAGGGTTCCTTATGAATTTCACAGAATTAAGGTAAGGATTCTATCCTAGAGAAGAAAAAGTGTTCAAAGATGGTCAGTGGGACATCGTAATTGAAAAATTAGGAAGCAACCTTATATGTCTATCACCACAAGACCAGATCTATAAACCACGACAAATTCATATAACAGAATTAACATAGAAAAATGTGGAAAACATAAAACTAAGTACAATACAAAGACATGGACAATAATGTACTAGTATATACAGCTTAAAAAAGAAAACAGATACAGGTACTACTTACAGATACATACTGAAGTGGCAAATACTGTAGAGAACTAGAAGAAATGGTAGAGCAACTTCAAAAAAGCAATTACCTTTGGGGAAGAAGGGAGTTAGTGAGGGGATGGATGTGAGGAAACAAAGTTATATAAAAGGGCTTTAATTACATGCGTAGTATTTTATTATTATAGAATTACATGAAAGTTCGTTAAATCTAAGCAGCAGGTATATACATATACCACAGTATCACAGATGATTTTTACATTTCTTTTATTTCTATATTCACAAATATTCTCTGAATAACTTACTGTGAATTCAGAAAAGCATAATTTTCATTGTTTAAAATGCCACATACATATATAAAAAATATTTATGAATACCTAGGAAAAAATTTTATCAATAATGACCTTTTCTAGATAGAGATTTTGCAGATTATTTTAATTTTTCCTGCTTAAAAATGGTCCCAGCAAATATAATTATGTTTTTCTGATGATAAAAAGGAAAATTATGAAAGAAAATCAGTAGGTAAAAAAAAAAATAGTCTTTTGTTGCTTTTGTGCCTTGAATGCTGGCATTGTTTGAATTACCACATGGCAATAAAGCCTCAGTTTAGGCTGCAAATGGATTAAATTTGCATTAATCAATTTAGGCCACAGAATTTGAAACTGTGGTCTTGCCTCTGGATTGCGAAGCTTGGATTCTCGGGTGCCTGGTGCCCGCAGAGGGAGTCTTGGATTCCTATCTGATAGGGAGCGGGAATGTTTCTTGAGGTTAATCAAGGCCCTGAGAGAGAGCATTCTGATTGCCTCAGACTGAAGCCGCTGGCTGTTAAATCTTTGTCCCACCAAGGGACCCTAATGTCTAAGTCCCCTTACAGGCCACCCTGGCATTACATGTGGACCTAAGACACCTGGCACCAACTGTAGTATCCTTTTCCTTTTTTTAACTTTTTCTAAAAATATCTTATATTGGTTTGCATTTATTTAACATTTTTATTAGTAATGCTTCCAGTTTTCAATGTTCTCCTCAAAGTCAATTCAGAAATTATAGCATCTGAAGGGTCTTGTAGAACCTTATAGTCTCATTATATCATGATTTATACTAGAGCAGGGCTCAAAAGCATTGCTGAATGAATATTTCATACGATTTAAGTGCTTTCTTAGATTTATTTCAACAAGTATCTACTGGACACTTAACTATATTTACAGATCTGTGCTGAGGAACCAGAGAGAAAGCGAGGAAAAAGAGATACCTCACACTCTTTTTGTTATTATAAATGCTTCAAAAGCATCTAAAAACTCAGCCATGTTATTGCTGATTACTTATTCCAATCATGATCTTTACACCTTGAGATTTTTTTAAACTATTGCCATGTACCTGCATCTTGATGTGGCATCATTACTATGACAAAGATATGGCTTACTTGATATTAGAACTTACTGAAGAAATGTCATTCTTTAGCGGGGGTAAAACCCAACAGTTTAGAATGCCAACTACTTTTTAAAAAACATAGGCCATTTCCATGGAAGCAGATCCTTTTCTAGTACCTCAATTAACTTCCCCATGAGGAGAAACTATTTTCGAGGCCATTCTGTTATGATTGAAGTAAACTAGAAAACAAACCTTTCATATTTTATTGTCCATAGATTAAAATTTTGATACGAATATCACTTTTAAGTATTAATGAGGCTTTATGCTATAGTAGTTAGGAGATTGGATTTTTAATATTGAGAAGATGCCAAGGTGAGTGCTGATAGTATGAAAAAAAGAGAAGATCTACATGCTCTTTTACAAAGAACAAAGGAATCAGTACTAAAGAGTGGGGTTATTAAAAGCTTTGTTAAAAAGGGGATGAAAATAACTAAACATTGGGATCCAAAATTGATACTGTCACTCTCATTTGCTACTTTCTTATAAAATGACAGACCCTAGGAATTTCTACAAAGTAGCACTTTTTTTTCTTCCTTCTCATAACTAAATCAGAATTTCCTAAATGCCAGAGGGCTGGCTGACTAAACATGATATACCTGTCAATAAAATGCTGTGGACCCACTGATAAATTGAATTTCAAAGAATACTTAGACAAAGAGAAAAGCAGAGTATAAAATTTGATGTAAATAGAACTATGAAAATAACATTTTAAAATGAAAGCTGTAATAGTGTTAGTGGTGTATGGGAATTATTTTTTGTTTACGTACAAAGTTCATAAAGTTTGTATACATTGTAAGGAAAACATTTTAAAATAAAAAATATTATCGTTTCTATCATGAAAAGTTATTAAAAAGAAATTAAGTACTAAAAGAACCTGCAAACATTCTGAAAAGCTGCCAGTAATGGAATAAAATGAGTGAAAACAATATAAACCGATTCATGCAAATGTGAAACTGTAGAGGGAACTCAATAGTGAGTCAAGGTCAACTAGAAATTCATACTAGGGAGAAAAATCAATCTTAATCTCCATTACATAATTTATAAAAATCATTCCAGATCAAATGAAGATCTAAATCTGAGAAGTAAAACAAGGCAAGCTTATGGACAACTATTATTTTCAAGACTTAGTTGGCAAAGATTTCTTAAATCAGACACAAAAATCACCAATCACAATAGAAAAAATACTGTAAATCTTGTTGTTAGTTGTAGTCTACTTGGCTCTGACTCATGGCAACTATCTGTCCAATCCGACAAACCACCAAATCCTGTGCCTTCCTCACAGTCTCTGCTCTGCTTAGTACATGTGCTTAGCATTAGCCTTGTTCAGAACTTCTGTTCATCCAAAGACATCATTAAGGAAATCAAGCCCAAAACCATATACACTGCCACTGAGTAGGTTCCGACTCAAAGTAACCTGCCCTCCTAGAGGATTTCCAAGGCTGGAAATCAGCACTCTTGGCAACAGTAGTCAGGAAATCAAAAGATGAACTGCAGTGGGGAAATGTGCGGTCAGGGACCTTTCCAGAGTGCTGAGATGCAATGATGTCAGTCCAGAGAGGAAGATGCACCTGATTCAGGCCATGGTCTTCACAATTACATGCTATGCATCAGAGAGCCGGACAATGACTAAGGATGACACAGAATTGATCCATTTGAGTTGTGGTGCTGGAGAAGAGTACTGAACATACCATGGACCACCAAGGACCAGGTTCTTCCTTAGAGGCTACGTCTTACATACTTTGGACATGTGACCAGGAGGGACATCATGCTTGGAAGGGTAGAGGGACAGTGCAGGAGAGGAAGACCTTGGATGAGATGGACTGGAACAGTAACTGGGTAATGGGGGTAGCTCTGTCAGAGTCAGTAAGACTGGCTCAGGATAGGGCAGAGTTCAGAGCTGTTGGACATAGGGTCTTTATGAGTCACAGGCGACTCGACAGCACATAACAAATCTTGAGAATTCTGCTCATATTTCTCCCTTGGAACACCTGGAGGATTTGAATCACAGACCTTTCGGCTAGAAGTCTCAGGTGTTACAAACTATGCCACCAGGGGTCTCTCAATATAGACTACTACTCCAAATATATCAGAATGGTTTGGGGGGGGGGGGGGTGGGGGGAAGGGGAATGTTATCCAAGATATGAGGCAACTGAAATTTTCAGATATACCTCGAAGACATGTAAACTGGTATATTCACCAAATCTGAATATATATGTATCCCAGCAATTTCACTAATATAAAACTCAAGAAAAGGAAACTCAATATATGATGCTATATGCCAAGAGAGTTAAAGACTTTATAGCAGATATACAGGTACCTGGAAAGTCACATGACTTCTGGGATGGGACTAGCCTCTGCTCTGTTTATGAAAACTCAAGCTGTGTAAGTAAGACTTGTGTGCTTTTCTATGTGCACCTTATGCTTCAATAACCTTTTCCTTTAAAGTACAAATTGACACAAATTACACTGGTTTTTGAAGAGCTTCTCAAGTCTTTTAGCTATGCCATTAATTACAATTGATACTTGTAATCCACGTCAGAAGCTAAGGAGCCCTACCAGTACAATGACTGAGCTTGCCTGCTAACTCAAAGACTGGCAGTTTGAATTAATCCAGAAGCTCCAAGGGATAAAGACCTGGTGCTCTCCTTCTGTAAGATTCCAACTAGAACACTCAACAACGCAGTTCTCCTCTGTCACATAGGAGTGCCTATGAGATGAAACTGACTTGCTGGCACCCAACAACAACAAAAACCATAAGAGTAAAATAGAGACTATTTGGTGTGGCACAGAGTTTCTTTCTTCAAGTCATCTCCATCCACATCTTTCGGTAACTAACACAATGTGTCTCTCACTGTAATACCCTTCTACAGATCCTCCTGAACATATTTATTCCAACTAAACCATCTTCTGCTTCAAATACAGGCAGCTGGATTTCTCCACTTATTTGCTCCCTGGATTCTGATCCTTGGTGGTTCTTTTGAGGATTGTTCCTTTGTCATTGGAAGATGCATTAAAAAAAGTCATTCTTTGGTTTTGGTCTGCTTCTTTTTTGGGTCAATAAAACAATCCTCTGAAAATACCATATACTTTCCTACTGCTGCCTTTACTTACTTTTAAAAAGTTGTCAAAAAAATTCCAAAGAATTTCCAAGTGTCTCCTAGTTTTACCACCTACCACTGTTGAAATTTATCTACCATTAGACTGAAATAATCTTAGCTCATAGCAGGGGAAATGTTTCCTCTGGCTCCAAGGAAACCAGAGGAAATAATTCTCCAAAAAGGAAACCAAATAATGTGAAAGTCATTTCGAGTCGATACTCTCTACCACATGGATTATGGTGGTGACCTGCATCTGAGAGCCCATGGAAAAATAAGAGACCCACAAGAGATGCAGGCACTGGAGGTTCAAGGGCAGAATTCTCGTTTTCCATGTACAAGATCCAGGTTCAAGTCCTGGCTGAGGCAGCTGATGTGCAGTGGAGGCTTCAGTGTTTCAGCAGTTTCCAATCTAAGATGAAAAAAAGGCTTGGGGACTTCTGAAAATCAGCCAATAAAAGCTCTATGCTTTACAACAGTCTGATGTGCATGCAATGGTGGACCTGGGCCAGGAAAGGTAGTGCTGACTGTACATGGGTCACCACAAGCTCGGGGTTGAATCAAAGGCAGCCAACACCAACACCAGCCACAAGATGACATCACAGAAGCTCTTTATTCTATCAGCAGCTGGTGTGTTTTCTCTAACAAGTGCACTTCCAATTTATTAACCAACTCTGTCCCTAGTGAAATCTGTTGTAAATGAAAGGATTTCACTGTAACTCAAAGCAGGCCATTGATAGAGCATCTGTGAAGACACTTTCATAAATCAGTTTTACAAAGCATTTCACCCTATGCCAGTCAATTAACAAGACCCACCAATTCTCACCAGACTTGTTTCTGCTAGCCCAGGTAGGGCCACATTTGGAAAGTGTCCTCCAATTTCTCTGGGAGCTTCATAAACTTCTATGTGTCACAGGTACTTAAGTCCTGGTATCCCTGTGGTGTGAGAAATCTGCAGCAGTCTGTGAAGGAGGAGAAAGGCTTCTCCCTCAGTCTGTATTCTGCTAGAGAGTATAATAGTGCTGTGATTCAACGTCTTACAGAAGTAAGCTTTTCCAGCTGTCAGTCTTACTTTCTAAAGGTTTCAGTCATGCAAGAAAGAGGGTTGGAACGAAAGTGTCACACTATTTCTCCTCGAGATCAAACTAAGACTCGGTTATTTAATTATTTTGTCAAGTCTGCTTTCTTCTTCCTTAGGAGATGTTTCCTTCTGGAAGAAGTCTCAATCACTTTCAATGACCCATTCCACTAATTCTCTGACTATGCCTCACATCAGAATATCACCAAATAATGAAGTCCACACTGCAGCCAATCTTTGTGTCACGTGTGTTAACTGCTCTGCATTTTAAAAGGGCACTTGGATCAAGTGGCAGAAAAGAAAGATTAAATGACACTCCTGAGGACACTAAGGCAGTGGAAAAAGCATTCAAGGTGATACAGAAGCAGCCAGCTTTCAAGCTTTCCAGATTCAGCACCTTATCATGTTGATAAATGCTGTATCTAGGAAACAAAACCATCTCTGAAATGGTCTGTGTCAATTAATAGTAACGGATTTCTTTAAAGCTTTACAAACTTTATAGTTTGAATGTAAAATACCACTGTGCCTGATTTAAATATATAAATGTAACAGGTAAGCTCCAGGAAGTTCTCAGAGCACATCCATTTTATAGATGAGTTATCTGAAGGAGGAAGTGGAGAAAGGGGTATTCCAGTCCTCAAACTTCCTGTCATTGTAGAGACGTTCTGGACAAGCCAAGATAAAGCGTTTTCGTCCGCGCCACACTTGTTCAACATATTCCTTGTATGATGAGCAATATTTTCTAATCTGAAGACATAGTCCAGTCATAGTATTTCCATCCCTCTTCAGTATCACTGAAATGCCATTAATACGTGCCTTCTAACCACTGAAGAGAAAGTAAAAATGTCAGAACTGGTGCCAAAAGGAGCGAGAAGAGATGGGCTCAGAGAAGCAGTAAGTCACCCTCTGTCCCTCAAAGCAGCCTAGCACACAAGAAGAGGGGCATTTGAGTGGAGAAGCTGAAGAAATTATTCTTAAAGACAAATGACTATTTTAGCTCCATCTTTAAACCTCAAAACCAAACTCACCACTGTCAAGTCAAATTTCAACTCACAGGAACCCTGGTGCACTGAGGACTAGTGCCCTGTGGGGTTTCTGAAGCTGTAATCTTTATGGAAGGTGTGTCTGCCATGTCTCTGTCCAATGGAGTGGCTGATGGGTCTGAATCTCTGACTTTTCAGCTAGCAGCCAATAACAGTGGTTTACTGAAACCACTATAAGCCAATAGCAGTGGTTTACTGGAATCACTCAAACAATAAACCACTTCTTGTTAGGTGTTGTCAAGTTGAGTAGGACTGACAGTGACCCTATAAACAACAGATCTGAACCCTGCCCTACCCTGTAACACCCTCATAGATCTGACACACTTGAGCCCACTGCTTCAGTCACTGTGTCAATCCACCTGGTTGAAGGTTTTCCTCTCCCTTTGCCATCCCTCCACCTTTCCAAGTATGATGTCTCTCTCCAAGGATCAGCCTCTCCTAGCAACAAGTCCAAAGTATGCAAGAGAAAGCTTTATCATCTTTGTTTCCAAGGAGCACTCTGGCTGTACTTTTCCCAAGAGTAATGCTTGTTCACTGACAATTCATGGGATATTTAGTATTCTTTTCCAACACCACAGTTCAAAGGTGTTAATTCTATTTCTTTTATCCTTTTCAGTGTCCAGCTCTTGGATGCGTAACAAGTGACTAAAAAGACCATGGCCTGAATCAGGTGCACCTTAGTCCTCAAACTGATATCACTGCTCCTCAATAATTTGGAGAGGTCCTGAACAACAGACTTTCCCAGTACAATGCTTCTCCTGATCTCTTGACTGGTTATACCAAGTGTAGTGATTGGTAATAAACCACTAGACAGGTGCAACAGGATTGGGCAAGAAAATGTCAGATGCTTTGACCATAATGATCTTCATACAAGTGAAGTCAGCTTAAAATTAATATCAACGGGAACTTTGAAGAAAGGAGCTAACATATTAGTCTAGCATGGTTAAAGCACCCAACTGTTAACTGAAAGGTTGGCTGTTCAAACCAACAAGTGCTCCACAGGAGGATGTTGTAGAAGTCAGCTTCTGTAATGCCATACCACCTCAGAAACTGTGTGGGGCAATTTCACTCTGTCCTGTAGGGTCACTATGTGCTGAAATTGACTCAACAGCAGTGGATCTAGTTTTGGGTGGAATTTGAAGGGGTAAATGAGAGACAAAGAGCCTTGACAAAATAAATACAGTAAAGAAATTGGGGAAGAGTGTTAACATACTGGTTTTCTAAAAGAAAGACTAGCAGTTCAAATCCCCAAGCTGCTTCACAGGTGAAAAATGAGCAGTTTCCTTCTGTACCAATTTCATCCATAGAAACCCAAAAGAGGCTTTCTTTTAAGTCAGAACTGACTGGGCAGCAGTGGGTTTGGTTATTGGGTAATCCCACCCAGCTTCTGCCTCCCTCCCGTGAGAATTCCAGGGGTTTTCTTGCTGGCTGCACTATTTCCTTTAACATTTCTCACCTCCTTCTCCCCACTCCTCCTCTCTGTGCCTTTACCTCACCTTGGTTCAGATAAATTATCAGGAGAGTGACTGACAACAGACTTGGCCACCGCAAAATGGAACAAGGAAGGGCAGCTTTACGTAAAAGTTAGAAAAGCAGCTTTAAAAAAAAAATATTAGGGAGTTTTATTTCTAGATGTTTATGATTAAAAAGAAAATTGTCCCAAATCCAATTTGGGATAGATTTTGAGGGATTAGGGCAATAATATATATATATATCTCCTACTGGAAGTCAGTATTCCTGGTAAGATGTCTGAGCAATTTTCTGACAAATTTTAATGAGATTAAGAGACCTTGGGAGGTTATTACCAACTCAGCTGACTGACAATCATGGGAAGCCTAAAGTTTTTGGTTAGCAATGCACCACATTATAGACTATACCACAGAGCGCCTTTGAAAAGCAAAAATGTTTAAGTAGGTATTTAACCCTTTCTATTCAGCTTTAGTTTCCCATTTGAACTTTTTGTGGAAACCACGTTTTAAATGATAGAAGGCATTTTGCATGAAATGGGGAAAAATTGAGGCAATACAGATTTTCATACAATTAGTTAGAGACATATGTTCTCAAGGAATATCTAGTGCTGGGACTGGGGAATAAGGTCTCTATCTTCTGATTCACAGTTATACAGGCCTCTACCAGATGACAGTATTTACTGCACGGGGATAAGAGTTTCCCACTAAGCCCTATAAAATATAGGAGGACACTACATGTACCATGGATCAAGAGTGAAAGGCATGATTCTTATTATCACTTAGTGGTATTTTTATCATATCTTCGAATGGTCTTTTCATTCATCTGTTCTTTTATTTACCCTTAATAAGCATTTACTAAGGATCCATTATGCCCCTGAAACATACATGCACACAGGACATACACAGAACTGAAAGGTTACCTGCTCCCTAAGAACTTTATGTGTAGCAAGGGTAAAGCCATAAAACACAGCAACCACTCAAGGAATGGATGTTGAATTCATTCGTGTGTTTTTTCCCCAAACGTTGGTTGTCACTCTAAAAATCTATGTTCCAACGGGCAAGAAGTTTTGTATTTTGATCACTGCTGAACCTCTAGTACCTAGAACAGTCTCTCATATACAAAATGCACAATCTTGCCTGAATGAGAATGTATCAATAAACTAAAGCTATTACATAGCACCTGATACTAATTTCCATTCCTATGCACCACACATGGAATGCAAAAGGCAGCACGGGATGACAAAGTAAAATATTACAACGAAATGTGCAAGGAGCTGGAGTCAGAAAATCAAAAGGGCCGAACTCGGTCATCATTTCTTAAGCTCAAGGAACTGAAGAACAAATTAAACCTCGAGTTGCTATAACCTCGAGCGGCAGAATATCAAATGATCCAGGAAATATTAAAAGAAGATGGAAAGAATATACTGAGTCACTGAATGGAAAGGAATTGGCAGACACAGAAGAATTTAATGAAACAACATATGAGTAAGAGCCTATGGTGATGAAAGAAGAAGTCCAGGCTGCTTTGAAGGAAATAGCAAAAAATAAGGCCCCAGGAATAGATACAAATTCGCACATTTCAGCTCACCAAGTTGTACCAAGAAATCGGGAGAACAACCACTTGGCCAACTGACTAGAAATGATCTATAT
>NW_006399791.1:2913783-2920110 GCF_000299155.1 Elephantulus edwardii
AAAAAAAAAAAAAGATGACGACGACAAGGATTCTCACCACTGGACCAATTGGCAGCATCAGGATGGATGGTGAGAGACTGAGATTATTAAGAGTTTTAGTTTGTTTGGCTCCACAGTCAATACTCTTTTTTTTTTTTTAAATTTTTGTGTGAGTGTACCGTCAAATCAGATCTGACTGGTACAGGAGGAGATTGTCCCTCCTTTTCGCGGCAGAGCATCTGGTGGATTCGAACTGTGTGCCTCTGGGATTGTAGTTGCAACTCCTTGCCACTAGGCCACCAGAGCTCCCCTTACAGTCAATACTCTTGGCAACAGCAGCCAGGAAATTAAAAGATGTATTGCGATGGGAAAGTCTGCTGTTAGGGACTTCTCCAAAGTACTGAAGAGCAGTGGTGTCTCTCTGGAGACTAAGGTGCGTCTGATACAGGCCATGGTTTTTGCAATCACTTGTTATGCATTAGAGAGTTGGACAATGACTAGGGAGAATAGAAGGAGAATTGATGCCTTTGAGTCGTGGTGCTGGAGAAGCGTATTGAGTGTCCCATGGACTGCTAGGAAAACAAACAGATTCATCCTGCAAGGGTTAAACCGGGCGGCTCCTTGGAGGCAGGGATTCTGAGGCTTCGTTTGACATACTTTGGACATGTTGTAAGGAGGGAGAGGTCCTTGGAGAGGGATAGCATTCTTGGGAAGGTGGAGGGACAGCGCAGGAGCAGAAGGCCCTCTAGAGGTAGGCTGATTTAGTGACTGGGGTAATTGAGATGGGTGTTTTGGAGACAGTGTGATTGACACAGAACAGAGCAGAGTTTAGGGCTGTTGTACATACGGTCACTACGAGTCGCAAGCAATTCGATGGCACATAACAACAACATGCCATCCCTATTTTATTAATTATGCAATTCTGGTAACATAAGAATAAAACCTAACTCCCTGACATGAGAGAGGCTTCCTTCCTCACATCATTAAGTTTTCTACTTAAATGCTACCACAATAGAAAGAGGCTTTCCCAGACCACTTGCTAAATACGAGCCTGTGACCCAGCTTTACTCTATTTCACAACCTTTTATTTGACACATCATATTAGCATTTTTGGTTGTTGTTTATTGCTCTCTTCCCTTATAGGAGAATAAAGGGAGACTTTTTGTCCACTTCTAGAATAATGGCCGGCATCTAATAGGCCCTCAATGATTATTTGTAGAGCGAATGAACCCCATTTGTGTTAAGCAGTTATTTTTTTTAAGCTCAGGAAAAAACAAAAAAAAGACCCACAACATAAATACAACAATGGTCACTATCTCAAACAGGAAAAACAACTACCATGAGTAACTGATTATTCATCAGGAAGGGAATAATTAAAAGGAAATTGTGGTATATCCATAAAATTTATTTAGCCATGAAAAAAAAAATAGTAAATCTGAGCGATACCACATTCTCAGATATTTAGTAGCTTAAAATAGCCTTAAGACACAACACCAAGTGAGATCTCTTCCCCTTCCCTTTTGGATGTAAATAAACATATTGGCTTTATTTTCTTACATTTGGTAGTTGTTGTGTCCTGTCAAGTTGGAACCAACTCACAGCTGACCTTCCAGCAGGTTTTCAAAGGTAGTAAAAGCAATGGGAAGAGACTTCCCATCTTTCTCCTATGAAGCACTTGGTAAATCTGAATCCCGTATCTTTGGATCAGCAGTGTAATTCCTTACTACTAAGCCACCAGAGCTTTGTCTATATTTGGTAAAAAAAAAAAAAATTATATATAGACATAAACTTTTCACTCTTTACCTGACATACTCATTGTCAAGAAAATTAGCTAGGTCCTTGGTAACAGCATACAGCATCCTATGGGCTACACTACCTACCAGCTGTTGCTATGTACCATCAAATTAGAACCAATCCAAAGCTGACCATCCAGAGTTTTCAGAGGTTGTAAATCACACCAAGGAGCCTACTTATCCTTTTCCTACAGAGCAGCTGGTGGATTCACACTGCCTGCCTCTTTCAGGTTGGCAGTGCAACTCCTAACTCCAAAGCTTCCCATTTCCACAAGAGTACCTTTAAGCACTCAACACTTGGATCTTATGATTCTATCAGCAAGCTTCCCTTCTATTCACATATGGCACATCCTATACAAACTTAATAAATAATAACTTAATAGATAAAACATAATGCTTTCATGGAGAATTTGCATTGTACCCCAGATACACTGAATCAGAATCTACAGTTTAACAAGATTTCCAGGTAACTGTTATAGACCTCCAGTTACTTCATACATATTCTAATACATCTTCAAACCCATTGTGATCAATGTTATTTGCACTTATAGCAATTCTATAAAACAGAGTAGAACTGTCCCATAGGGTTTCCAGGGTTATTAAATGTTTCCTGAAGCTCAATGTCATGTCATTCATTCTATTGTGGAGTGGTTGGTAGGTTCAAACCACTGACCTGGTTAACAGCTAAGAGTTTAGTCACAACACTACCCGGGATCCTTCACAAAATAATACAGTCCTGGAATGGCCATACACATACAAATATTATCTTGTCCAGAAGGACAGTGATGGGACTTGAGTTCCCCAGAAATGGGAGAAAGGGACAGAAGTCTACAAGCCACATATCACAGATATAAAAGGCAAGAGGCCTAATGCAGCAGGAATTCAGGGACAATGCCCAACCTCCTGACCAACAGTCAGTGAAGGCAGCTGCAGACAAGCAAGTGGGAGGAGACATGGGCTTCCAAATCTATGTCAGGTTCAGAGCTGCTCAGGCATCAGGATTTTTAAAGGGTTTGAAACAGAAGCAGTGAGGGCTACCTGTGAAGGGGACCACCCAGCAGGAAGGGGAACTCATGATGACTCATCACCCTGATTTGTGTAAGAAAAGGCAAACTATTGGAGGGATTGTCAAGAAGTTTCCAAAAGGGCCCATAGGCTATCAATTAATAGCAAAAAGTACTTCTCAAATGTGGGGAGAAGGAAAAGTTGGCAATTATATCTTATAATTTAATCCTTAATGCAAACTTCTTTGGTAACTCGAATAAAGCTCATTCCAGGGTACATCCGCCTAATTCTTTAAACACATGGGATTAAAAATAAATTTAGCAATGAAGCTGCTGTTTCTTCTTTTTGACACACAGCTCTCTCACATCTTTGGGATATATATTTCCAGGGAAATACTTGCTTCCTTAAGAGGTGGTGCCACAGCACCACTTAAGGCACCTTTTATTAAGAATAATTGCTGGACTATTTGTTCCTGCTCTACAGAACGTATTACAGTACAGCAGAGGCCAGCTGAGGAGAACAGGTTTGGTGATAACTTGTACCACCCTCTCTAAATCTGATGGAAGGAGCTAAAAGAAATGTAATAACAAAGATTTGAGGGATGGTCTAGTACAAGTTATTTTTTAAGCTCTGAGGTACAAGTTGTTTAGAGATTTAGAATAGTATCCTCTAGGTTTACAAAAGGCCCTTGTTCTCTATGTTTGTGAAGTGGGTCAGTTGGCAACTGGTTAAATTTCTCAGGGAGTTACTGAAGCCAATCTTAAAACAAAACCCAGGACAGGATTCCCTAAAAAGTGCAAAGCACTGGGATATCTGCCTAAAAGAACAGTATCAGGTTATCTTACGAGTCCATGAGTAGAACAGTCGAGTGGGAGTTATTATTAATGGAAAGCTCAACTTTCCAGTGTGGCTGGGGCTGGGCACGGCTTCATCGCCACGGTTTTGGTTTGCTTTTTATGGGCTGCAGCACACTGGGCCCTCAGAGCTAGATGGGGAGGAGCTGTGGAGCAAACACAGAACCTCAGAAAAGCAACCCAGCAATAATATAGGATGACCAGGAATGTGACAAACTTGGGGCTCACCTTGCACAAAAAAGAGGAAAACAGGGACACAGTGACAGGACTCTCTGGGTAGAGCAGTTTTGCTCCTAAAAAGGTGGGTCCTAGTACCATCCTCTGTGTCTGAAAAAGGGAGCTGATCAAATGGAGAAAGGAAAGTGGCATTTTCTGAATGACACAGTACGCACATTACACATCCTTTCATGTGCACACCACGGGGAACATTTCATTTATAACTGAGACAACTGAGGTTCAGAGAGATTAAATACATTGCCCAAGGTCACTCAGCTGATAAGGAGAAGATGTGAGAATCAATCCAACTTTCAGGCTCCTGTCCCAGGAACAGAGGTGTCCCAGGGAAGGCAGAGAGGGAACTCTCTGGAATAGTCACAGCAGGGCTTGGGGCTCAGACAGAAGCAGCTCTCTGAGGAAAGGGAGCTCAGGGCTGCAGCTCAGTGGGAGGCAAACGCCCATGGCTCACTCCTGACAAAGAGGATGCAGGCTAAGTTAGTGCGATTCATTCCCAGGCTGGCCTGTGGTGGGAAGCAGGCTCCACATGGAGTGCCACATACTCCCTGACAGGTGGGCAGCAAGCCCCCGTCTCAGAAAGGGGGAGCAGTTTTTCCTAGCAGTGTCTGCAAAATTGCAATCGAGCATCTTACTTTTGATGTCCATCTAACCAAACCAGGCATGCTGGCATGGAAGAAGACTCTTTACATAACCTCAATTCAAAGTCATGGCTTCCATGCTTAGGATCACCAGTAAACAGAGGAAAAGTCAGTTCTCTATACTCCTTAGATCCTGTCTCTCTAGAATGTACTTTTAGCCTTTTAGCCTTAAGACTATACATCTTTATCTTTAAATTATTATCTTTTACGTTTGATACACAGAGGTCTGCATACACAGACAGATACACACACACACACACACACACACACACACAGTAAGGAGAAATATCTCTTAAATGTTAAGTAAAACACCTCTTGTAATACTACATATATAAATCTTTTGAAGAGAAATGTCAAGTGATCTCTTAGAAACACTTTTGAATTAAATGCTTTTAAAGTGATATAGAAGTTGCCAATATATAAAAGACCTATCTAACCAAAGAGCAAATGAGACAACCTCTGCACTCAAAACAGAAAGATACGATCCAGATTTTATGGGGTGGAGAATCTATATGCCCAAAGGTCAACTTCTCGAGAAATTGAAACAAGTGCGGCCACTGTTCTGTCATCCTTTGCAGACACACAGTCCATCAAGCATGAGCAGAAAAACACTTGAAAATTTCAATCGATACACCTAGAATTCTATCAGATAAGAAATCATCTGCATTGCTTGTACTTTCCATTTTCCTTTGCTATCATAATAATCAGTGGTTTCTGTCTCATTGCTGTCCAGGCAATCCCAACTCAATAGCTGATCCTCTACTTGAATTTGAAGGCTACAGATTTCACGGAATGAAATGATTTGGCTTTCTCTTTCAGAGCAGCTGGTGGATTAGAATCATTAGAGAAGCAAAGCCATCTGGGTAAGCAGCACAACTCTCTAAGGACTATGCCACCAGAATTCCCTAGTCAGTCAACTCGACCACAACTCATAGCGACCCTTGGCACAAGAGTTCTGAATCCTGCTCTATTCTGGGCCAGTCTCACTGACTCTGACACATCTAAGCTCATTACCCCAGTTAGTGTATCAACCATCTCATCCTGGGTGTTCCTCTCCTGCAGTGTCCCTTTACCCCATCCAAGCATGATGTCCATCTCTAAGGACGGGTCCCTCCTGGCAACATGCCCAAAGAACATGACACGGAGCTTCAAAATTCAGACCAGAAGGAAGTGATTTAAATTGAAGCCTTGGTTTAAATTGGGACACTGCTAGACCTTCTCAACACAACCCATTATAAAAATAAACTAAATCCACATTCAAAAATAATAACAACAACAAAGGGCCACAAGTTAAGAGTCAAAACTCAACCAAACTCACAGCTGTTGAATTGGAAATGACTCATAGTTGATCCTCCAATGTATTTTCAGAAGGCTCATCTTAATGGGAACATGGTTCTCTCTGGCCATGCTTTTTAAGTCTTAACAAGGAAAACATGAAGTTAAAAGGCAAGTGAAAAATTGAGAAAAAGTAATGCATGTATATAGTAAAATAAAGATATTAAAAACTCTTTCTTCTTTCTTTTCGGCCAATGCTTGGGGGGTCTGCCCTGGACAATGCAGCCTGAGAGGTTACCTGCGTTAGAATCTGGTGATCGGCAAAAACTCCGCCTCTCTCCTCCCCCGACTCCCAAAAATCTTTTCGGAAGGAATTGGCAAGAAACAAGGCTCCAGGAGTTGATGGCATACCAATTGACATATTTCAACAAACAGACACTGGCCTGGATTTGCTCACTAAGTTGTGCCAAGAAATCTGGAGAATAGCCACCTGGCCCACTGACTGGAAAAGATCGATATTTCTTCCCATTCCAAAGAAAGGTGACCCAA
>NW_006399791.1:2923633-2925754 GCF_000299155.1 Elephantulus edwardii
TATCATATGGTCATCTGACTCAAAATGCCCCATGCCAGTCCATCTCATCTCTCCAATGCCTAATATGTCAATATTTATGTGTTCCATTTCTTTCTTAACAATTTCTAATTTTCCTAATAAATAGGAAGAAGAAATACTACAATTAAAAATCATCACACTCATGCACAGTTAAGCTTTTAAATCACTGAAAAGTCTTAAAGCCTTTTCTTACGTTAAAGTAAGGCTAAATAAGAACCATATGCATCTGTTCTGAGTTACATCCAAATTCAACTGAAAAGCTTACTTAAACTAAGCACACTTAGTTAAGAATCTTGTTTATAACCCGGGCTCTGTCTGTACAGCCAATAGCTATAAAGAAAACTTTTGAAAAATAAATAAAAGTGGCAACCTTAAATATAAATTCCATAAATAATAAAAAAGAAGCATAAGCTCAAATTAAAATATATTCTTATTAGTTAGTGACATACTTACTAATCACTTTGTAACTTTAAAAAATTTTGGTTTGTTTTTTGTCTCTAAGATGATCATGTATTTACATATTGAAATTAATTAGCCTTAAGAGAGAGTGATGACTTTTGTTTCCTTTAATTGAGAAATAGATCTGCTGTATTGACATTTCTAAACATATCTGCTACTCAATCCAATTCAAGTGTATTTTTGTTGCCTAAATTTTTGCCATCTTCTTTACTATTACCTTCCGATTTTCTTTTTAAGAAGTTCTGGCACTGTAGTGTATTAACTTGTTGGGCTGTTAACCAAAAGATCAGTGACTAGAGTTGACCAGTTGTTTCTTGAGAGAAAGACAGAAAATCTTTCCAAAACGAATTACAGCCTTGGAAAGTTGATGATGTTTCCATGAGCTGGAAGAGACTTGATAGCAGTGGGTTTGTTTAGGGTTATTTTTTTGGGGAGGGTTGTTCCTTTGTTGAATAGTTAATTAATAAAAGCAAAGGCTCTGGTACTCAGTTTTAGCATCACATCTAGCCGCTTTGATATGCAGAATAATACTTTAGCCAATTTCAACAACCAGATAGCCTTTGCAAATAACAGTCTTCAAGTTTCATTGTGTTTCACTGTAGATGGACATACCAAAAGAGCCATTTGTTTTTGTTTGAATTAAAAGTTTAAATAACTTTTAACAATGACTGAGTTTAACTCCTTCACACAATACCTGAGATCCAGCCACACCCACACACTTGGGCACCCTGGTTCCTGTGCTCACTTTCCAGTCTAGCACTTGCCTCCTCTCTGATGACTGAAGCTCCTGTGGCACATACTCCTACAACTGACACTCCATAATGATGTGGAACTAATCCTATTAACCCAGGTGCTTGTTGAGGTAATCTGAGCACTGCCCTCCCTGGAACCACAGGCTGCACTAGCTTTAGGCTCCCTCATTTCTAGAACCAGCTTGATGATCATTTCCTTGAACTCTGAGTAAAATCACCACATGGATATCTTGTGTTCCTTTCATACTCAAGCTTATTTTGTTTCCATTTGAAAGAGAGATTTCACCAATACCCTCTGTTATACATCTCCTAACAAAATAATGCATTGACAGGATGACAAGCACTAGTGGTACTAAGGTTTTTTTTCTCACCTACCCATTGCCATTGCTGGACTCCAACTCATAAAACCCTCCTTCAAGTTTTCAAGGCTGTAAACGTTTATGGGAGGAGATTGCTCATTTTTCTCCTCAGGAGTATCTGCTGGATTTGAACAGCAGACCTTTTGTTGATACCTTACCAAAGACTGTTAAGTAAGCAAAGAAGTCAATACAGCAAGAGATATATACACATGTTGTTGTTGAGAATGATCCATAACAAAAGATCTTAACCCTATTCTATCCTGTGCCATTCTCACACTTCCTGACATGCTAGACCCCATTGCAACAAGTCACAATGTCAATCCACCTGGAGGAGGGTCTTCCTCTCTTTCGCCAACCACTTCTCAGCACTGACAACAGCCCCTCCTAGTATGCCCAAAAGTATGTGAGGTTAAGTCTCTTCTTTCTTGCCTCCTACAAGCACTCTGGCTGCACCCTCTCCAAGACATATCTGTTTGTTCTCTTGGCCGTCCATGGGATCTTCAGTGCTCTTCTCCAACACCACAGTTCAAAGA
>NW_006399791.1:2931874-2934808 GCF_000299155.1 Elephantulus edwardii
CATCTGTTTGTTGAAATATGTCAGTTGGTATGTCATCAATTCCTGAGGCCTTATTTTTTTCCTAATTCTTTCAGAGCAGCTTTTACATCTTCCTTCATCCCTACAGGGTCTTCTTGCTCATACGTAGTTTCATGAACTTCTTCTGTGTCCACCAATTTCATTTGCTACAATGACTCAGTACACTCTTTCCATCTTCTTTTAATGCTTCCTAAATAATTCAATATTCTGCCCAAAGCACTGTTAAATATTGCAACTAGAGGCTTGAATTTGTTCTTCAGTTCCTTCAGCTTAAGAAATGATTAAGCAAGTTTGGTCCCTTTGATTTTCTGACTCCAGCTCTTTGCACATTTCTTTGTAATACTTTACTTTGTCATCCCAAGCTGTCCTTTGAAATCTCCTGTTTAGCTCCTTAGTATCTTGATTTCATCCCTCTGCTTTGGCTTCTTGGCGCTCTAGTGCAATATTCAGAGTCTCTTCTGACATCTATCTTGGTCTTTTTTCCTCATGTCTTGCAATGAATCTCTTGAATTCTCTCTGGATTATACTCTTGATATCCTCCAACACCTCATTTGGTCTTTGCTCATTAGTGTTCAAGGCCTCAGATCTGTTCCTGAGATGGTTCTGAAATTTGGGTGGGATAGATTTAAGGTCAAATTTTGGTTCCCATGGATTTAATTTTCCTTAGCTTCAGCTTGAACCTACATATGATTAGTTGGTGGTCTGGTCCATAAATAATACTTGGCCTAGTTTTCATAGCTGATATTGAGCTTCTCCAGTGATTCTTTCTACAGATGTAATCAATCACTCTGATTCCTATGCATACCAACAGACAAAATCCATGTGTATAGCCTGCGTTTATGTTTCTTATAAAATGTATTTGCAATGAATAAGTTGTTGATTGTGTAAAATTCTATCATTCTATCTCCAGGTTCATGGTTCAAAATTGGGAGGGGTGTACGCCAGGGATGTATTCTGTCTTCATACCTTTTCAATCTTTATGCAGAACAGATTATCTGAGAGGCTGGGCTCTATGAGGAGAAATGTAGCATCAGGATTGGAGGAAGACTCATCAACAATCTCTGTGCAGATGACAAAACCCTGCTTGCTGAAACTGAGGAGGGCCTGAAGCACTTGCTAGAGAAGGTCAGGGACTGCAGCCTTCAATATGGATTGAAGCACAACGTCAAGAAAATAAAGATTCTCACCACTGGGCTGATTGGTAGCATCATGATAAATGAAGCGATAGTGATTGTAAACAGCTTTAGTTTGCCTGGCTCCACAATAAACACTCTTGTTATCACCAACCAGGAAATTAAAAGACAAATTGCATTAGGAAAATCTGCTGTCAGAGACCACTCCAAAGTATTGTAGACCAACAATATCAGTCTTGAGACTAAGGTACGCCTCATCCAGCCATAGCGTTTGCAATTACTTGTTATGCATCAGAAAGCTGAACAATGACTAGGAATGACAGAAGGAGAATTGATGCCTTTGAGCTGTGGTGCTTGAGTACTGAATATACCATGAACTGCTAGGAGAATAAACAGGTTCATCCTAGAGAGAATGAGACGAGGCTTCTCCTTGGAAGCAAGGATTCTGAAGCTTTATCTGCCATACTTTGGGCATGTTACAAGGTGGGACAAGTCCTTGGAGAGAGACATCAAGCTTGGGAGAGTTGAGGGACAGTGCAAGAGAGGAAGACCCTTGATGAGATGGACTGATTCAGTGACTGGGGTAATAGGGATAGGTGTGTCAGAGACAATAAGATTGGCACAGGATAGAGCAGGGTTTAGGGTTGTTGTACATAGGGTCGCTATGAGTTGCAGGCAACTCAGCACATAACAACAACAACAACAACAGTATTCTTTCAAGATGATGAAATCTCCAGGTCCATGGAATATTTTCTTTAATTATTTCTTCTGGCTTAAACATACACACACTAAAATATATTTACAAATACATATATATTCATTTACATTACATTTTCTGTATATCCATTTTTCATGTTTCCAATTTTTCCACTTGGAATTTTCGTCATCCTTTTGAGTTCAATTTCAAGTTCTATAGCTTTTTTCTAACTGATTCAGGTTTCTTCAACACTGGATCCAGTCCTCACTATTTTCTCTAAATTTTAAAACCTTGCAATCAATTTAATTTCCAATTTTCCCCCCTTGTCTCTGATCTTTCCGTTTTCTGGAGATTCTGCTCTCGTTTTATCAATGCAAGTACCTCCAATGTTTACTCTGGATAATTTATTTTTCCCAAGGTTTTCATGATTCTTACAGAAAGTATTTCTAAAGTAGGATTATTAACTTTTTTTGGTGAAACCAGTCTTGTCTTTAGAAGTGCTTTGTCTTTCTATACATGCACAGATTCTTCAGTGTGTATTACATAAGAAAGCGTAACTGTTTGTTTTGTAAGTGAAGAGTGTGTGCCAGGGAGCAGGTAGATTCAAAGTTTTTGTCTCATTAAAAAAAAAAAAGAGGTGGGAAGATTTCAGACAGAAAATTTAGCATCTTAATGATTTAATCATCTACATGGTATAAGAAAGAAGTAGCAAAGAGAATCAGAACAACTTTATTTTTATTCCGATATTTATTCCATGTAGTACATAAGCACTAAGATAGCCTTAATAGCATTTGTATATTATACCTCAAGTGCAAATTATCTTTGTCTGTGCTACATTTCAAACACAGATGTATTACATAACTAGCAAATTCTTAATAAAACTGCCACAATTGAAAGCGTACAAACTACAAAAGTATTTTCTAATACTCCCCCCATCAGTTATATTCTTACTTGAATAAAGAGTAGGATTTCCTGTCAAGAAAGTTATTCACAATTTTACACACAGAGGGTTGATTACACATCGTAATTAACTGATGATAATTAATGTTAGAAAACAAAGTATGAACATATGAAAAACCAACATGA
>NW_006399791.1:2934908-2938587 GCF_000299155.1 Elephantulus edwardii
GGAGGAGATTGCCCCTCCTTCCCCGGCAGAGCATCTGGTGGATTCGAACCATGCACCTCTGGGATTGTAGTTGCAGCTTCTTGCCACTAGGCCACCAGAGCTCCCCAAGAATATTTTCTTGACATCGAAATGCAATCCATACTGAAGGCTGCATTCTTTGATCTTCTGCAACAAGGGCCTCAAGTCTTCCTCACTTTCAGCAAGCAAGGTTGTGACATCTGCATAATTCAGGTTATTGATGAGTCTCCCTCCAATCTGGATGCCACATTCCTCTTCATAGAGTTCAGCTTCTTGGATAGTTTGCTCAGTATACACACTGAATAGGTAGGGAGAGAGAGGATTACAGCTCTGCCACACTCCTTTCTCCATTTTAAACCATGCAGTGCTCCCCTGCTCTGTTTGCACAATAGCCTCCTGGTCCAGGTCAAGGTTCTGCATGAGCTCTTGAACTCCCAATTCTCTCAATGTCAGCCACAACTTTTATGATCCACACTATCAAACACCTTTGTATAGTCAATAAAGTACAAACAGACATTATTCTGGTATTCCTTACTTCAGCCAGGATCCCTGTGACATCAGCAATGATATCCCTCGTGCCAAAGCCTCTTCTAAATCCTGCTTGAACTTCTGAAAGTTCCCTATCTATGTACTGTTCTAGTAATTTTTGAAGTATTCAGCAGTAAGCTTGGAAGCAGGAGCAGCATCCACTTCCAAAATGACTTGTCTCCAGAAACTCTATGAATGTGGAGAAATCATGAAAGTTATGTAAGTGCTCACGTCTTCTGTTCATAGGGTCACTATGAATCGTCTATGACTTGATGGCACTTACCAACAATAACAACAACATAGAGATAGCTCTCTTGGCCTGGAGGATAGAAAGGTATGCTACCAAGCCAAAGGTGGGTGATTTTAATCTGTGGCCCTCAAGCCAGGTTTTAATTGTTTTTGGTCAAACATTCTTCTAAGTGGTATAGCACTGGTCTGTCTATTTGCTGTACAGAGGTAACTTGTGGTTGCTGTAAAGCTGAACACTGTGACACTGATGTGTCAAATGGGATAATGGTAACCCATGGTGAACAGTGTTTTGTGGAGCTCCCAGATTAAAACAAGCTTGGAAGCAGGAGCGGCATCCACTTCCACAACAGCTTTCCTCCGGAAACCCTGTGAACTTGGAGAAACAATGAAAGTTATACAACTGTTCAGGTCTTCCGTTCATAGGGTCGCTGAGTCATCTACAACCCGACGGCACTTAACAACAGCAACGACAACGATATTGTTTGAGTTTCCACATTCAATGGGAATAAATATGGACCTCTTCCAATCTGGTGACTAGGCAGCTGTCCTCCAAATTTCCTGGCATAGACTGGTGAGCACATCCTACACTACGTCTGTTAACTGAAACAAGTCAACTGGTATCCATAGATTCCAGGGGCCTTATTTTTTGCCAGGGCCTTCAATTTAACTTCTACCTCTCCTTAAAGTTCAAGTTTTACTTCTTTCTAATACTGAGGGGGGAAAATTGTAAAGTAAGTATAACTTTTTGTATGGTTATTTGGATTAAAATGAAATGCAAATCTTTTAGATGAATATTAATACAGCCTGTAACAGCAAAATTAATTTCTGCTTTGTTCCAAGAATGATTTAGAAGATTACACTTTAATACTTAACTGGCCTGAATTATTTTGATGAACTTATTTTATTATTAACTTCTGGTTTTAGTGTATTTTAGTCAGAGAAGAATACAGCTTGTGCAGATTATGGAGGCTTTGTTGAAATTTTACTTGTAAGCTGAAAGTCTATTTCTCAACTGTTGCAAAGGCATTTTAAAAGTCATTTGTCTAAAGGGTATAATTTTATATATATCTATTGAATCAATTTTATTGTCTATTTTATTCAAATATTCTATTCCTGTATGTATCATCAGTTCAATTTATTTGTCAAAGTCTAGAAGGCAAGTCCAAGTCTCCTAATACAATTCCTACTTCGTAAATTGTAACTTAGCTCCTCTATGGTTGATATTTTTTGAGGAATTTACAGGAAGAGTCCTATATTCATATGAATTACTTTGTAATAATCATGAAATAAACAGTCACAGGCTTCCAGACTTTTAGGACACCCTGTATTTCATTGTCATATCACTTGACATAGAAAGATGTAGAATCTTTATTATAACTTCAGTAGCATTATATCCTTTTTTCAGTACAACTTTTGTCTTGTTTCATGCTTTATGTCTTGAAATTTCCCTTTCCTAATACTTACATTCATAGTTTTGTTGCTGTTGTTGTTGTTATGTGCCATCAATTTGTTTGCAACTCATACTGACCCTATGTACAACAGCCCTGAACCCTGCTCTATCCTGTGCCAATCGTAGTGTCTCTAACACATCTACTCTCAATATCCCAGTCACTTAGTCAATCCATCTCATCAAGAGTCTTCCTCTCCTCTCCTGTGCCTCCACCCTTTCAAGCATGATATCTTTCTCCAAAGACTGGTCCTTCCTTGCAACATGCCCTAAGTATGTCAGATGACGCCTCAAAATCCTTGCCTCCAAGGAGCAGCTTGGTTCACCCTCTCCAAAATGAATCTGTTTGTTCTCCTGGAAGTCTATGGTATATTTAATACTCTTTTACAGCTCAAAGGCATCAATTATCTTCCTATCATCCCTAGTCATTGTCCAGCGTTCTGATGCATAGCAAGTAATTGTGAAGACTATGGCCTCGATCTGGTGCACCTTAGTCTCTAGAAAGACATCATCACTTGTCAGTACTCTGGAGAGGTGCCTGGCAGCAGACTTTACCAATGCAATTCATCTTTTGATTTCCTGGCTACTGGTGCCAAGAGTGTTGATTGTGGAGCCAAACAAAGTTGTTAACAATCTCAATCTCTTCACTGTATATCATGATGCTGCCAATCAGTCCAGTGGTAAGAATCTTTGTTTTCTTGATGTTGATAATTTACAAAAATTTCTCCTTACTGTTGTTAATTGTTAACAAGTTGGCTCCCATTCAGAATGACCTAAGTACAGCATATCAAAATGTTGCCCATTTCTGCCATCTTCACAAAGGCTAGATGTTTTGAGTCTATTGTTAAGTCCACTGTCCATTTAAGTGCTTGCCAATTCAAGGAGTTCATATAAAATGATACTGTTTTCCAGCACTTTATCGGAAAATAATCAATATTCTATAATAATCCACAGGGTCTTACTGGTTGGTTTTTGAGTGTCAGATGCTAGGTCTTTTTCCTAGTCTTAATATGAAAACTTCCCTAAAATCTGTCCACTATGTGACCCTGCTGTTGTTAGGTGTCATCAAACTGAATACAACCCACAGTGACACTAACAGTAAGAGACCTAAATCCTGTTCCATCTTCACCATCTCTGAAACACCTGAACCTCAATGCTGAAGTCACTGTGTCAAGTCATTCTCTCTTTTGCTGACCCTCCACACTTCCAAATATGATACTCTTTTCCAAGGAATATCCTCTCCTAGTAACATTTGTTAAGCATGAGAGATAAAGCCTTATCATCCTTGCCTCCAAGGAGCACTCCTGTTGTACCTTTCCCAGGACATACCTGTTCATTCTTTTAGCAGTTCATGGGATACTCAGTACTCATCTCCAACACCACAGGTCAAAAGCATCAATTCCTCGTCTATCATCCTTTTTCATCCTCCAGTTCTCA
>NW_006399791.1:2947202-2949520 GCF_000299155.1 Elephantulus edwardii
CTTACTGCCTCCAGAAACTAAGGAAAACTAACAGAAGTTTTGGTGGATTTTTTTTTCTTGCCTAGATCTATACCTCTTCTGATACACACATTATTTTTTTCTCCCATTATAGGATGCTAAACACACATACTATAAAGAGAACAACAGTTAACAATAAAGATTGAAATCTTTTGGGCTCCTAATGTCTAGGTTACTTCAAGCAGTCAAGTTTTCTTTTACAGAAGTAAGAGTTTAAAGTTTCATCATTTAAACGTGGCCTATCTAAAACACCTGGAAATGATTTCAAAGTTTTCAAAGTCATTATTCTAATGGGTATTACTTCCAACCGAACTATTACTGGCCTTTGAAATATAGAAGCTAAAAGCAGAACAGGCAGATCAAATGCTATAGATAAAAGTATTTTGAAAAGCAGACAGTGCTATGAAGACATAAGGTGGCTGTATTAAAAATAAATTTGGACATGAAATTCCAAACTATTTCAGGGATTTTTTTTCTTAATGCTTGGATAAGGGCAGAAAGTAGTGCGACTTTAAGCCAGCTCCAGTTCTTCACCTTGCTAGGATCACATCAGGCCAGTCAAAGATAATCAAATTACACTCCCTCCATAAATGATCAAAAACAAAAGGAAAGGTTTTGGTCAAGTGCCACCATCTTCACCCAGAGAAAGCTCACTTAATTTTGTGTAGGACGCTGAGCAATCGTGTGATTAAATTTGAAAGTAACTTTTCAAGAGATAGGTATGAGTTGTCTTCCTGACAAAGAAGGGATTTATATTTGTGGTGGAGGTAAAATTCCTGGCTGTGACTGATTAGCTGGTAATAAAATAATCCTAGCAATGAGCACGGAGAAGACATCTAAGAGTTGATGCACACGTGTTAACTAAAGAAAGTTTACAGTATCACTGCCATTCATCAGGTTATGCCATGAATACTGAAGAGGATTGCTGAAAATGCATGGAGCTAAATGAGATGCTTTTGTGTTGTGGTTTTGTTTCTGGGGTTTGTTTGTTTTTTAATCTGCTACAAATGCAGGAAGTAAAACCAGGTGTGGATTGTATGGCACCTACTAAAACAAAGCCAAAGCTGCAGATGTTCCACCTTTGTCCTCTAGGAATGACAAAGAGTAGAATTATTCATAGGTTAATTCATTTTTAATAACTGTAGTGTCTGCATCTTACAGCTTTATGCTTAACTAAGTGCTTTAATAAGCATTACCTTATTTGGGTTTAACATCACCACAGGCTAGAAACTCCTCATATGAACTGATAAAGGAGTTATCAGTAGTAATGAATTTGAAAAAGTGTGTCAAAAGAGGAAGGGATAAATCACCCCAGGACAGAGATTATGAGTACCCAGAGTGCAAAGGGGCTCTTCACAGTGGCAGAAGCTAGATACATATTTGTTGAATTGCACCAAGTTGATAATATATTTAACACCAGCTGTATAAAACAAAGGAAAGAGCATACACATATGTATGTGTGTGTGTGTGTGTGTGTGTGTGTGTGTGTGTGCACGCGCGCGCGCCTATGTGCTGTAAGCAAGAGACTAACACTCATTATTACTTACAGAAGTAGTTGCAGAGATGAGCAAATGACTCATTTCTGCATTGTTTGGATTCTCCCCATAAGCATTTTTTTTAAATGTCAATGAATGGAATAAAAAGAAAAATACACCAGCTAAACTTGCCAACAAAGAATGAGTTTTAAATTCTGTTACAAATCAAAGAAAGAATTTTCAAAAAGGGGGGTGGGGAAGGGAGCAAAAACACTGAAGACTGTACAATGGTTTGTGGACCATCAGATTCTAAAAATGGAAGAGTTAACTTAATGATCAAGTATAAATGATATAGGGCTTCATGGGGGAAGGAGAGAAGATACTCAGCTTCAAATATGTAATAAGCATCACTATGTGAAATTGTTCACAGCTTTAGTCTGCTTGGCTCCAGTCAACACTCTTGGCACCAGCAGCCAGGAAATTAAAAGATGTATTGAGATGGGAAGTCTGCTGTTAGAGGCCTCTCCAAAGTACTGAAGAGCAATGGTGTCTCTCTGGAGACTAAGGTGCGTCTGCTATAGGCCATGGTCTTTGAAATCACTTGTTATGCATCAGAGAGTTGGACAATGACTAAGGAGAATAGGAGAATTGATGCCTTTGAGCTCTAGTGCTGGAGAAGAGTACTGAGGAAAACATGGACTTCTAGGGAAACAAACAGATTCATCCTGGAAAGGGTTAAACCGGGCTGCTCCATGGAGGCAAGGATTCTGAGGCTTCCTCTGACATACTTTGGTCATGTTATAAGGAGAAACCAGTCCTTGGAGA
>NW_006399791.1:2949999-2951451 GCF_000299155.1 Elephantulus edwardii
AAAGACCCCTATCACACACCCTTCTCTATTTTTAACCAGTGTTTCCTTGTTCTGCTCAGTAACAGCTTGTTAGTCTAGGTATAGACTTCATATGGCACAATTGCATGTTCTGGGATTCCCATTCTTTGTAATGTTAGCCATAGTTTGTTGTGATGCACACAGTCAAAAGCCTTTCCATAGTCAATAAACACAGACATTCTTCTGACCTTTTCAGTATTTTAAATACTAGTGGCACAGTTTTCACATCATAGTGACATGCAAGCCACCACAGTATGGCAAACCGGGAGATGTTGGTTAAAGTCTTTACTATTTTTTATTTAAAAATTTCCAACATTGAAGCCATTTTGTTTTACATGGTTCTTTTGAAAACACCACCCAGCCAGATTTTTCTTGAAGGACCCAATCTAGAGTCATTCTTTTAATTCAGTTGAGAAGTAGTCGGACATTTATCACTGTATTTCATTTCCGGCCTGGATGCTAAGAACATTCTCACCATCTACCCTTCGCTGTTTCTTCCTTCCACGTCTTTGTTTACAAAATGAAATGTCATATATTTTTCCCCCCAAATTGTATTCTGGGAAATTAACTGTGAATTACACATCTCTAATAAGTGGTCTTGAAGAAATATTTAAACCTATCTGTCTTTACAAGCATCAAACAAAGCTGTAAATGCTGCTTCCCCACAGAGAAAAACAATCTGAATTTTTACATTCAGAACTGAATTTCTTATAAAATACCACGTACATCTTCCTTCGGGAATACTTCAGTGGGAGAACAATTAGGGCACTTGGCTGCTAAGTGAAGAAGTTGGCAGTTTTTGTTTCTCCAGGAAAGTTTGATTGGGATCTACTTGGAAAATTACATACTGACAACCAAATGGAGCAGAGGTTGACACACGAGTATGCCATGAATCAAAAGGACGTTTACAGTGACTGGTTTGATTTTCTTTTCTAGGCAGATGTGCCTTAAGTTTGATAGACTATATAAATAATCTCTTCACGCTAAACTTTCTCTAGATTATGGTTTCCTTGTTCGCCATCCTCTGTGTTGTTTCTTTAGAGTTCCTGAGTTTTACATGTTGCGATTCATTTCTTGGTTAGCCAGAGCTTTATCTTAAGTCATTAATGGTCAACTTTGTGAGTATTAGATATGAAGAAAGTGCTCATTATCTTTGTCCATGCATTCATTCAACATTTATTGAATATGCATCATGTATTAAGCATTTTATTATATAAACATGCTACTGAAGTTAACAGAGCAGATACAAATTCCTATTTGTAAGGAGCTAATGTTCTAACAGGAAAATGTGTAAAAGTCTGTAACAGCATTGGTAAATCACTTTCGGCTTTTTCCCATTTCATTATTCTGGTTGTTGTTGTTGTTATGTGCCGTTGAGTCGCCTGCGACTCATAGCGACCCTATGTACAACAGCCCTAAACTCCGCTCTGTCCT
>NW_006399791.1:2960071-2996500 GCF_000299155.1 Elephantulus edwardii
TGACTGGGGTAATCGGGATGGGTGTGTCAGAGACTGGCACAGGACAGAGCAGAGTTTAGGGCTGTTGTACACAGGGTCGCTATGAGTCGCAAGTAACTCTAGGGCACTTAACAACAACAACAACAACAACAACAATGTACTAGAGAGGAAGTCCTGGTGGCATAGTCAGTGATGAGTTTCACTGCTAACCCAAGGGTGGTCTATCTGCTGGTCTGAGTCTACCAGCGGCTCCTCGCGAGAAAGATGGGAAATTTCCCATGTGATCTGCAGCCTCGGAAAACCTCACAGCGGGTAATCTATGAATCATTTTTGACTTGATGACAACGAGAGTGAATTTGAGAGAATATGCTAGAGAACTCTAGTGGCAAAGTTCAGTGCAAGTTGTGCTGCAAAGCACAACATCCTGAGGTTCAGACCAACAGCCTTTTGGGACAAAGGTGGGATCCTCTTGTTATGATTTACAGCTTTCAAAACTGGGCACATCACTGTAAGTAGGAACCAGTGATGACAGTGAGAGAGGGAGAGTGGGAGTGACAAGGTGATAGATCTTGTACTAAGTAATTATCTAGTCACTTGCTGCTGCTGTGTACCATCGAGCTGGAACTGACTCACAGCTTACCCTCTCTTCCAGCAGTTTTATAGGGCCACTAAATCACACAGGAAGAGACTGTCCATCTTTCACCCAAGGAAGAGCTGTTGGATTTGAACTGCATGCCTCTGACTTGGCAGGGCAACTACTTAGCACTAAGCCATTAGAGTAACTTTGAACTCTGCAAATAGCTGCGTTCAGTTCCTCCATAGCCTATCTTACGTATTATCCCTCTCTAGTTTTGCAGGTAAGAAATCTTTAAACTTATAGAGAAAATTGAAAAGATTACTGTATTTTTTAATTATTACAGGTTTTTGTTCACAAGAGTCTCAGCCTCATAACATGTAAGAACAGCTGAAAACTTGGGGACACTTAGCTAGAATAAAATTTGGCAAAGCAAATAGATTCATTCTGTGCAGAGAAGTAGACTGCCAATCAGAGTACAGGGCATGTTTTGCAATTAAAGGCTAAAAAAAACCAAAACAAACAGACCATTCCTCCTTTTGTGACTTATAACTGAGCTTTCTATGCCTTCTTTAAATTCCTAAGTCAAACCTATTATTCAGAAATCCACATGGTTTAATCAAATAAGTATACCCAAAGGAAATTCTTGCCTTTTCTACGAGCTCCTTGGCTTCTCAGCAGAACCGGTTCTCTCATTCCTCCAGCTCTCGAACAGCACTGTCACTAACACTGCTGGTGGCAACAGTAGCTCTCCCAGACTCCCCTCACCTCACATTTTCCGCCAGAACACTGGAAAACTTCCCCGTAATTCTTAGCCCCAGTGTCACCATTGAAAAAGATCTTTCATTCATAAAGAGGTGGCTGCAAACTCATTTAAAATACCTAGGTAGCACTCTGAGAAGACAGGAACCTCTTCTAGAGCTTAAATGTCAGTGGCCCTTAGGCCAACTGGATCCTTAGACAGCTCGATCCTGGACACCATTCTCCAAAATAAAAAAATGAAACTCACCATGGTCAAGTTGATTCCAGCTCTTTGCAATCTGTCATAATGTTTCTGAGGCCATAAAATCTTAATGGGATTATTCAATATTCTGCCCATAGCACCCTTAAATACTGCAACTTGCAGACGGAATTTGTTCTTCAGTTCTTTCAGCTTAAGAAATGCTAAGCATTCTTCTTTGACCCTTCTTCTTTGTCCATGCATATTTTATTATTGTCAATTTTAATGAAAATTTACAGACTTTGGATTTCCATTCATTTATTGTTGCACTTTTCTGCCCCCAATTCTCTCTTCTGGTTTTCTGACTCTAGTTCTTTACACATTTCATTATAATACTTTGCTCTGTCAAATTTCTCTGTGAAATCTTCTGTTGAGCTCTTAAGTATGTTTTTTTTTCTCCTTCCCCCCCCCTTTTTTCTCCTTGATTTTTCCCCCTTTGCTTTTCTTTCTCAGCACTCTAGTGTAATATTCTGAGTCTTTTCCGACATCCATCTTGGTCTTTTCTTACTCCTTGATCTTTGTACTGACCTTTTGTATTCTTCCTAGATAATATTCTTGATATCCTCTCACAGCTCATCTGCCCTTCACTCATTAATGTTCAAAGCCTCATATCTGTTCCCAGGATGGTTTTTGAGTTCAGTGAAAGAGACTCAAGGTCAAATTTTGGTTCTTGTGGATGTGATTTCATTGTATTTAGCTTCAGTATGAACCTGCATATGAATAGTTGATGGTCTGTTCCAAAAATCAACACCTGGCCTGGTTTTCACACCTGATACTGAGGCTGTCCAATGAGTTGCAATATTTAAAGATTCTATGGGCAGAATACTAAATAATCCAGGAAGCATCAAAAGAAGATAGAAAGATTACACAGAATCACTGTACCAAAAAGAAGTGGCTTACACAGAAGTACTTAATGAAACATCATATGAGCAAGAGGCAATGGTGGTGAAGTAGGAAGTTCAAGCTGCTTTGAAGGAATTGGCAAAAATCAAGGCCCCAGGAATTAGTGAAATAACAACTGACATATTTCAACTCACTAGGCTGTGCCAAGAAATCTGGAGGACAATCACCTAGCCAATCAACTGGAAAAGATACGTATTTATTCTCATTCCAAAAAAAAGGTAATCCAACAGAGTGTGGAAATTATAGAACAATATCACTAATAATACATACAAGCAAAATCCTGCTGAAGACCATCCAAAGGTGACTGGAATAGTACATAGACAGAGAACTACCAGAAATATATGCTGTGTTTAGAAAGGCTGTGACTAAGGAAATCATTGCCAATGTCAGATGGATCTTGGCTGAAAGAAGAAAGTACCAAAGGAAGGTCTATCTTTGTTTCATTGACTATGCAAAGGCCTTTGACTGTGTGGATCACAACAACTTGTGGCTGATCTGGAGAAGAACAGGAATCTCAGAAAACCTGATTGTACTTATGTGAAACCTATACTTAGACCAGGAGGCAGTCATCAGAATACAGCAAGGAAACACTGCATGGTTCAAAATCAGAAAGAGAAGTGTGTCAGGATGTGTCTTGTCGCCATACCTTTTAAACCTGTATGTAGATCATTCAAGAAGCTGGATTTATGAGGAGGAATGTGGCATCAGGATTAGACAAAGACTCACCAACAACCTGAATTATGGAGATAATTTTATTTGCTGAAACTGAAGGCCTAAAGCATCTGCTGGAGAGAGTGAAAGATTTGGATTGATGCTCAACATCAAGAAAATGAAGATTCTGCCTATTAGGCCAATCAGCAGCATCATGATAGATGTAGAAGAGATTGAAATTGCTAACAATTTCAGCTTGCTTGGCTCCACAATCAACACTTCTAGCACCAGCAGTCAGGAAATCAAAACATGAATTGCATTTGGGAAATGTACTGTTAGGGACCTCTCCTGAGTACCAAGAGCAAGGATGTGAGTTTAGAGACTAAAGTGTACCTGATCCATCCCAGTCTTCATAATTACTTTCTATGCATCAGAGAGGTAGACAATAACCACAGATGAAGAAGAATTATTGATGCCCTTGAGCTGTGGTGCTGGAGAAGAGTATTGAACATATCATGGACTGCCAAGAGAACTAACAGTTCTGTCCTAGAGAGGGTGAAATTAAGCTGTTCCTTCAAGGCAAGCATTTTGAAGCTTTATCTTACATACTTGGGGCATATATCCAGGAGGGACCAATCTTTAGAGAGGGATGACATCATGCTTGGAAAGGTCAAGAGACAGTGCAGGGGAGGAAGACTCTGAATGAGATGGATTGACATTAACTGGGGTAAAAGGAGTAGGTGTGTCAGAGACAGTGAGACTAGCTCAGGAGAAAGCAGGGTTCAGAGCTATTGTGCACAGGGTCATTGAGTTGTTGATGACTTGATGGCACATAACAAGAACAACAAATATTTTTTTTTAACAACAAAATCTTAATGGGAGGAGAATGTCATATCTTTCTCATATGCAGTGGTTGGTGGGTTCAAATTTGGAACTACTGACCTCTCAATTAGCAACCCAACACATAATCTTTGACTCCATCAGTACACTTTCTACCACCCTCAGACTATAACAAATTTCACCTTTCAGTCTGATAAAGTCAAATGGTTTACTCATATATACTGCACGAGTCCTCTGTTCAAAGCACATTACTAGACGTTATTAAGAAGACAAAGGAATCAGGTGCCCTCCTCAAAGGATTTACAGAATCCAAATGTTTAAATGGTATTATTATAAATAGTAACATTTTAGTCCTGCTACATCCACTTAAAGAATGATTTGGAGAAAATATAAAAAGCAGATATTAATAGAGTTAAGAATAGGACAAGCCTTATAAAACATCAGAACTTAAACATAGAACAGAGTTTAAAAAAAAACAACACAACACACAACAAACCAACAAAAAGAAATATAAATAAGCATTAAAATCAAAGCATAAAATAAAATGACCAAGGACCAAACATCAGTCATATCTTGTAAACTCCAGAATTTATTGCCTAAATAAGATGCTACAGAGTGAAAGGGGTACTATTAGTAACTTCTTTAATTCAACAGGCCTAATCCAAGATGTCCTAGGCAAACCAGGTCATGGGGGCCTCTCAGCTATAAAAATAAATTGCTCATTTACAAATGAGGGAGTTGGATCCAAGTGCTGAGCTGCTGCTACTTCTTTTTTTTTTTTTTTTTAAAAAAGTAATGGGGAATTTTCTGTTTGTTGATTTGTTTCCTTTTTTTAAAAAAAATTTACTTTGTGATTTAATGAACATTTACAGAGAAGTTAGATTTTCATTATTCATTGTTGCATATTTTACTCCCTGCCCCTTCCCCCTCTCCTAGTTCACTTTTTTCCAACTATCCATTCACTGTTACACAATTATCTATCTTTCCCCCTCTACTCCCAGTCCTTTTGGCAACGATATACCTCTTATTCTGGGCTGTTGTAATAATACGTATAATGCCTAAACATATATTCCTTTCACACAGTTCTTTCCTTCATATGTTCCAGTGCAATGGTCAGTATTGAGCCACTCTTATCCTATTTTCCTCCCAACCCTCCACGTCAGACCTGCTTTATAACAGTGGTGTTACTACTTTCCCAGAGTCTTGTTTTCAGAATCTAAAAATCAGTGATGTATACATAAGAAAATTATGGTTTGGGGTGGAGAAGAGTGGGAACCCAAAAAACATTCTCACATGGACACAGAACAAAACTCTTCTTATATTACTTAGAGTCAAAAAGCAATAACATTAAAATTCTTCAAGAGTAGCAATTAGGAAATCAAAAGACGAACTACAATGGAAAAATCTTCTGTCAGGGATCTCTCCAGAGTACTTAAAAGCAACAATGCTAGTCTAGAGACTAAGGTGCACCTAGTTGAGGCCATGGTCTACGCAATTACTTTTTACACTTCAGAGAGTTGGGCAATGACTAAGTATGACAGAAGAAGAATTGATGTCTTCAAATTGGGGTACTGGAGAAGAGTCCTGAACATACCATGGTCTGTCTTGGAGATGGTGAAACCAAGTCTCTCCTTGGAGCATAGGATTTTGAAGCTCCATCTCACATACTTTGAGCACGTGGCTGGAAGAGAACAACCCTTGGAGAAGGACATCATGTTTGGAAGGATGGAGGGACAGTGCAGGAGAGGAAGACCCCAGAAGAGATGGATTGATAGTGACTGTGGAAATGGGGGTTGGTGTGTCAGAATTAGTGAGACTCACTCAGGACAGGACAGGGTTCAGAGCTGCTGTACATAGGGTCGCTGTGGGTTGCAGGAAACTCTATGGCACATAACAACAATTACACTATTAGGCTTATATCTACCTACCTGTTTGACTGTTTTCTTTTACAAAGACAATTTTAAATCTTAATATTCAAATTGACTGAGGATCTGTACCTAGTTTCAGTAATAATATATTTCATCTTGTAAAAAGAATTGGTTTTCATATCCTAAAACTCTATGGATGCATTAAATTATGCAAAGCAATCATTTAAAGACTAAAACCTTAAATGAAGTAAACACCGAGTTACTCCAAAAACTGGTGATATTATGAAAGATCCAGGTAAGAGTGGTGGTGGTGATGTTAGGTGTCATGAAGTTGAGTACAACTCATAGCGACGCTCTGAACAAAAGATCTGAATCGTATTCTGTCCTGTGCCATCCTCACACTTCCAGACACATAAGAGCCCATTGCAGCAGTCACCGTGACAATCCACCTGGTTGAGGGTTTTCCTCTTCTTTGCTGACCCTCCATCCAAGCATCATGTCCTTCTTCAGGGAACAGCACCTCTTAGCAACATGCCCAAAGTATGTGAGTCAAAGCCTTATCATTCTTGCTTCCATGGAGTACTCTGGCTGCACCCTCTCCAAGATATATCTGTTCGTTCTCTTGGCCGTCCATGGGATGTTCAGTGCTCTTCTCCAACACCACAGCTCAAAGGTGTCAATTCTTTTTCTGTCATCCTTATCAATTTTCCAGCTCACAGATGCATAGCATGTGATTGGAAAAACTGTGGCCTGAATCAAACACACCTTAGTCCTCAAACTGACACCTCAATTTGGAAAGGTCCCTAACTGCAGATTTTCCCAGTGCAATGTGTCTCCTTATTTCCTGATTGCTGGTACCAAGCGTGTTAACTGTAGATCCAAGCAAGATGAAGCTGTTTCCAGTTTCAATTTCATCTCCATCCATCATGATGCTGCCTATCTGCTGCATTCCTTGATCTTCTGCAACAAGTGCTTCAAGTCATCTTCACTTGCAGCAAGCAAAGTTGTGTCATCTCACAATGCAGGGTATTGATAGTCTCCCTTCAATCCTGACAACACACAAAGAGTTCAGTTTCTTGGACACGCTACTCAGTATACAGAATGAATAGGTATAAAGACAGAATACAATCCTGATACACGCCCTTCCCAATTCTAAACCACGCAGTGCTTCCCTACTTCGTTCGTACAACAGCCTCCTGGTCAAGGTATAGGTTCTACATGAGCACAAGCAAGTGCTCAGGGGTTCCTATTCTTCTCAACGTCAGCCCCAACTTGTAGTAGGAAATCACTTGAGCCCTGAGCTATAAAATTTCAGGTTGAGAAGAGTTCTCAGATCTGGGTAGATTAACTCCTCTACATATGACAGAGGCACTCCCAAATAAGTGCACCAAGTCTAGCTGCCACAACAAGTTTTGAATCTCTAAATTAGGGCCTTGGGAAAAAATTAATTCTTAGTAAATACCACAAGTAGTAAAATGGCAAACCAAAAGCAAGCTGGATGCCACACTGTGGAAACTTGAGTTTCCTAATAAACAGGACCTGATTCTCACTTTATAATCTGCTATGCAGCCCTTCAGGTCTCACATATATCATTCAGATGTCAAAAAGTTCAGCAAAATCACAAGTGTAATAATATGACTGATGCCTTCCTGAGAGTTCATTTTCCTCCTCATCAACATGCTATTTCACTTGTCTGCTCAGAAGTAAGCAACCGAGAAGATGGTGCCTAGTCATTCATTTATTCACTCACACTCATGACTATGCTTCACACGCTTCCTCGTAAAATATACCCATTGCGTGTCAGGAAGGAGTTCAATGTCCAAAAGAGTGACAACTGGTGTGTTAGAAACTGAGTCTGAGAGACATGCTGTGTCAACACATACCATGTTAAATTATAAATGTTCTAAGAAAAATGTATGAAAAGAGGTAGAGAATTACACAGGATGGAGCCAGGTGTATCTGGTGGAAGCAGTCTGGGAAGGGCTGAGAGAGAAGATGACGTGAGCAGGGTTGTGGGTCTGAGTTCACTAGAGGCAATAAAGGAAAACAGAAAAAAAAATCAAGGAATAAAGGGGAAAGAACACTTGAGAAGAGACAAAACTTGGCAAAACTCCTGGCTGTGAACATCCTGTTGTACTCAGGAGTGATGAGAACCATCCCAGTGATTTCCTCTTCTCTTTTTCAGCTCTCTTCTTTCCTTTCCCTTTTGAACATTTATACACATTTCACTGTTATCTTACTGTTTTCACGAATTACATTATGTGATTTTTGTCCTTTGTGACCAAGATATTCCACTCAGCAAAATGCTCTCTAGTCTCTCCCAAGTTGTACAATATTTTATTCAACTGTTGCTCCTAAGGCTGTATAATATTCTACATTCTGTGAACATACAAATACAAATGTACAACAATTTCTCAATCCATTTGTTTGTTGATGGGCATTTGGGTTGTTTCCATGTTCTTACTATTGTGAATAAGGCTATTATGGACACAGGTGTACAAATGCCCATTTGTGTCTCAGTTCTGATTTCCTTATATATTCTTAGCAGTCAGCAGTCTAGCTGAGTCATATGGACCTTCTATGTTCAGCTTTTTGAGGCGACATCAAACTGACTTCCACAGCAGTTAATACTGTTTAATGTAGAACAGTCCCAATCTCTTCTCATGCTCTCCAACATTTAATGTTTACTGTTTTGTTGAACTTTGCTGCTGCTGGAGTGAGGTGATACCTCATTGCTCTGATGTGTCTTACTGCTGGGGATTTTGGACATGTGATTCTTGGCCATCCATATGTCCTTCTTTGTGAAGTCTTTTTATGTCTATTGCCCATTTTGTGATTCTTTTTCTCATGAAGATTCTGTAGTATTCTATAAACTTTGGTCATGAGACCATAATCTGAAATGTTGTTGCCAAATATTTTTTCCAGATTTGTTGTCTCTCTCTTCAATCAACTGGAGAAAGTTTTTGATATGCACAGAGATTTGATTTTATAGAAGTCCCATTCGTTGATCTTATCTCTTCCAGGCTCAACATTTTTAGCTGTATTCATAAGCCTATTTATGCCGTAGGCTAGGGCTTCTAATTTTCTTCTCATTTTGTCTTTTAATATCTTTATGGTTTTAGGGGTGTAAAAGGGGTGAAATAATGGGAAAGGTTCAATGGGGGCTTGAAAAAAACTGAGTGATAATAGGCATAGAGTTATAGTAAATACATGAAATATAATGTATATGAATGATTGTATAAACACAAGCTACACTTACAAGAGATAATGGATATGAACAATTATATGCAAACCAATTAAAAAAAAAAGAAGATGGGAACTAAAGCACAGGGCTTAAAGGGAAGATACAGAAGCCAGTAAAGGGTCTGCAACATCTATATTATGTTAAGCATACAAAACAAGTCTGGGCTCCTGTGACATGAGCTTTGAGGAAGTATGTGGGAGCACAAGAAAATATTTTTCTTCTTAGAGTTGTGTGTGATGGGCGAGAGGGGTCTCACTATCTCACTTCTATACTTGTCTCTCTAAGTTGGGTAAAACTGACACATTCTCATTGTCCAGCTTCTCTCTTCTCTTCCTGTCTCCCTCAATGGATTTCTCTCCATTACTAGAGAGAGATCTGAGTTCTACTTCCAATTCTTACTACCAATTGGCTAAACTTCAGAGGAGACCAAGTCATTATAAGACTTAGATTTCAGATTCATAGGAGGGAAGGGCTGGACTGTGTTACACCCACACATATCTGTAACAAACTTTTTTACTATTTTGTGAGTATGTACTGTGAAATCAGATCTGACTGGTACAGGAGGAGATTGGCCCTCCTTCTCCAGTAGAGAATCTGGAGGATTCAAACTGCATACCTCTCGGATTGCAGTGTAGTTTCTTGCCACTAGGCCACCAGAGCTCCCTCAGCACCCAAACTTTTCACTGTTAACAATTACATAAAGTGAGAGAAATCAAGAGCAAAAATATTTAAAATATTTCAAGTATAAAACTAAAAAAAACAAAAAAAACAAGACAAAATCTGGTCCAGGACTTTTTTTTGGTTGGAAGTTGTTGTATTGCCTTTTCAATTTCTTCTTTTGTAATGGGTCTGTTCAGATGTTCAATTTCAGTTTTGTCAGTTTAGGTAGGTTGTGTTTTTCTCAGTATTTGTCCACTTCCTCTAGATTTTCATATTTGTTTGAGTATAGTTCTTCATAGTACTCTAATGTTAGCTTTTTTATTTTAGTTGGGTCTGTTGTGATGTTGCCTGATTCATCTCTTATTCGGATTCTTTGTGTCTTCTCCCTCTTTTGTGAGTTTTGCTAGTGGTTTATGGATTTTATTGATCTTTTCAAAGAACCAACTCCTAGTTTTGTTGATAGTTTCAATTGTTTTTCTGTTTTCTATTTCATTTATTTCTGCTCTTGTTTTTATAATTTCAGTTTTTCTAAAGGGTGTCGGGTTTTCTTGCTGTTCTTTTTCAATTTGCTGGAGATATTGGGTTAGAATCAATAGTCTGTTTTTCCTATCTTTTGATGTGTTTAGAAAACAAGACAAAAATCATAGCTAATAAGAGACGTGTGTGATAGGTTTGGGCTGAGAGGCAGAGTCTCAGCTTTCTCATCTTCAAGATGATAATAAACTGAAACTGAAGTGCTTGCTGTAGAAGGTCAAGGCCTACAGCAATATAAATTGAAGCTCAAAATCAGGAAAACAAAGGTTCTCACCACTGGGCCAATTGGCAGCATCAGTACAGATTTTGAAGAGATTGTTAACAGTTTTAGTTTACTTGGCTCCACAATCAACACTCTTGGTATCAGCAGCTAGGAAATCAAGAGACAAATTGTATTGGGAAAGTCAGCTGTCAGAGACCTCTCCAGTGTATTGAAGAGCAACGATGTCAGTCTGGAGACTAAGGTGCGCCTGATCCAGGCCATAGTCTTCACAATCGCTTGCTATGGGTCAGAGAGCTGGACAATGACTAAGGATGATGCAAAGAAAATTGATGCCTTTGAGCTGTGGTACTAGAAAATAGTGTTGAATATATCATGGACTGCTAGGAGAACAAACAGGTTCATCCTAGAGAGGGTAAAACTGGACTTCTTCTTGGAGAGGGACATCATTTTGGGGAGGCTGGAAGGACAGCACAAGAGAGGAAGACCTTCGATGAGATGAATTGATTCAGTATCTGAGGTAATGGGGGTAGGTGTGTCAGAGGCAGCAAGGTTGGCAAAGGATAGAGCAGGGCTTATGGTCTTGTACATAGTGTTGCTATCAGTCAATGGCACATAACAACAACAGGTTTCTAAGGCTTAAATAAAGCACTGTAAACAAAACTGAGTCATTAAACACCTGGTTTTCAACAAATGCTAAGTAAATGCTGGTTAAATGTACATCGGTATATCTTTCATGTACATTTATAATACACTCTCTTAGTATCTGCTAATAAGATATGTGACAAAATGAAATTGATTACATAAATTATTCAGAAATTAAAATTTTCCAGTTGACATTTTAGAAAAATGAAATGCTTGTGGCTTTGAAGAAAAACAACCATTATATAATTAATCTACTAATTTCTATTTCTACAGAAAGCTTAAAGAAAAAACCAGAAATGTTCCTCATTCTATCCCAGCCACCAATCCCCAAGGAGAAGGCTTTGTCTTTGATTCTCAAGGCATATCTGATTTCTTCCAGCCATTACAGAGTCAAATGATCAGATGAATTTAGATACAACAGTGAGGGAAAAATAACTGCTGCCTCAGTTTTACGCTTAAACCCACAGACTTGGGTCCTTTGAAATATGATCATCAATGCAATTATGGACTGAACTGTTGTAAATTAACAAAGAGTCATCTGGGAAGCATAAAACAAAACTAGTGACAATGTGCTTCTAATTGCATGGGTGATCAGGATATTAGTGATATTTTACACTCTGCCTCACTGCCCACCAAGCAGCATAAACCTCCATAAATAAAGCTTTTCCTAACAAGAAACAACCAGAGGAATCCTAACACAATTTCCAAGATGAAGGAAAAAATATTATATATATAAAATTATATATATTCAACTGAAACAACGCCCTTAGTATGTGGAGGAGCGGTGGGAGAGACAGGTGAAGATGGGGGCAAAATTAATTTAAATGGCTGCTTTGAAATCATTCTTCAGGTTCAGATAGCAAGCTACATTAATTTCCATTTTTCTATTTTTGGTTCAATCACTACTAAATTTCCAGTAATCAAAAATGCATCCTGCCAGATATCAGGCTCTGGACTGTGCAATGTTGGTTCCTACACTAAGGGAAGCAACTTCAGTCCAGCAAAGCACAAAACCTCCGTGCCTTTATCCGAAAGCTTAAAACTCTTTATACACACAGAGCGAGCGAGTGCACAGGTGGGCACTGGCTCATCATGCTCATGCTCTTCCTCAAGTGACAGCTCTGCCTTTGTTCCCTTTTTCTGAGGTGATGAAAATGTTTGGGAAAGGCTGCCCCCTTGTGTTCATCTCAGAGTGGCTGTGGTGCCTGCTAGATATGGGAGCACATGCCTCTTCTCATCCTATCGTGGCTTTAGAGAGCCGACTTAGCCCACTCAATGTCTGCCCAGAAATCAAGGCTGGTGTAAATGAGGATCACTGGTTGGGCTTTCAGGGAGAATGCCATTCCTCCTGGGCTGGCTCAAGTCTGAGAACACCAGGCTGGATCACTGCAGAGGTAGCTGGTTTCCAGTTGGGAGAATTGCTTCCTGATTTGTAAGTCAAATATAGCCTGACCCTATAGCTGTCTGAGTGTCACCTAAAACAATCCTCAGAGAAAACTAAAGGTAGGCAGAGAAACTGGAGATGCGAGCAGTGGGGAAGATAAGGGAAATTCCTGGAACACTAGCTGAAGGGAGGGAGGGAAGAGTGAGAACAATCACCTGGCTCAGCCTCCTTTTTTGACATGGATGTAGATCTAAGCCTGGACACCACCCCAGAAGCAGCCAAGCAGCTGGAAGGCCCACAGCTGGTAAACACAGTGCTGTTTCTCATATAAAAAGCTGCCCTGTTGGTTAGTCCGAAGTCCCAAGTGTGATAGGTTAATGGATTAAAAAGTGAAATTAAGCACCCTGGATGAGATAGCTAATGCAGAGGATAGCAGAAAATCAAACCTGTCTTCTTATTTCAAGGTATTACCAACCATCTCTGATGTACAGCAACTTATGGACAAAGAATGAAATCCTACACAACCCACAACTTCCTCAAAATCACTGCTATGCTGGAGGCTACTCTTGCAGCCAGCAGGTCACTGAGACTCCTCCTCTTGTTGGCTGACCCAGGATTATACCAAGTATGATGTTCTTCTCCAGGGACCAGATCCTCCTGATAACACGCTCTAAGAACGTAAGACAAAGTCTCACTATCCTCACTTGTAAGGACAAATACCCAGTAGGCTTGAAATAAGTATCTGTGAATCAGTGCTTGAGGTGATAGAATGAAACATTTTTTCCAAAGTGGACAGTTGATTATATACTTTTAAAAATGTATTTCTTTATTCTCTTACTAAAGATCTCAGAAAGGAAAGCTGATCAAAGAATCTGATATCCTCCTTTCCTCAGATCCTTCTTTCCCTGTATCCCCAAGTTAAATGACTCAAAATCCCCAAACTCGCTGCCAATGGGTCAATTCCCACTTGCAGATGCTCTGTAAGACAGACTGGACAGTCCACAGGGTTATGAGGGCGGCTTCAATACACTAGTCTCTCCGTTGGAGAAGGATGGATGCCTCCTCCCACACAACTTACAGCCTCTGACACTTGCTGGAGAGTCAGCGATAAGTCAGTTCCACCTCAAAGGCAGTGAGAGAGAGAAAGGGGAGTGGGTGCCGCACACTTCATTTACAGTCCATTCAGGTCAGCAAGAAAGCAAAGGTCTTTTCAGAAAATAAAAAGGAGATGCTCGGCTTCACAAACACCCTACAGTAAAAAAGTCGAGGGCAAAAAGCTTTGTCTAAGGAAAGAGCCTGAGGTGGAAGAAGAACTGTCCATTTGAAATCATTTTGACTGTTGCTGGCTGACTCAATTAAGAGACAAATGGGCCTGGGGTTTATATTGAAAGGCCTTGTATTAAAATGGAAGGCTTCTCCCTAAAAGAAACCAGTACTAGGATGTTGTTGAGAGGTTCTGTTACACAGATTCCGACTCATACTGACCCTATGTGACCACTCAGTTTCCAAAACTGCCATCTTTGTGGCACTGGGCGTCTGGTCTCTCCTGTAGAGCCACTGGTGGATTCGAACTGCCTAACTCTCAGTGGCGGAGCACTTTCCACTGTGCCACCACGGTGCCATTTAAAATTATTTGGAAATAGTACAGTTAGAAGACCTAAACAAGATACTGTTGCATTTAAGTTGCAGCCCATTCTTTTGCTCTGTTATCATGGGAAATGGCCAACTGTTATAAAGATGTCAAGTGTTCTAAAATGAACCTGTAAGTTAATACATATAGAATTATTGATTATTGCAAGAAAACAGAAGGAACTCTGGTAGCATACTGTCGTATGAGCTGTGCTGCTTACCCCAAAGGTCACCAGTTTGAATCCACCAGCTGCTTTATGGAGAAAGATAAGGAGTCTCCTCCCATAAAGATTTATGGCCTCAGAATCTTGATGAAGGACCATTATGAGATGAAATCAACTCAAGAGTAGTGAATTTGTCGTTGTTTATTTTAAACAGACATATGTGTGTATTCATGTGTATTTCTACATAGATAAAATGCAGATAAAACATTACATTGATAGTACATAATAACTTGGGAAAAGAACACGTATTTTTTCTCCACTGTCATTTCAGTTATGCAATATAAAAATATAGTCACGATATCCTTGTTTGAGTGAAATGAAATGTTTTACCACAGTCTTAATATAATGCACGGAGATGTGATAAAAATCAAATAAATGTCCATGAATGCTTAAAAAATTAGTAAAACAATGATTAAACCAGAAAAACATGAATTGTTGAAACCAACAATTTCAAACAAAATGGGTGAGCCAGCACATGAGTAAAACAGAATCCATAAATACAATATATTAGTGAGAATTTAATAAATGAAAAAGTGGTAGTAAAACTTGACAGGAAAAAATTAAAAGGCCTACTCAATAAACTAGTGTGCTCCAGTGGCCTAGTAGTTAGTAAGGAACTTCACTGGCAGCTCAAAGGCACACAGTTTGAATTTACCAGCTGTTTCATGGGAGAGAGATGGACAAACTCCTCCTGAGTGATTAAAAGCCTCTGAAAACCTGAAGAATCAGCAATGTGCTGGTTCCAATTTGACAGCATGTAACAATAACTCAATAAACTAGACTGGCCCAACAGCTATTCATCTGACACAATAAACCTGAATGTCTATTTTGAAGGGAACCTAGTCTGTGCCCTAAAAGAGTTCAGCTGAGCACAGGAGAGTTACATGCATAAACCATCAAAACAAGAAGAAAAAACAATGAAGGAAAGAACACAAATGCTAACATAAACGAGAGAATAAAGAGAATTTTAAAAGAAGGTAAGTACCAGAGCAATTAAGTTCCCTAAACACCTACCACACTTCTGAGAATATTAGTCAAAATAACCACCACAGGCAGAAGAGCACTCCAGACCATCAGCAAGTGAGTTCCACCTTTCTTGGGGACCATCCCTGGCCTGGGTACTAATTTCCAAGGACTTTAAGGGGAAATTTTGATTTTAAAAACCCTGGAACAGTTTAGCCTCTGTCCAAAGCATAGACACAGCAGCTAATGGGACAGTGAATTTCTCCTGCTTTTCTACAATCAAATTGCCCTGCCTTTTTCAGTCAAAAGGTATTCGTGAGCCTCTAGGGCGAAGGGACGAAGAATCAGTTAATTTCAGCACAGCAGGTAAACTCCTTCCAGTGATACCATCACCTTGGCCCTGGAGTCTCAGATAATCCGATCATGTTCAAATCTCACTACTCTGTTATTCTTCAATGAGAAATATTTAGACCAAAAAACGATTTTTTTTCTTACTCACCAAAAAGGGAGTTAACTTGTAAATAATTGTTTTCTATATTCTTCATCTTCTCTTTGTATCTGAGAACATTTAAAACTTTGAAGAAATAGATGATGAACATTTATGGAGCTTCTACTGATCGTTCATTGTGCAAGCAGTTTGCACTAGTCTATTAACCAAAAGGTTAGCAGTTCAAACCCAACCAGCAGTACCGTCAAAGAAAAGAGTGGCAATCTGAATTCATAAAGATGACAGCCAGAAAAGCGATATACAGAGCAGTTCTGCTCTGTCACACCCAGGCTCACCAAGAGCTGGTATTGGCTTAGTAATGATGGGTTTGGTTGGGTTTTGGTAATCACCTAGCTACCTTAAGATTTCTCCTTAAGAAGCTATCAAAACTTGCTTCTTTGTAATTCTGAACTAGAATGAGGGAGAACCAAGAAGTAGTTTCAGCAATAGCTAGGATTTCCTTTGTACATAAAGGACTTCCTTCAGCTTGAGTTTACTAGAAGGGAGTTTATTTCCTCACAAAGTTCTTGGTGGCCTGTTTGAACTGCATACTGAGATAAAAAGAACTGCATTTTAATAAATGGCATGTTTTAAATTAGAAGGGCATTCTTTAATCTTCATAAATTAAGTGCTTCACTTATAATTTGTTTTCCGTATGTGTGTGACTTTTGGAGGTCTATTAATTAATGTTAATTATTTCCCATGGAAAACAATGGTGATAACCATGTTACTTAATTAACATTTTGCCTGCTGCTGTTTTTCTGAAACAAAATAAGGTACCATCCCACTGGGCCTCCCTCCATTACCACCATCTTATGAAAGAGGAAATTGAGAATGAGACTTTAGGAAATCTGCCTTTGGTTACAAAGCCAAGTTGGAATTTCAACTCTCAGTATTAGGATTCCTAATCATACACTTTCTACCTTCCCACTAAATTCTACAGGTAAATTGCACAAGCCAGCTCTAATATCAAGGAAAGGATATTAACATTTCCCCTCACCTAATTTTAAAAAAGATGCATTAGTTGACACGTGAAATCAAAAAGGCAAAATGAAAGAAAAACTAGGTAGTATAAGCTCCCTACTCAGACAAAAAGGATCCTGGTGGCACCATAGTTAAAGCACATGCACATGGATACTAACTGAAAGGTTAGCGCTTCAAACCCACCAACTACCCAAAGGAACAAGACATGGCAGTGGCAGCGGGCTTCTGTCAAGACTTACCATTTGGGACAGTTCTAATACTGCCCTACAGGGCCATAACAAACAAGTACCAATTTGAGGGCACACAATACCAAAAACTTATCTAAAGAAACTGGTCATTATTGATAACTGTTTTGTTGTTCCGTCCAATGACAACTGACCCATAGCTGACACTCAGTGGGTTTTCAGAGGCAGTAAATCACACAGGAGGAGAATGCTCATCCTTCTCTTGCAGAGCAGCTGACAGATTCACACCTCTTGCCTCTGGGATGGCAGCACAATTTAACCACTGGGCCACTTATTCCTCCCAAAGTTGCACTGCCTTACAAAGAGATCACTGGACTGAACTTGTGTCCTTTGTTATTACATTTACCTGTTCCTAAACATATACAGTATTTATATTTTTAAATCTTGTGTTTTGTAACTTGCTTTTGAAATTCATTATATTTGTGAAATTCATCAACTTGATACTGTAGCTCATTCATTTTTCACTCATGCATAATATGCCTTTTATGAATACATTATACTTCATTCATCTAGTCTTTTGCCAATGACTATATTTAGGCTGTTTTCAATTTTTTAATGTTATCATAAACAGTACTACTATGAATATTCCTGTACACCACTCCCTATGTATAATAGTTTCTCTAAGTTTGTTAGGCAGATAACACAATCCTGCTTGCTGAAAAACTGAGGAGGACATGAAGCGCTGGCTGCAGGTCAAGGATTGCAGTCTCCAATACGGACTGAAGCGCAACAAGAAGATTCTCACCACTAGGCCATCTGGCAGCACCATGAGAGATGGAGAAGAGAATGAGGTTGTTAGCAATTGCTTGGCTCCTCAATCAACATTCTTGGCACAAATAATTAGGAAATCAAAACACGAACTGCATGGGGGAAATCTGCTGTCAGTAACCTCTCTAGAATACTGAGAAGCAACAATGTCAGTCTTGAGGCTAAGGTGTGCCTGCTCCAGGCCATGGTCTTTGCAATTACTTGCTATACCATCAGAGAGCTAGACGATGACTAAAGATGACAGAATCGATCCTTTCTAGTTGTGGTTTTGGAGAAGAGTCTTGAACATACCATGGACCACCAAGAAAACAAATAGTTCTGTCTTGGAGAGGGTGAAACCAAATTTATCCTTGGAGGCTAGGATTCTGAAGCTCTGTCTCACATACTTTGGCACATGGCCAGGAAGGACCAATCCTTGGAGAAGGACATCATGCTAGGAAGGGTAGAGAGACAATGCAAGGGAGAAAGACCCCAGAAGAGATGGATTGATACAGTAACTAGGGAAATGTGGGCTGGTGTGTCAGAATCAGAGAGACTGGCTCAGTTCCCTACAGACTACGCAACCAGAGCCTCCTATAAAATACCATCATTTGTAAAGGAAAACCTATTAAAATTAAACGATTAAAACTCTGTAAGGTTCCTAGCTGTACAGAAACTAAAATTCCTAAGAAGAGATGTTAGTAATAGATATATTTTCTAAAATTCACTAATAATAATATTTAAAATAGTACAAAAATATAAAAAAGGATTAAGAGCCATAAACTTAGAATTGCCCTTAAAATCATCAAATAAGATTGTTATTAAAACCCTTCAAATATGTCTGACTCCTTTGTTAACACTCCTGATTTAAGGACACACTTATTCATTCACTCTTTCCCGTGCATGCGCACGCGCGCACACACACACACACACACTCTCTCTCTCGTTCGCTCTCTCGTTCCCTCTCTCACACATTCTATTTACTTCACATTGACTTCCTATCAACCCAGCAACCAACCATGGCAGCAGCAAAACCAGTTCAGAAAAAGGCTAATTAATATTTATTAAATTCCTTGTGCTGTGAAAAGAGAAATATCACATTTTCTCTCAGAATGACCCTGAACTTTTAAAGCTTTAACCATCTGGAACACATCTGAAAGTTTACATGAAACAGCTAGAGATTTAGAATTCTAATTCAATTTTCCCTCATATTTTAATATGAGTCTGCAGCAAACATTTATTTTTAAGAGATATTTCCAGTAGGAATTGAACAAAAGACTATTGTCTGTTAAACATGGTGTCGGTTTTTCAGGTGGTTTCTTTTTTTTTTTTTTTCAGTTCCATCAATATCAACTTTACAAACATAAAGGGTATACATAAGTGATCTGAAACTGTAAATCAACTATTTCCAGACCACTACAAAATCTACTCTACGCACACCTCTCAGTCAGGATAAAGTCTCTATGTGAGTTATAGCTCAGGTCAAATGTGAAATCTGCCTGATTTCAGCATCAATAACAGAACTTTCCTTAAGTCTTATGCTACAAAATGCTGAAATGTTTAAGAATGCCAGACAATGTTTTCATTTGTTTCTTCCAACAAAAAGTTTCATCTGCTCTTGATAAACCTGATTCTGTACCATTTCTGATGAAGAGCACTTATCAGCCACATTATTCCCAATTTTCTTCTTTTTAAAAAACATCATTGTGGTAAGGATAAGACATGGTTCCGGCGAGTTTCAAGAGCAAATATGATTTCCATAAAACAATTTATGCACACTCTGTTTTATGACATTGGTTACAATCACTCTGACGTATCAACTCTCTTCCCACTTCTTCCCTGGCTGGGCTCCTCATTTCCACTGTTCCTTCCTGTCTTCTCAACTTTGTTTTTTGACAAATGCTACCATTTTGGCCTCATACTGTTGACTGTACTGAAGACTGCATTCTTACTTGGGGTTATTACTCACCTTATCGACATCATGGCTGAAAGATGATCCTTGGGGATAGGTTCAGTTCAGGATGAGCTTTATGAGGAGTGTGGCATCAGAACTGGAAGATGACGCATCAATAACCTGCACTATGTCACAACCTTACTTGCAGCAAATGAAGAAGGCCTGAAGCATTTGCTGCAGAAAGGATGGTAGTCTTCAATATAGATTGAAGCTCAACATCAAGATGAATTTTCTCACCACTGGGCCAACTGGCAGCACCATGACAGATGAAGAGACTAGATTGTTAACAATTTCAGCTTGCTCAGTCCCACAATCACAATCTTGACACTAGCAGTCAGGAAATCAAAAGACAAATTGTATTGGTAAAGTCAGGGACCTCTCCAAAGTGCTAAAGAGCAACAATGTCAGTCTGGAGACTAAGACTCACCTGACTGAGGCCATAGTCTTTACAATTACTTGCTATGCATCAGAGAGCTGGCAGTGACTAAGGATGACAGAAGGAGGAACAATGCCTTTGACTTGGGGTGTCGAAGAAGAGTACTGACTATATACTGAGGGCTGCCAAGAAAATAAACAGGTCTGTCCTGGAGAGGATGCAAGCAAATTTCTCCTTGGAGGCTAGAATTCTGAAGCTCCGTCTCACACACTTTGGGGATGTTGCCAGGAGGGACTAGTCCTTGGAGGACATCATGCTTGGAAAGATGGAGACACCGATCAAGAAGACCCCAGATGAGATGAACTGACACAGTAACTGACATAACGGTGTTAGGTGTGTCAAAGACAGTAACACTGGCTCAGGATAAGACATGGTTCAGGGCTATTGTGCATAGGGTCAATATGAGTTACAGGCGACTCAACGTCACATTAACAACAAGGGGACACTCTCCTGTGGGTTCTACTAGTCTCTATAAGATCAGCAGGTTCTACAGTTTTTTCTGCCTCCTGTCCAGGAACTATTGTGATGTTGATCAAAGTGACTGGTAATGGAAGCCAGGCACCACCTAGTTCTTCTGGGCTCAGGGTTAAAGTCTGTTGTTGTTATGAGTCGTTGAGTCATCTGAGGCTCACAGTGACCCTATGTATAATAGCTCTGAACCCTGTCCCATTCTGAGCCAATCTTACTATCTCTGACAAACCTATTCCCATTATCCCAGTTAGTATGTCAATCCCTCTCAGCCAGGGTCTTCCTCTCTTGCGCTGTCCCTCTACCCTTCCAAGCATGTCTTTCTCCAAGGACTGATTCTTCCTGGCAACATGCCAAACATATGTGAAACAGAGCTTCAAAATCCTTGCCTTCAAGAAGGAGCTTGGTTTTACCCTCTCCACGACAGATCTGTTTGTTCTCTTGGCAATCAAAAGTGTACTCAATACTCTTCTTCAGCACCATAACATAAGCACATTGATTCTTCTATGATTTTTATTCACCATCCAGCTCTCTGATGCACAGCAAGTAAATGCAAAGATAATGACTTAAATTACATATACCTTAGTCTCTAGACTGACATCATTGCTCTCCACCACTCCAGTGAGATCCCAGAAAGCAGGCTTTCCCAATAAAATCTGTCTTTTAATGTCTTCACTGCTGGTTATACAGGTATTGATTGTGGAACTGAGCAAGCGGAAACTGTTAACAATCTCAGTATCTTCTCCATCTACCATGATGTTCTTTTTTTATTATTGTACTAGTTTATCTACAAAATCTGAATACATTGTTTCCCAGAACAGATTCTTCCAATTTTCCACACCCTCCATCAAATTATACCACCCCATAATTAATCCTCCCTCTCCCTGTACATCCTCATCTCACTGCTTCCTCTCTCCCTCTTTGGATCCTTATACTCATTTTACAGTAATGGCTTTATACAATATTTGTCTTTGTGGGACTGAGTTAGTTCACTCAACATAATGCTCTCCAGTCCCTCCCATTAGGTAATAATTTACAAAATAATTGCTCCTGTGAGCTACATAATATTCCATTGCGTGACTGTACCATCATTTCTCAATCCATTAGTTTGTGGTTGACATCTGGAATGTTTCCATGTTCTTGTGATAGTAACACTGCCGTGAACATTGGTATAAAAGGCTTCATTTGTGCCTCAGTTCTCATTTTTTCAGGGTATATTCTAAATAGTGGAATACCTGGATCATAATGAAATTTCTATGTTCATCTTTGTGAGGAAGCATCAAACTGCCTTCCTTCAACATTTATTACTTGCTGCCAAGTTAAACTTTGCCAGTGTTACTGGAGTGAGATGGTACCTCATTGTAGTTTTGATTTGCATCTCTCTTATTGCCAGTGATTTGCAGCATTTCTTCATGTGTCTGTTTGCCATTTGAATATCTTCCTCTGAAAATTCTTTCCATGTCTTTTGCTCATTTTGTAATTGAGTTATCAGTCTTTTTTTTTTATTAATTTCAATGAACATCTACAGAGATTTTGGATTTCCATGCATTCATTCACTGTTGCCTTTTTCTCCCTGCCCACTCCATCCCCATCCCCAGTTCTTTCTTCTCCTTGAAAAGCAAAAGAAAAACTCCTTCATTGGTATGAGTTATCAGTCTTTTTCTTGTGGAGGCCCAGGAGTATTCTATAAACTTCATTATGAAACTCTTGTCTGAGATAGTATTACCAAATGTTCCCAGTGAGAAGGTTTTCTTTTCACCCTGCTGGAAAGAGTTTTTTATGTGCACAGGGATTTAATCTTTAGAAAGTCCCATTCATCAATTTTATCCTCTTTAGATTTTGCATTTCTGGTTCTATTTGACAGTCTCTTTATACCTTGGACTGGTGTTTCTAAGTTTGATACCAGTTTGTCTTCTATGAACCTTATGGTTTGGGCTTTACTCCCAGGTCTCTGACCCACCTTGAGTTGATTTTTGTGTATGGTGTGAGATGTCGATCTGGCTTCAGCTTTCTGTAGGTGGAAGTCCAGTTTTACCAGCACCATCTGTTGAGTAGGTTGTCATTTCCCCATTTGATAATTAGCCCTGGAGTGAGAATCTTTGTCTTCCTGATGTTGAGCTTCAATCCATATTGAATATTGCAGTCCTTGAACTTTTGCAGCAAGTACTTCAGGTCCTCAGTATTAGCATGCAAGGTTGTGACATCTGCATAATGCAGGTTGCTGATGAGTCTTCCTCCAATCCTGATGCCACCTTTCACCTCATAAAATTCAGCCTCCCAAATGATCTGTTGTGCATATAGATTGAAAAGGTATGGAGACAGGAGGCATCCCAGATACACACCTTTTCAGATTTTGAACCATTGAGTGTTTCCTTGTGTTATGACAACTGGTTCAAGTACAGGTTTCACATAAGCACTATTAATGTTCTGGGATTCCCATTCTTCTCATTGATAATCACAATTTTTGTGATTCACATAGTCAAATGCCTTTGCAAAGTCAATGAAACACAGACAGACATTCCTCTGGTACCCTGTGCATTCAGTTAAGATCCATCTAACATTGGTTATAATGTCTCTAGTGCCATTGGCCTCTTTTAAACTCAGCTTGCACATCTGACAGTTTTCTGTTGATTTACTGCTCCAATCATTTTTGGATAATCTTTAGCAGGATCTTGCTTGCATATGATATTAATAATATTGTCTGATTGTATCCACACTGTCAGAACACTTTTTTAATGGGAATAAATATGGATCTCTTCCAGTCAGTTGGCCAGGTAGTTGTCCTCTAGATTTCTTGGCACAAACTGGTGAGCACATCCAGGGCTGCACCTTATTTGTTGAAATACGTCAACTGGTATGCAGTCAATTCGTGGGGCCTTGTGTTTCACCAATCCCTTCAGAACAGCTTGAACTTTCTCCTTCATTACCACTGCCTCTTGACCAAATGCTGTTTCATGACATTTTTCTGTGTCAGCCAATTCATTTTTATACTGTGACTCTATATACTCCTATTTCTTTTGATGCTTCCTGGTCATTCAACATCCTGCTCATAGCAACCTTAAATATTAGAACTTGAGGCTTGAATGTGCTGAGTTAATTGGTCCCTTTTGATTTTCTAACTCGAGTTTTTTACAAAATACTTTGCTCCATCTTCCCGTCCTGCCCTTTGAAATCTCCTATTCAGCTCCTTAACTTCTTGATTTCTTCCCTTTTCTTCGGTCTCTTGGCAGTCTAGTGCAATATTCAGAGTCTCTTCTGACATTCACCTTACTCTTTTCTTCTTTTGCCTTTGTAAGGATCTTTTGCACTCTTCACGGATAATAATATTCTTGATGCCCTCCTACATTTTATCTGGTCTGCTCCTTATTCAAGGCTTCAAACCTGTTCCTGATTTTTTTTTTCTTCTTTGCATACTCTTTCCCAACTTTACTGAAAATTTTGCCTACTACTTGTGAACATCATCATTCCCCTGCCCCATAGTTATGGCCTTTATTAAAGAAATAAGCATGGTAGGGGGCAGGAGGGAAAAATAACATACAATGCAAGTCAAGGTTTAGTCCAGTAGTTCCAAACCAGATTAACAAGGCACAATACCTCAATTAGTTTAGAAAGCTTCTCCATCAACAAGTAAAAGTCTAGGTTCAGTTTAGAGCCACAAATAAACCTCTGGTATACTCTATTTCAGAGTAGTTATAAGTCAGCTTTTCATTCAATCATTCAGCAAGTAAAACTTTTAACTATGGCTCCATCTCCACAATTCCTCTGGTTACATCTTGCAACAGTCTCTTCAGTCTTTCTCCATCACTGTCTCTCATGGGGTGGAAAGCACTCTCACATGGGCCCCCATAGCCTAAGATGGTTTTAAAATTCAGGCGGAGTAAACTCAAGGTCAAACTTTGGTTCTTGTGGATTTTATTTCATTTTCTTTAGCTTCAATTTGAACTTGCATATGAGTAGTTGATAGTCTCCACAATCAGCACCTGGTATAGTTTTCACCACTGATACAGAGCTTCTCCAATGACTTTTTCCAGGGGTAATCAATCTGATTCCTGTGTAAACCATCAGGTGATGTCCATGTGTATAGTCACTACTTGTGTTTCTTATAAAAGGTTTATGCAATGAATAAATCACTGATTAAACAGATTTTTATCATTCTGTCTCCAGCCTCATTTTTGTCACCAAGTCCATGTTTTCTGACTACTGATTGATTCTTCTCCCTGGTCTCAACTTTTGCAGTCCAGTCAGCCATCACTATGATCACTGCATCTCGGTTGCATGTTCGATTGATTTCTTGTTGGAAGTGTTGGTTAACCTTCACTGTTTCTTATTAAGTAGGAATCACAGCTTTTTCTCCGGGTTAGTAGATGAAGATGGTGTTTACAAACCTGTCGTGGCCATCTACAGTTCTGTCCTACTCACTAAAAATATCTTAAGTCTTAATTTATGATATATGTCTGCTGTTAAAATACAAATGTATGATGAGTGATGTGTTTTCTTTAACCACCCAAATTCTTTGATATTTCTCCTATCAAAGAGTGGAGTCAGTTCCACCCTAAAAATACACTACTGTGTGACTCACTCTAATAAGCAGAAGGGAGACTGAATGGCTTTGGAAGCTAGTTTGTAATTTCTTGCTGGTTCTCTCCCTCTTGAGAGACTCACCTGTTGAACCCAATGCCAGAGGTGCCTGCCGTGGTGCCAGCCCCAACCAACATCCAGCATCAGCTGCACTTGTGAGGGACAGAATCAACACTGATTGTAGCCCCAAGACTTTCAGTCGTATCAACTGATGAATGGAAGAGAATGAGTAGTCCCCACCAGGTTATGCCCCAAGTGTGGATCTTCGAAGAAAACAGAAATTGTTCCAATTTTCAGCCACTAGATTTTATTGATGCTGGATAGTCAAAGAGTACAGCTGAAATTAACATTTAGTTAACTTTATTCCTGACTTCGGATATTACAGAGTAAAACTCCTAATAGGGCTACAAGGGAGATTATTTTGTAGTTTGCCTTGGATTAATTTTAACAGCAATAGGTTTTGGTTTTACGTTTATTTTGTAGGAATAGAAAAAGAAGAGCAGGTAGTATGAAATTCAGTCACTATATTCTATAATATACTATACTATATATAGCTATATATATAAGCTATATTTTCTGGCTTGGGGTTGAGATTAGGGTGTAGCTATGAGCTGACTGGATTTAGCCTTGTATTTAAAAAGGCTTTTGGGACCTCGGGCCTGGTTTTTGTGAATCACCCCTATAAAACAGGCTTGGAAGCAGGAGTGGCATCCACTTACAAAAAAAGCTTGCCTCCAGAAACTCTATGAACTTAGAGGAGAAAACAGGAAAATTTTGAGCTCCAGACTTTCTTTCATAGGGTCGCTATGGGTCATCTATGACTCTACGGCACTTAACAACAACAAGAAAATACTACCATTTCAAAGAAAAGAACATTTCCATTACATACCTGATCAGCAGGCTCACCCTCAAAACCTAAAGTGAACAGCTAGGCATACTGCCTGCTTGTTTCCTTCTCACCTTTTAACATAGAAGAACACGGCATTTCCTCTTCTGTCCTGTTCTAAACTTACTAACTTTCAAATACTGCCAGTGCTTTACATGTTTCAAGGCTTTATTCAAAGTATAGGTGAACTTATCAATCTAACCATCTAAGTAACCATATCAAAGCATTTCTTGTTCCTTCTAGTAAACACTTTACTAGTGAAGCTGATTCTGACTTATAGTGACCCCTCCCACCGCCATCAGGCTTCCAAGGCTATAAATCTTTCTGAGAATGAATAACTTTCTTCTGTGGAGGGAGCAGAAAGTGGATTTGAACTGTTGACCTCTCAATGAGTAGCATATTATGCTACATAAGAAGACATAAGAGTTCCTTTCTAATGAACACCTGGGAGAAAAAGATTCTCTGAAATAATGTTTTTCTCTTAAAATATACAAGTCTAAAACACCTATAAGCTAAAAGGATCCTTGAGGAAAACCTGGTTTTGATTTTTATTTAAACAGTGAAGTACTGATTCAAGTCTTTCTTTGTCCAAAGAAGACTTCTTACACCATAAATACTAAGTATCTTCATTCACTCCATCTGCATAAATCAGCCTGCCACTATAAAAAGGCCATTTAAAACTTCAAATAAACTACTACAACTGTGCTTGTAATTAAGTTACAGCAATAAAATGTACTCCATACACTGCAATTCATGTTTTATCTCTAAAGTTTTAGATATATGATAAAGATACAACACACCATATTCTTTACCATATTCTTTATTCTACCATATGAAGGCTCTCTGGGAATCCATAAATAGTCTTAGAAAAAAAAATTTAAGTGGCTGTTTCTACTTAGAAAACTCAAGCTGCTTTTGAGTTGGTTCTGATGTATAATGACCTTGGACTGGGTTTCTGAGGCTGTGCATAACAATGGGAAGAGAGGGTCTGCCTTTCTGTTACAGAGCTACAGAAGGATTTGAGCCATGAGACACAGAGCCTTTGGATTAGCAGTGCAACTCACCAAGGACAATGTTACCAGAGTGCTCTCTATCATGAGAAATGTTAGTAATCACTCCTTTAGTTCAAATCATTTGGTAAAAACGAAACTTAGGAAGGTTATATGTAACTATTTAGTAAAATTATGACCAGAAATTTGGTACATACATGTCTTCCATCATTCTGATATTCTTTAAAGATACCAGAAAGAAGTTTACTTATATTTCATTGACCCTGCAAAGGCATTCAACTATGTGGATCATTACTAATCATAGATAATAGCATGAAGAATAAAAGTGCCTCCCTCACCACTCCCCACCCCCACACGTTGTTGTTGACTGCCTTCGAGTTGAGCACTTCTTACAGCAACCATATGAACAAAAGGCCTGAAGCCCCTCTACAACTATCGACATTTATCAAAGTTCAGAGAGTTTCCAGAGGCATGCTGTTTAGGAAGTGGATGCCACTCCTGCTTCCAAACCTCTCATAGTATGTTATGTGCCATTTAGTTGCCTGTAATGCATAGTGACCCTATGTATAGCAGCTCTGAACCCTTCCCTGTCCTGAGCCAGTCTCATTAATTCTGACATACCAACCCCCACTGCCCCAGTTACTTTATCAATCCATCTCTACTGGGGTTTCCCTCTCCTGTGCTGTCCATCCATCCTTTTGAGAATGATGTCCTTCTGCAAAGACTGATCTTTCCGGGCCACGTGCCCAAAGTAAGGGAAGCAGAACTTCAAAATCCTAGCCTTCAAGGAGAGTCTTAGTTTCTCCCTCTCCAAGACAGACCTATTTGTTTTCTTGGCAGTCCATGGTATGTTCAAGACTCTTCTCCAATACCACAACCTAAACACATCTATTCTTCTTCTGTCATCCTTAGTCACTGTCAACTCTCTGAAGAATAAAAAGTAACTGAGAAGACCATGGTCTGGATCAGGTGCACCTTTGTCTCTAGACTGAAATCGTTGTTCTTCAGCATTCTAGGGAAGTCCATGACAGTAGATTTTCCCAATGAAATTAGTCTTTTGATTTCCTGACTGCTGGTGAAGTTGTGGAGCTGAGCAAGCTGTAATTGCTAACAACCTCAATCTCTACTCCATCTAATATGGTGCTGCTAACTGGCCCAGTGGTGAGAATCTTTGTCTATCTTTTTTTTTGGGGTGTGTGTGTGTGTGTGTGTGTGTGCACGCGCGCACTATCAAATTGGATCTGACTGGTACAGGAGATTAACCATTAACCCTCCTTCTCCAGCAGAGCAACTGGTGGATTTAAACGACATACATAGGGTGGCTATGATCGTAAGCGACTCGACAGCACATAACAACAATAACAACAACAACAACAACAACACCCTCTGGGAAAGCAGTGCAGCTTCTTGCCACTAGGCCACTAGAGCTCCCTTGAGGTTCAAACCACATTGAAGACTATAGTCCTTGACCTTCTGCAGCAAGTGCTTCAAGTCTTCTTCAGTTTCAGCATGAATGCAGGAAAACTTTACATTGTAAAGAAAGAAATTGAATGCATAAATATGGACATAGTGGGTATTAGTGAAATCAGATGGACTGGCATGGGAGGACATTCTGAATCCCACGATCATATGTTCTATTATGTTGGAGATGAAAAGGGGAGGGAAAACAAGGTTGCTTTCATAGTTTAAAAAGGCCATTTTTAGATTCACCCTGAAATACAATATTGTGAGTGACAGGATAATATCCATACACATACAAGGAAGACCTGCTAATACCACTACCGTTCAAATTTGTGCACCTACAACCAGAGCCAAAGAGGAGAAAATAGAAGATTTCTATCAACTGCTGCAGTCAGAAATCGATCAAACATGTAACCAAGATACTTTAACAATAATAAGTGAATGGAATGCAAACGTTGGGAATCAGGTAGAAAGATGAGCTGTTGGAAAATATGGACTTGGTGACAGAAATGAGGCTGAAAATAGAATGATAGAATTCTATAAAATCAATGATTTATTCATAGCAAACACCTTTTATAAGAAACATAAATGCAGGCTATACACAGACTGATTACGTCTGTGGAAGGAACTGTTGGAGAAATTCAATATCAGCAGTAAAAAGTAGGCCAGATGCTAATTGTGGAACAGACCATCAACTGCACATATGCAAGTTCAAATTAAAACTAAAGAAAGTTAAATCATATCCACAGGGGTCAAAATTTGACCTTGTGTCTATCTATCATGAATTTAAAAAACAACTCAGGAATAGGTTTGAGGCCTTGAACACTAACGCACGAAGATCAGATAAGCTGTGGGAAGATCTCAAGATAACAAGAGTATCGCTCATGAAGAACGCAAAAAGTCATTACTAAGAAGGAAGAAGAAGAAAAGACTAAAATTGATGTCAGAAGAGACTCTGAATATTGCATGGAGCAACGAGAGGCCAAAGCAAAGGGAAGAAATCATGAAGTTAAGGAGCTGAATAGAAGATTTCAAAGGGCTGCTTGGGAAGAAAAGGCAAAATATTATAATGAAATGTGCAAGGAACTTGAGTCAGAAAATCAAAAGGGCCAAACTCACTCAGCACTTCTTAAGCTGAAAGAACTAAAATATAAATTCAAGCCACGATTTGCAAAGCTTAAGGATGCTAGGGGCAGAATACTTAATGATTTAAAAAGCATTAAGAGCTGATGGAAGGAGTATACACAGACACTGTACAAAAAAGAACTGGATGGCACAGAAGAATTTACACACACACACACACATACACACACACACACACACACGATGAGGTAGTTGTTCAAACATAGCAAAGGGAAACAATCCGATTTAAAATCAGAAAAAGTATACATCTAGGTTGCATCTTTACATCATATTTATTTAAACTGTATGGTCAGCAAATAATCCAAGATGCTAAACTACGTGAAGAAGAAATCAGGTAGCATTAGATTTCAGGGAAGATTAACAGCCTGTGCTGCATATGATACAGCCTTGTTTGCTAAAGTGAAAGGATTTAAAATTTGTACTGAGAAAGATGAAAGAACGTGGCCTTCAGAATAGATTACTCCACAACATAAAGAAAACAAAAATTCTCACAACTGGACCAATAAACAGCAACATGATAAACAGAAAATAATGAAGCTGTCAAGCATGTCATTTTATTTGAATCCATAATCAACATTCATGAAACAGCAGTCAAGACTATCAAGTGGTGTGTTACATTAGATAAAAATAGTGTAAACGATCTCTTTAAAGTATTCAAGAGTAAAAATGTCACTAAGGTGTGCTTGGCCCAATGTGTACTTGCTCCATATGCAAACAAAAGCTGGACAACGAATAAGGAAGATCAAATAATTCATGTATTTGAGTTATGGTATTGGCAAAGAATGAAAAATGTAACTCAGATTGATTGCCAGAAAAACTGAATCTGTTTTGGAGTACAGGCTTAGAAACTCAGCTTTATGCTCTTTAGAAATGAAGATGATGACACTTCATTTCACGTACACTGAGCATGTTATTATGTAGGGTTAGTTTGTGGACTGCTTGATAAAGGAAAGTGTTAACCAAAAAAAGAAGAAAATTTTCAACCAGATGGACTGACATACTGACTGCAACAATGGGTTTAGACATAGGAATGACTATGTGGATGGTACAGGAACCAGGCAGTATTCCGTTCAGTTGTACATAGAGTTGTTCAGTCAGAAACAACCTAACAACATCTAACAGCAACATTTTTCAGTCATCAGACAGCTCAATTAGATCTCAATTAAAAGACAGGTCAATGTGGCTGGCTGGGTTCCAATTCTGTCAATGCTATATTCTCAAGCCCTTTGGTGAACTATCTTTCTCCTTAATGGAAAGAAGTTGACAACTTTAATGAAGGGACCTGAAGCATCACCAGGCAAATGTGGGAAGGATGTGGCTAACAATGGACTATCTGAAAGCCATTTACAATCCAAAAATCCCTTGCCTTAACTTTAGAGGCTATAAAAGGTAAAATGGCATCCCAATCTCTTGGCTTCCCTTGTAGCCAGGAGTGGCCATGTAACAAAACTATAATAAAAGGAGAATAAACTTAGAAGCTATTAAAGAATATCTTTTCACTTTGGCTGCCAGCCATGTGGACATGATTCCTGGAGATACTGTCTTAGTTCCATGGGGAAAAAGCCCACATGGCAATGAGGGCAGAGCAAAGAGACAAAGGGCACTTGACTCCTTGATGATACAGGAGGGCTACCACTCCTGTCCTGGACTGTCAATCCTTGGGTTTCCTTGCACAAAGTGTGAGGCTATAAAGTAGGTTTTTTATGTAATTCGAATTATAATAATAAAAATAAAGCTTTTTCTCATCAATTCATTTAGCGAGCCTGTCTCTTCCTTACGTAGTTGTTTTTTTAAAAAAGTGATCATCCTCTCCCTTGCTCCAACTCCTCCCATCACCCCAGTTTTTAAAAGGTCAACGAAGCTTTTAAAAAAGGAATTAACTCTTTCCCAAAGAGTAAAGAAAAATGTTTAGCTTCTGGGTCTCCCTATAGCAGATGGCAGAGCTAAGACTGTCTTAGAAAGCAGATGAGAAAGGAATAGTTTCCTTCTTGATGCACCAGGTGCTGAGGAGTCCTGGACAGCACCTGGAAATCCAGAAACAGAAAGCAGAAAAAGAGAAACTAAAGTATGTCAAGCTTCCAAACTCCTTGGGAAAGAGTCAATCCAATACCACACCCTTATTTGGGAAGAAATTTAAAAATCACTGTCTTAACAAAATACCTTTTCTCTCATTCCAACATCATGTCTGAGAGTCCATTCAGAAGAAATCATGGACTTTCTCTTAAAGTCACCAAAGGAAAAAACAGGCAGAAAATTCAAAGGTGAGTCACCTATCAGAGTGTTCTAAAGAAAAGTAGAGTGCTTTCTGTTCTTTTTCCAATGTTCTTCCTGGTAAAATATTTTGGTGACTGCAGAAGTTATGTCATTTATTAATGATCAAAGACATTTTCCAAAGTTATTGCAAAAGAATAGATAGTACAACCAAGCTAGGAACTCTATTCATTTCATTCAAAAAATAAAAGTGAATTAAAGAAACAAAGAACAGACTGCATTTCTGTGAAAAGGGCAAAAGGCTTTGACTAATTTCTTGAATTAAATTTCACCAAATCCAGATAAGATACTAACTGTTCTGGACTATTCGCTATAAATATAAAGAACTTCTACCTCAAGCAATCTCCCTATAAATAGCTCTATTGTTGACAATAATTGTAAGGGCGAAGGCTTAAGCAGTAAAGCAGGAGACAGCATTCTAGAGAGCACACAGTCTGGTTCCTGTGACAGTGCAAAGGAAATGCCTTAATCTGAACAGCATTTTATAGAAAACACCAAACTGGTTGAGATAAGTTGGCTGCAACTCTTGATGACTTACTTCAAAAAGTGAATTTTGCAAAAAAGGTAGAAGTTAAGCAGGTAGTAAACAGAAAGGAGATGAGGAACAATAATTATGGAAATAATTTACTTAGCTAGCAAAGGTATGGTCAAGTATTAGAAGAAATGAATTTAAACAGATCTTTGTATCAGAATTCTTGTTATTGATTGCCCTCGAGTCCAGCGCGACTCATAGACCCTATAAACAAAAGGCTTGAAGCCCCTCTATACTACTGACATTTATCAAAGTTCATAGAGTTTCTGGGGGGCATGTTATTTAGGAAGTGGATGCCACCCCTGCTTTGAAATAATTTCTAACAATTAAAACCAAACTGCAGAACCAGAAATATTTATGTCACCTGAACTAACCCTCAGATGAGAAGGATGTCTCCTGAGGGTTGCCACACAAAGAAATTCCATCTGAGGACAACAAAGTCACAGACTATTTGAGCCATAAATATTTATCAATGACCCACCATAATCCATAGAACATTCTTGATCCACAAACTGATTATTCAACTGTAGTAAGTTAAACTCTAAGGACACTCTGGGTATCTAAGGTTTTTTAAAGTATCTTTCCTAGCCAATGATTAACTGTTTATTTTGTGCTGAAATATTTATTGTATTAGGGAGAAAATTAGGATAAAGTCATGGGATCTTAGTGCTAGCTCTCTTTTTATTTTGGGATATCTGCCCTCAATGGATCATTTACAATCCTTACCAGTCTCTGCAAAACCACCCTGCATACTTGCGGTCACATGAGTCATTTCCCTGATGGATCTGAGTCTCTGGTAGACTCAGTTCAGTGAACTACCAAACCCAAGGGACACAGGGAACTGAACTGAAGAGAGCTAGGGAACTGAACAAGGAGGGGCTGTTGAAGTTGAAGTCATGGTATTATACAGCAGGTCAAGCATGTGGGACAACATTGACTCAACCCATCTTATAACTGGTCTGCTACTAATCTTAGCAAAATGAATTATGAATACAGATGTCAATTCACAGTAATAAAATTACAACAGAAATTTAAAGTTATTTAAGTTTGTGTTAGCATATCAGGAATGGACAAAGGCAAGATGCCCAGAACCACATACCTAGTACGTTGCCTGGAGGCACCTCTTCTAGATTTTCCAGCTCTCTGCCCATCAGAAGATATAAATTTTCCAGAGTACAGTATGCCAGATGGGGCACTGGAGGAAGGGCATCAGGTGGAGTGGAGAAGCCTAACGGTACCTAAACAAGAAACAACCACAAAACTTTACTTAAGTCAGAGATGTTAAAGAAAAAAACACTAACACAACACCATTTGTGTGTATTGCAATAAATAAGACTTTTAAAATATTAAAAACATATCAAGTATTCCACAAAATACTGTTTTCTAGCAAAGTAATATAAACTCTGTTGTGATCCAGTAGCAACATATTAGATGATAAATAAAACCCTTGTGTTGTTAAGTATTGCTGAGTCACCTATAACTCACAACAACACTATGAACAATGGAAGCGCACTCTGCCCTACCCTGTGCCATCCTGACCACCTCTGACACACTCAAGCCCATTATAGTCAAGGTGTCAATCCTTCTTGTGGAGGGTCCCTTCTGACTACCTATCTGTCCAAGCATGATGTCCCTTGACAAGAATTGGATCTTCCTAACAACATGCCCCAAGTATGTGAGATGAAGCTTCACCACCCTCGTCCCTTGCTAGTGATGTGAACCATGTCGTGGTCTACCCTTATCAGTTCTGGTGCGTATTGTGCTATCATTTCAACACTCACTGTAATTTAAAATCACTTTTCATCTATTATTATCATTTTGTCTTCCAAGCATTTAACTAGAAATAGGACTAGTGTTGAGAAAGATTACTAACTGTGAAAGAGTAGTCACATATTTTAAAAAATGCTAGGAATAAGAGCACATACCTGTCATTATATGCCATTTTCCTAATTTGGAAGAGAACATTCTGTGGAATATTGGATACACACAGGAGAAAACAGAGTGCCCAGAGAGCATAAATACGTTACAGCCACAACAGATTTAAGAACTCTCACTTGATCATACTTATTCTTATAGGGATAATGTCCCTAATTTTTCATGTTCCGAGTTGTATAGTCTTCTGAAATATATCCTTCGTATAAAAGCAAGTGCCCTGAAAGCATTTTAATCAGCCAACCAACATATCTTTGGTACCTTTACGCCCAAGGTGCAGTGACAGTGCTATTAAAAGAAAAAAATGTCAAAGATACGGCATTACCTCATCCTCTCAAAAATAGCCACCATCACGGCAAAGAGCAACTAACAGGCAATTTTTAGTTAAGTAAATTCATACAAATTCAGAGAAGAAAAAGGTTCTGAATTTTCCATTCCTTCCACAAAGAGTGACTGCCATTCAGGCACCTGCTGCATCTAAATGTGCCTGTCCTGGTAGAGTGACAGCTCTGTAGGGTGGCTCTGAAGATACAAAAGAATCAACAGGTAGCATTTACCCCAACACAAAGCTCCAAAGGCAGGGAAAGACTAGAGATAGTAACAAGCAGAAACCAGGGAGAAAGTTGAAAAAGTGCTGCTACAGGGAGAGGACTGCAAACAACATCACAAAACACATGACGGAGTACTCGCTGACTGGAAAGTTCTCTGCTTTGTAAACTTTCACCCAAAATAAAACAGAAATACGTGGCTGTGTTTGTTGTTGGGTGCCACTGAGTCAACTATGACTCACAGCAACCCTGTGAACAAGAGATCTGAATTCTGCCATGTCCTATACCATTCTCATCATCTCTAATGTAGAAAGAAGTAAAAAATATAAGAACTGGTTAGGAAAGAACAAAACTAACTACAAACTACCTAGAACTACAGACAAATTCTTTCAATTAGTAAGATAATTTAGCTGAGTGGCCAAGCATAAGTAAAGTTAATATACAAGTTAGTTGGACATTTACACATCAGTCATAGACAACAAATATGCTTCTTAAAAAATGTTAACATTTTTAATAGCCACAAAATTGAACCAGAAAAAATTTAACAAAAGTTATGCAAGATGTTTATGAAGAAAATTACAAAGTTTTAATAATATGAATTAAAAGAATGGGTAAATATATCTACCAGACATTCATGCATAAGAAGCTTATGAATTGCAGTAATTCACATCAAGCCATTTTAAAACATTTTCAATTTCAGTAAGACTTACCATGGAACTTAACTGAAAAGTACATAGAAAAGCAAAGAGACAAAAATAAATAAGGCACAAAGCAGATGAATGAAAAGCAACCAGGATTTTAAAAAGGTTGTGGACAATCATCTAAAGTGCAGTGTCCTAAATAAAGAGGGAAGAAAAGCAAAGATGTAGTGAAAGGACTAGGGAAGTGAGCCTGAGATCAGAAGCATTAGATGGTGCCTTGCTACCACCTCTCACCACTCTAAAAAGGATCACAGTACAAGGTCCAGGAGAAAATGTGGAGTAAAACAAAAACATAAGACAAGCCACGTTAACTGGTCCTGGTCAATGGAGACTGGTGGAACCCCAAAGCCAAACTCTGAATCTGGAAGAGAACTTTGCCGAAGACAGCCCCCCACGGGCAGAGGGCCCTGACGGCTCGCCCTGAGCAGAGGGCCGAGGACAGCCCGTCCCGAGCAGGGCAACACCCCCCATGGACTGGCTGGTACACTCCCCTCTAACTGTCCACACACTAGTCTGGTCCCCTCACCTGACTGAGGAGTGTGTGGCCAGGGACAGCGTCTCCAATACCAGCACCACCACTTTTATCCCCCCATAAGTGGTCGTACTATAATTTGAAGTAGATGTCACTTCCCTCCCCCTTTATAAATGGCAAAGGGAACCAGAAAATTGTGAACAGGCTCCCCCCAGGCCTAAACATCTTTTGGCAGAAGCATTCAACAGATCAAATA
>NW_006399791.1:2996925-3008703 GCF_000299155.1 Elephantulus edwardii
GCAAAGGAGGATGGAGCCTCTGGGTTCAACCAGCCATTCCCACTGGACCCACCTGGGAAAACACTCTGCAGTCCAGAGGGGAGCAAATGACAGGAAAATGTCTTCTAACAGAACAAGAAGGCAAGCAGCTTTAACCCAAGACCACCAGTAAGGTGATAAAGCGTCCTCCCTTTCCCGCTTCACATCAACGCGCCTGTTCAGCATGAAGAAGCCAGAGAGTCGGCATCCAGTTCTCAAATCAGTAAGACAGTTGATTTAACTACCATTGGAAAATGCTTGTCATTTTCCTGTAGCATCTGGTCCCCACTGGATCACTTTCATTTCTTTCACCTGCTCCCCCCACCAACCAATTTCTGCAGCTCTGCAACTGCATTCCTGCCCATCCTCACCCTTCTGCCCCCAACCCTCACCTCCTTGTACCCCCAATTTGTTTTTTCCCAATAAAAAAAATTAAAAAAAAAAAAAGCAACACATTAGAGCAGGGAAGAAACTAGTGCACCTGACTCTCACTCTAACACACACCACGATCCCATCTCCCCAGAGTCAGAAGAACCGGAATGTGCCAAGATGCCACTACTAAGTGGTCTGATTATGATAAAAGCTGATGGGTCCTGAGAGAATGGGCATAAACTGTGTAAAAGAACCAAAATTCTTTAAAAAACTAGACTTAACGGACAGTTTAGACTGGAAGATTCTTCAAGACTGTCTCCCTGATATTCTTGACAACTACAACCAAATTTATTCCATAAGGTCTTCTTTAAACAACAACAAAAAGCCACTGTCATTAAGGATATTCTGACTCAATATAACCCTGCAGGACAAAGCAGAACTAACTGACCAACAGGATTTACAGGCTGTGAATCTTAACAAAAGCATCTTTCTCCCAAGGGGCTAATGAGTTCAAATTTCCAACCTTGGAGTAGCATCTTAACCACTGTATCACTCATCCAATAAACTCAAAAGGGACCTCTGGTCACTTAATGGGTACTGTCAACTCAAAGGTTCATGGTTCAAATCCACCAACTACTCTACAGGAGAAAGATGAGCAACCTTCTTCTATGTGATCAATTTAGAGCCTCTGAAAATCCACTGGGGTGTCAAGAACAACAGCAGGCTCATAAAAGAAATTATATCAGACATGAGTACAATGTTCCTTTTAAAAAAATCATCCTATATGAGACCAAATGATGAACATTTCTTGGAAGGGGAAAAAATATGAGAAGGCAAAGGGGAAAGGAAACTAGAGTACTGGAAACGGACCCAGAACTATAATGAGAAAGGTGATATGGATATAATATAAAAAATGTAACCAACGTCATTAAATAAATTGTGTGGAATTTCTTAAGTGGAAATCTAATTTACTCAGTCAACTTCGCCAAAAACCCAGTAAAATATTTTAATTAAAAGAAACAAAATATCTGGCATGGAGTCAGAATCTAAAAATCAGTCAGAATCTAACAATATTAACAACAGCAACAACAACAACAACAAAATAGCACAACAGAAAAGTAGTCAAATGATCCCAAGAGAGATCTTCAGAAAAAAATAGAATAACCAATAAACAGATTGGTAACATAATTAGGAAGATGCAAACTAAAAGCACAATAAAACATGCTATCTGGCCACTAGACTGGCAACAATTGAGTCTGACAGTACAACTTCTGGTGAGTATTTAGAACAACTGGTATCATTATAAACTCTTATTGGGAGTGTAAATTCAAACAACCAATTTGGAAGATGATTTGTAATAACCCAGTTATGCTAAAGTGATAAATACTAATTTCCCAGGCAATTCTAATTCTCTCTCTTTGAACACATGCTTTGTTTCCTACACAAATACATGTACATCAATTTTTTTTATACAAGTGCATAGCTTTCCCCTACATGGATGCATCATTTACTTGACCATTTTCTCACTAACAGACTTCAGTTACTGACAAGTTGATTCTTCTCCTACTAGCACAAACTTGGTGAACATCAATTCACAAGCATAGGTCTCACTCAAACGTTTGTATGACTATTTCTGCCAAATTCTAAGACATGTTCCTAATAAAATGGCATTCCTGATCTGGGGCTAGCAATCTGGGGCTGACCACGGGTACTCACAGATACATAAGCAATAAGCAAGTCTGCAAATCCAGTGCACAGGCCATGGGGCAGAGCAATGCTAATTAGGGTCAAGGAACAGACCCCTGGGGCTGAGCACACAAAGGACTAAGGCTGAAGCCTTTCTGTGAAAATATCCACATGACTGCTAAGTAGATGGAGAGAGGAGATAAGTGTAGACTGCCAGTCTTTCTGCCCTCAAGCTGTCAGAGGTTCCCACCTGCATCCAAGCCAGGACAGCTCGCCTCAAAATAAAGGATCATATAGAGAAGCCAGGGTGAAACAGATGCAATATTATGCAAAGAAACAAAAGCATGGAATTAATTCAGAAGTAAGTGAACACAGGGAGATATGCAAAAGAATCTTCAAGGGAGCATTATTTAGATTAGGAAAAATGAAAAAGCCCAAATACACAGTGACATGAAAACTGATACATGCATATTCATGAAATTTAGTATTACACAGTAGTGAACAATGAACAAGCACCAGGAATGGCTATCAGTGTAAATGCACCAAATTGGGTAAAATCTTAAAGTTTTAGAAGAATAAATGTAGTAAGATTTAATTTATTTAAAGTTCAGAAAAAAAAGTATACTGTATTCTTCAGGGAGATCTGTGGGTAAGAAGTTGCACTGTCAATCCAAAGGGAGGTGGTTTAAATCCACCAGCTGCTCTACAAAAGATGGGTGATTGACTCCCATGTGATTTATAGCTTATCCTATAATCGCCTGCGTTGAATTCTGATATGATCACACATAACATGAGAAAAACTAGTTTAGGAGTTGCACTGCAACCCAAAGGCCACACCTTTGGAAAGATGGGTGGTCATCTCCTATTCAAAGTGTACTTGGGAATTGCTAGAGGGTCAGCTATGAGTGGAGACAATGAGAGAGAAGTCATTTATGCTGTCATTTTATCATTCTTGCTTGAATCATCAGATATCTAAATGATTGATTTCACGCTGTGGTTCCACCAGAGCATGGTACAACCGGTAAAGGGGGAAAATTAGAGTACTCCTAGAATTTGTAATGCCATATAAATCAGTGTTCCTCTCTGGATTGGCAATCAAGCGCTCAACTGAAGTGTCTGTGCCACTGAAGACTCTCAAATCAGTGTTCCTCTCAATAACCCTTTCTTATTTTAAATATGTGAACCGTTTAGAGAATAAGCAAAAGAGAACAATTAACAGCTATACTTGGCCCTTCCTGATGAACAACCATCAATTTTATGTCTATCTTATAGCTTCAGATTCAAATCAAGATGTTAAGATTATCCTAAGTGGAGTTTTATACATGCTATTGTGGTACTTTCAGCCTCCCACGTAATATGCCCTGCCCACACCACTCATGGCACTCCCTGCTAAATCAGAGCACGTCATACTGAGCAAGGAATGCTTAAACACCACTAGACAGGGTAACCTCTAAACTTCAGGTAAACTGCTAAAACGGAATACACATTCCAGGCACGGAAAAAAGATGTTCTCGAGGAGCTTCTGACAAGCATTTTCTAACACTTGCCCCCAAGTCCAGGCGCTTTCCTGATGTGTGCACACAGCTGGCTTCCTGCCCCTAAAGAAGCTTCCTGCACAGAGAGAAGCAGATGCTTTCTGCTCACGAAGCTGCATATTTCCCTCTAACAAGGTCCTGACTTTCTGCTTCTTGAACCTGAGTTCAATGGGCTTCTGGTATCTTGACCATCCTATGAATTTTTCTATCTAATTACTATGGAGACATCTTGCTTATTCCCCAAATTGTTCTGAGACAGCTGGTGCCTATGACCTCTGGGTGTTGCTTTTTGGGTTTGGTTTTTTTTTCCCCTTAAATAAAATGTTTACTTTACACTGGTTTGCTTACAAAGTTCATATTGATTATTTATCACACTGGATCATTTTCCCACTTCCTTTACCCACCCTTCCCAAGACCCATCAAATTGTGTGACCCGCCCATCCTCATCCCTCTGCTCCTACCTACCCCTCATTGGGACCTCATACACCTTTTACCAGTTATCTATTTCTATAGTAATGGTCTTATACAGTATTTGTCCTTATGGCACTGAGTTAGTTCACTTAGCATAGGGCTCTCCAGTACCTCTCAAGTTAAGTAGTAGTTTTCAAAATCATTGCTCCTGCATGCTGCATAGTATTCCACCGTGTGAATGTACAATTCTCAATCCACTGAATTGTGGTTGGAAATCTAAGCTCTTCCCATGTTCTTGCAATGGTGAGTAACGCTACGAACATTGGTGTACAAGTCTCCCTTTGTGTCTCAGTTCCCATTTTCTCAGGTTATATTGCAAGCAGTGGAATAACTGGGTCATATGAAATGTCTATGGTCAACTTTTCATGGAAACATCAGACAGCCTTCCAGAGTGGTTGTAATGATCTCTAGTTTTGCCCTCTGGCTCAGGGATTTGTAGTTTCTGGCTGACCCCCAGGTTACAGACCCTCTTGATCTGGGCGCTGCTTCTCACTTTCTTATTGGTCATGCCTTTGGCTCTAAGCCCCCGATTACTGGATCCCCCTTCTTTAAGATCTGACTCTGCCATGGCTCCACATGACTTCTGCTCTGACCAGCTCCTTCCTCTAACTCATTACAAGTCAGTCTTGCCTTGAAGGTCTGACAACTAAATATGACCTGAAAGAGCTATAGGGTGTAGTTCATAGTGTGTTGCACTAATCAAAAGGCTGCTTAATCCCCAGTAGTTTGAATCCAGCAGCAGTTCTGAGGGAGAAAAATGGGCAGTCTTCGAGATTCACAGCCAATGTAGGGTCACTAGGATTCAGAATTGACTGGACACAACGGCAGTCAATGAATGAATGAATGTGAGTGATAGGAGCTTGGTAACAATGTCATCAAATCAAAAGAGGAGGTGTACGGATTCACGTAAGCCTGTCTTTCCAGAGACAATAGAGATCCCCAACTAATCTGAAAATACAGCAGAACCTTTAAACAACATACAGTTTGCTTCTAATTCTCACCCGTTCCAAAAACTCAAGAGGACTGTACTTGGGTCCCAAGACAAAAATTTTCTTTCCTTTTCGAGCCACGCCACTGAACACTCGAGCAAACGCAACAAAAGACTCTTGTTGACTTCCTTCCTCAGTTACAGGTTTAGGGGTCACAGTCTCCACCTGCTGCCCATCACCTGTTGGAAACAAAGGGAGAATGAGGGCCAAGAATACACCTTCTAATCCAAGAACAGCCTGGAAACACAGAAGGAAGAGTAAGTATGATGCTTCTGGCCCAGTTTCAGGAAAGAACCCCCAAGAATAAAGGAAACCTGGTGAAAGCTATGATAAAAGCTAAACTCTCAAGAGGTAAAGAGTGCACCTCCAAGGGAAGGAAGACGCCAACCACCGCTCATCAGAGCCTGTTCAGGAAAGCTGTACCTCTCGGCTCCTCTCCTTCTGGATTTGCTTCAAGGGTGCTCCCATCCTGGGTGGGCTCCAGGGGGCCCTGGCTTTGTGCCATGGCCAGCTTCTCCGCGTGCCTCTGCCTCGCGCGCTCACGCCTCTGCATAATTTCTTCTTGAGTGAGAGGCCTACGGGATGTCACAGATATGTTAACACCTGGCAACACCGAGCTTTTCGTGGTCTGTTCAAGCAGGGAAATGTGTTGATGTGGCTGAAAAGTTAGAAATCAGCCTCAGCTGCATTACAGGCAGAGGGCTTCTTTACTAACTGTACTAACAGGAAAGAGGGTCCAGCTGCTTTCCCTGAGAATGCTTTCCTTCCCCCACACTGAGTTTATGAGCTGGCATGCGGGCTGACACCAAGTCACGTTAAAGCAGAATCACAGGAAACCTTTTTGAAATACCCATATTCCTTCAGGAGGAGTCAGAAAACAGAGCGAAGGAAGGGATCAAGTAAAAGACAGCAGGGCTGCAGACACCCTGCTGACAAACAAGCACAAGGCCTCAATAAGACATCGAAGTTTTCCTTTCAAGTACAAAAATGTATTATTATAGACAGCTGAAGTGCAAGGACTAAGAGTTCCAGGTCAAGCTGAGAACAATGGGCAATTAAACAGGACAAAAAGTCAAATTGATATTATGAGTAATAGTGTCAAGATCTAAGCAGTGCCACCACAGAAAAGGCAGTATGTTTACTGGAGGTTGAGAGGAACAGAGCAACTGAGGGGCTGTTATGTCTACTGGCAGAGAGGGCACGGGAGCTCTCTCACTAAAGGAGAAGCAATAAGGAGAATAAAAACATCCATCCATTCTCTTTGGGAGTTTGGGTTTGAGAGGTTATAAACCAGACAAACTGAAAGGGAAGGAAGGCCGCCTCGAAATTCTCATGAATTCTGCATGCTCAACCCAGCACAGGTGCTCTGTGGTTGGCTAAATCTGGGCGTCTTCAGCCTCATCCTCCAGAATGAACATCAGGACAACCTGGATACTGCTCCCCCCCCCCAACTTTGTGCTCCAACTCTGCAAGCTGGGCCACTGTGCTTGGTGCTCAACCTTCCTGCCTCTGTACCTTTTATCCTTCACTTCTGGCTCTGCGCTTTCTAACTTGGGACCTCGTTAATAACCTTGCGACATCATTTCCTCCTCCTGTTCTCTCCTTAAGTTTTGGAAATCATGCACATGGTCACTCTGAACAGGCATCACTCACCTGCATTCTAAATGGTCACATATTCTCAGAGCTCCTGATGCCTGGCACCCAAAAATCCTTTTATTTTTACTTCACATGAGATGTCCGGGCAAGTGACTGTCCAAGTCCTGTGTGTTCTCGACTACCCCCTTCAGATACCTATCTGCTGGCAAGCCTTATCAGCAAGACCTGTCACTAGAAATGTGTAAGTCTAGTTCCCTTCTAGTCACTCATTCACTAAAAGTAATAGGGTTGTGTGGTAAGACACAAAAATACAGGAACTAGGTCTTGAGAATTGATTGTTTACATGCCATTAGTCAAAGCTGCTGGCACTAGAAGGAGTAACTCCATGACCACTGCAAGAGACAAGTTCCTCCTTACAAAGAAGCTCCTTATGGATAAATACTGGGTCAAATGGCCTTCCTGCCAGGGCCATTGTTCCAAGCAATACACAACAAATCTATTTCCCTCCCCTGCCCACTCATCACGATAGATGATCTGGAATAAATTAGTATTATATCCATTAACATCAAATGCACAGAGCTATCGATGTATGTATTAATCTGCCTATTACATTAACACTGGTTCTGTTATGTGCCAGGTATTATATCTGGTGCTGGGAGCACAGAAGGAAACAGACGAAAGGGAAACCAGCAAGAATTTATGTGAAGTGTTTGCTGTGGACCGAGTATTTGTTGAAAACAAAGAATAATTTCTTTGTTAAGAGAGCAGGTCTTTACTAGTAAGGAAAGAGCAAGGAGAGGGATGCTCTTAGGTGACTGCTGAACTAACAAGACCACCTGCAGGAGAAAGAAGTTATCAGGAGTAGAGATGAAGGAGACCAGAAGTGTGACCATTATCTAGTGATTGAAAGGTAGGCTGGGGGGAGGTTGGGGGGTGTGAGGTTGGAGGAGAAAGAAAAGGCAAGAAAGCTGACATATATGTAGCTTATAGATTCTGACCAAAATACTCGTGCTCTGGACTATGTGAGTATGGTCAAGAGAAGCAGACAGACAGTGTCAGAGAAAGAGCTACATGGAGCTATGTACATCCAGTACCAGAGGTAAGCAGACTAGCAGGGATCGAAGATGAAGAGAAGCAAAAAATCAAGAATAAAGGTGGCATCTCTTTGAAGAAAGCACCTTGTTTCTAGATGGAGCTGGAAACAACAGCAAAAAAATAGACTCAGGAATTCAAGGAGGGAGCTACTGCCTAGAAATTGCAAAAAGAATGCTACTTACGAGAACGTGTTACCAGGTGAGAATTCAGTAAGAATTTCTCAAAGATAAGCAGCTGAGAAAAGCAAAAGCAGAGACCTAGAATTTCAAAGAGGCAGCCTGCCTGGGAGGCTACAAAGCCATTTATGTCATCTGAGGCCAGGGAACAACCTAAGACGTTGCTGCAGTAATTTCCACAAGATCACGGAGCTCTAACTCAGTGTAGGAAACAGTGGTGATGAAATGGGGCGGGGGAGGGAGCCTGTGATTAAGACAGACTGCAGAATAAACAGACTTCCCAGGACTCTGTAAATGCTTGAAAATGTGCAGTACAAGTAGACAGCAACAGATACCCACACTCGTCAATCTCTACTAGAGTAGAGAGAACCAGAGCAGATAAAGTAGGCTTAAACTGGAACCTGCCTGACAGGCTGCCATCTCTAAGGCATTTATTACTAGTCTATTTACTATGACTGTTCTTTAAACTTGTATGGGTGCAAATCAGCAGTCCTACGCTCAAAAGTATCAGCTTCTTCCAAGAGGGAGATCGTGTAAGAGCACTGTACCATACAAACTGTACATTACTCCAGAGAAATTCTCCCCTGAGGAATTCCGCATTAGCTACCATCTCCCCTTTCCACCCTTTGCCCATACATATTCCGTTTCTTTGGCCCAGCCCAGCCCAGCTTCCCCTTTAGCCTTACCTTGGCTTATTCTGAGGCAAACCCTTAGCATCAACTGCAAACATTTTGGAAACAAAGATAATAACAGGAGCAGTGTCTTCACTTCCACATCTCATAAAAGCTAAACAAACAAGGAAGCAAAATGTCACTATTTTCCCCCCCACGTTATAAAGAAGCCAGACTTTCTCGAAAATAATTATATGATGGTTAGAATAGGTAGGGCATTACCAAAATATGAAAGCTGTCCATACTCTTTTATAAATTAAAAAAAAATTCCTCCAATTTAAAAGTGTAACATTGCTAGAAGAGTGATAGTTAAGTAATAGCAAGCCCAGGTGACAGAAATGAAGAAAGAAAAGCAAAAACGTCCTATCACTCTAATGGGAGGTACAGGGCTAACCACCAACTAAACCATAAGTAAAACACAAATCTCTAATAACTTACATGGGGTGCTTGAAACTGTAAATTTTTATGGGGAATAGACAGCCTATTCTTTTCCCAAAGCAACTGGTAGATTAAAATCATAAACCCTTTGGCTGGCAAACTTGTAACACATTATTCCATGAGAAAGGAAAAATACCCACTATTTTCTTATTAAATTCTTCCTTTATCCACAGTAGAATTAGGGGACATTATTAAGGGTCAGTAGGGCACTCTGATGACCCAGTGGTAAAAATCTGCACTGCAATCCTGAAGGCATACAGTTCTATTTCACCAGCTGCTCCCTCTGAAAGATGAGCAAGCTCTTCTTGTGTGATTTACTGCCCCTGAAAATCCACTGGGGCATCAGCCATGAGTTGGTTCCAATTTGACAGTATTCAACAACAATATTCAAGGGTCAACAGTCAGAAAAGCAGTTTACCAGTAATATAAAAATCAACAGTTTTTCCATTCTACTGCTAAAACAATTTAGAAAATAAACACAAATCCTTATTTATTATAGTAACAAACCCTACAAAAATAAATCAAGATTCAATACTATAATTTTCCCTAAATCTATAAACAATTTCAGATCACTTTACTGACATTCCCCACCCATTCCCAACCAGAACCACATTCAACACCAGAGGTGGGGGGTATTTTTTTTTTTTAATATCTCATTCCAAAATAATTTCTAGATGAATTAAATAATTCAGTATTAAAATGCAAACAAGCAAAGGGGGGGGGGAAACTTCAGGAAGTAAGAAATATAGTATAAGTTTTGCCAAGAACACCTTTGAGGTGTTCTTTTGAGGAACAGAGTATGACATGCCTGACTTGCATTAGAAAGGATCACCTGGTTGCAATGTAAAGAGCAGAGCCAGGAGACCTGCTGGAAAGCTATTCTAATAATCCAGGTGAGAGATGACGGGTGCCTGGCCTACAAGGCAGAAGCAGAAATAGAATAGCTGAATTCTGGACACACTTCAGAGAAAGAACAGGATTTGCTGATGGGTGTAGGGTGTGGAGTCCAGGACAACTACAAGGGTTTTAACCTGAGCCAATGAAGGACTGAGCCAATGAAGCCACAATGTGTTACTATGCAATGATTCTAGGGAGCAGGCTTGTGGTTATGAAGTTTCATTTGGGATATGTTACTTTCAGATGCTTTTTAAGAGCCAAATGAACAAAGGGTATATAGATGGGATACAGGAGCCTGGAGTTCAGGGCTTGCAGTTCATGATTTGGGAATTACAAATACATGGTTGTTACTTAAAGCTGTGAAATTAGGTGAGATCCCTCGCAAGAGATTAGAGAGTGTAAAGAGACGAGGCTCCAAGAAAGTCTCTTGTGACACTCTAAAGTTAAAAAGTCAGAGAGATGGAGCAGAACTAATAAGAATTGGGGAATAAATAGCCAGTGAAGGACCAGGGAGTAAAGAAGAATCTTGGAGCCTGGATATCATGCAAAGATAGATTTTTCTAGGAGAGAGGCGACTTGCCCTGATAAGTGCTGGTGACAGATCAAACCAGAAAGAACTAAAAGTTAGTCAGTGGTGACCCTGAAAATAGCAGTGAAGTTTTGGGAGTGGAGAGTGGTACAATTCAACAGAAAGGGAGTAAAAGAACTGGGTAGGAAGTACACACAGATGAATCTCAGAGCCTTCAAACCAGAAACAGCAGCTTTCCCTCTCAGAGGGAGTGTAGTGCGTGATTAGGAATTCGAATGAACTGTACAGGCATGGGGACCACTTTCTACAAGCCGTAGGGCCACAATTCCAGCTCTTTATGACAAATGAATATAGTTCAATTGTGAAATTAAATCAGAGCAGGAAGGATAAGTCTCAGGGTCACTGTCCCTCAAAGTATTTATTGGCTGCAACAAAAGGACTGTAGCAAAACTGAAACTCTAAACAAAGTGGACAAAGTAGCCATTCATAAAATGGTTCATTTATGAAAAAGGCAATTTAACAAACTGGCTGCTCCTTGGCAAACTAGCGTTCGGTATATTAGCCTAGCAATCCCTGGTCCCAGAACAATCTCAATGTGGAACCTGCCACACTATATCCATCTTCACCTCACCTGCTTTCAGAGCCTGTGTTTCTGGTGGAAGAGAATCAAACGTTTGTGATCCTGTGCACATCAGTTTTTCCACTCTCTCAGCTGTAATATCGAGGGGACTAGGAAGCTTCTGACACACCATAGCTGGGGTGAGCTGTTAAGGACTCAAAACTCTGGGCTACTGTTCCTCCAAGAGGCAAGCATACATTGTATGTGTAAGTTCTGAGGCAACAATGAATGCTTATACAAAAAATAGCTGGGCTGAAAAACAATTATTTAATGCATCACATCTCCAAATAGGCGTATGATCTTACAAAGTCGATGGACTCTAAATCCCTGAAGAAAGTGCTATTTTAACAAGGAAAAGATAGATGTTTTAACAATGATTGCTGTGGTATAAGTACGGACTAGAGAACCCTAAGTTCTAAAAATGTCGCACATGGTTTTAGTCTATGTTGTTGTTATGTACCATCGAGTTGCTTGCTACTCATAGTGACCCTATGTACAAGAGCCCTAAATGCCGTTCTATCCTGTGCCAATCTCACTGTCTCAAACACATTCATTCCCACCACTCCACTCACAGAATCGATCCATCTCATCAAAGGTCTTCCTCTCCTGCGCTGTCCCTCCACTCTCCCGAACATGATGTCCCTCTCCAAGGACCAGTGCCAAAAGTATGTCAGATGAAGCTTCAG
>NW_006399791.1:3010868-3041770 GCF_000299155.1 Elephantulus edwardii
TGCAAAAATTGGTAAAAATCTTCTATTTCCTCTTCTTTGGCTCTGGATGTTGGTGCATATATTTCAACGATAGTGGTATTCACTGGACTTCCTTGTACGCACATGGATATTATCCTGTCTCTCACCACATTGTATTTCAGGATAGATCTCTCAGCAACTACCTATGACATTAGGTTTCCTGCCATGGCAAGTGTCCCAGAGGGGCATGTGACCGCTACAGCTCTGAGCTACGTATTCCTGCAGTGCCACTCCCAGACAGGCACTTGTAGACTAATCGTGGATGCTGACACACAGAGAGGACAATTTAATTCATCTACAAAATGACTTCAGTCAAAACTACTCTTGTAGTTGTTAAGCACCGTCAAGTGCAATTCATAGCAACCCGAGGAACCACAGATCTGAATCCTCTCTTATCCTGTGCCATCCTCATCATCTCTGATACACTCAAGCTCTTGCTGCAGTGATCAGTCAATCCTTCACATTGGGGGGGGGGGAGTCCTTCCCACTTCTGCAGACCCTCCACCCTTTCACACATGATACCTTTTTCCAAAAAAATAGCCCTTCCTAGCAACATGTTTAAAGTATGAAAGACAAAGCTTCTTTGTCCTTATCTCCAAGGTGCACTCTGATTGGACTTTTTCCAAATTTGTTTGTTCTTCTGGCAGTCCATTCAGTACTCTTCAACACTACAACTCAAAGGATCAATATAATTCTGTCATCCTTATTCATAGTCCAGCTCTCAGACAGATGCATGGCAAGTTATTGAAAAGACCATGGCCTGAATGAGGTGCATTCTTAGTCTTTAAACTGGCATCAAAACTCCAGTATTTTGGAGGGTCCCTGACAGCAGGCTTGCCCAAAGCAATACATCTCCATATCTCCTGACTGCTGGTACTAAGGGTGCTGACTGAGAGGCAAGCAAGATGAAATCATTAACAGTTCCAATACTTTGTCTGTCTATCATGATGCTTGTTGCCCACTGGCCCAGTGGTAAAGACCTTTGTTCCCTTGATGCTGAGATGCAATCCATACTGAAAGCTGTATTCTTTGATATTTTGGATAAAGCCCTTCAGGTATTCCTTGCTTTCAGCAAGCAAGGTTGTGTCATATCCATAATGCAAGTTGTTAATGAGTCTTCCTCTGATCCTGCGCTACATTCTAATTCAGAGAGTTATTTGCTTCATGAATTATTTGCTCAACATACATACTGAACAAGTACAGAGGAAGGATACAACCCTGATGCACATTCTTCCTGATTTTAAACCATTCAGTGTTCCCTAGTTCTATATGGACAATAGCTTCTTGGTCTAGGTACAGATTTTGTGTTAACACAATTCGTGTTCTGGGATTCCCATTCTTCTCAATGTTTGTCATAATTTGTTGTGACGCACATAGTCAAATGCCTTTCCATGGTTAATAGAACACAGACAGTCTTTTGGTATTCTCTGTTTTCAGCAAGAATCCCTGGTGCCACCACCTTTTCCTAAAACCAGTTTGAACTTCTAGAAATTCCCTATGAATGTACTGTTCCAGCCATTTTTTGCTTGTTCCAACAATATTTTGCTTGCAGGTAGCATTAATGATATTGTTTAATAATTTCCATATTCTGTTGGATCACCTTTTCTGGGAATGGAACAAATAGGGAAATCTTCCAGTCAGATAGCCTCAAAGTTTTCTGGTATAAAATGGTGAACATGTTCAGGGTTGCATCTGTTAGTTGAAGTACCTCAATCAGTATTCCAACTATTCCTGGGGTGTTATTTTTTGCCAGTGTCTTCAGCAAAGCTTACCAGTAGTCTTGTTCATATGGTATTTTCTGAAATTTTACAGTGTTGATAAATTCAGTCAAGGCTGTTAGTGCTGGTGAGGCACTTGCAACTCATAGTGACCCTATGTTCAACAGCTCTGAAGCCTGCTCTATCTTCAGCCAATTTCATTATCTCCAATATACCTACCTTCATTACTCCAGTCACTGAGTCAATCCATCTCATCCAGGGTCTTCCTCTCCTGCACTGTCCCTACAACCATCCAAGCATGATGTCCTTCTCCAAGGACTGGTCTCTCCTGGCAACATGGCCAAAGCATGTGAGACAAAATCTTCCAATCCCTGCCTCCAAGGAGCACCTAGTTTTACCCTCTCCAGGTCAGAACTGTTTATTCTCTTAACAGTCCATGGTATGTTCAGTACTCTCTTCCAGCACCACAACTCAAAGGCATTGATTTTTCTTCTCTCATCTTTAGTCATTTAGTCATTGTCTCTCTGATGCATATCAAGTAATTGTAAAGACCATGCCTTGGCTTAGGTGCACCTTAGTCTCTAGACTGACATTGTTATTCTTCAGTAATCTGGAGAGGTCGCTCAGCAAGTTTTCTCCATGCAATTTGTCTTTTGACTTCCTGTCTGCTAGTACCAAGTGTGTTGATTGTGGAGCCAAGCAAGCTGAAGCGGTTAACAATTTCAATCTCGTCTCTATCTATCATAATTAACAAAGTGATAAGAATCTGTCTTCTTGATGTTGAGCTTCAACCCATATTGAAGAACACAGTCCTTGACCTCCTGTAGCAAATGTTTCAAGTTCTCCTCAGTTTTAGCAAGCAAAGTTGTGTTATCTGTGTAACTCAGTTGTTGATGAGTCTTCCTCCAATTCTGATGTCACCTACCTCCTCATAAAGCTAGCCTCCTTGATGATCTATTCCGCACACAGATTGAAAAAGTATGGAGATAAGATGCATCCCTGGCACACATCTTTGCTGATTTTGAACTTTGCATTGTTTTCTTGCTCTGTTCTGACTGCTGCCTCCTGGTCCAAGTGTAGGTTTTGCATAAGCACAGTCAGATGGTTACCAGTCAAAACAAGGCACCTCAAATCAAGTCTTTCTGGAACTACTAACATGGTGTTGTTTTTGTTGTTGTTAGGTGCCATCCAGTCAAGTACAACTCATGGCAACCCTATGAACAAAAGATCCCCTGCTCTATCCTGCACCAACCTCAAACTTCCTGACACACAAGAGCGCATTATGGCAGTCACTATGTCATTCCAGCTGGTCAAGGGTCTTCCTTTCCTTTGACAACTCTCCACCCTTTCCAACATCATGTCCTTCTCTAAGGAAAAGTCCCTCCTAGAAACATACGCACTGTGTGAGGTGAAGCCTCATCATTCTAGCCTCCAGAGAACTCTGGCTGCACCCTTTCCAAGACATATCTATTTGTTCTCTTTGCTGTCCATGGGATGGTCAGTGCTCTTCTCCAACACCACAGCTCAAAGGCATCAATTCTTTTTTCTATCATTCTTACTCATTGTCCAGCTCTCAGATGCATACCACATGACTGGAAAGACTATGGCCTGAATCAGATGCACTTAGTCCTCAAACTGCCATCATTACTCCTCAATAATTTGAAGACGTCCCTAACTGCAGATTTTTCCAGTGCAATGTTGTCTCCTTATTTCCAGACTGCTGGTACCAAGGATTTAATTGTGGATCAAAGTAAAATGAGGCTGTTGACAGTTTCAATCTCTTTTCCATTCATCATGATGTTGTCTTTTGGTCTGATGGTAAGAATCTTTGTTTTCTTGATACTGAGATGCAATCCTTACCAAAGGCTGCATTCCTTGATCTTTTGCAACAAGTGCTTCTAGTCCACCTCACTTTCAGCAAGCAAGGTTGTGTCATCTGCATTAACACAGATTACTGAAGAGTCTCACTCCAATCTTAATGTCACACTCCTCTTCACAGAGTCTAGCAAAGAAAATATGGTGCTAAAATGAAACAGTGAGTTAATACAAACCTTTATGCCACCTACTTCTAAGTCAGTATTGGTATAAAAGTTCCATTTTTAAATGATTATTAAAAGTAAAAAAGAAAAATGTAATAAATATTCATTAGTATTAGTAGGGATACTAGCTAGTATTGACTAGTACCTTTACTTTTACATATTAAGTATCATTTCACAGCAGAGCATAAAATAACCACAGAAGACTTACTTTGGACTGGATGCACTACTTCTAGAGGATTTCCTGGTTCCCAAACCAAATTTTTTCTTTTTTTGGCCTTGTTTTATCAAAATTACAATTTAATGAAAAATCATTCCAGTAAAGGATACCAAGAACAGCCTGAGATATGGGAAGCCACTGACTGCAAATGGCATTGATCTGAACTTTGGGATCTGAATGCCGGGCCTCCCGGGCTCCAATTTTCAAACCTAAAGAAGTTATGATTTTTTCAATTTTTTCTCTGTCCCTGTAGTAAACAAGATAATGGAGGAGACAAGGTCACACACAAGAGACATGATAAGCAGTGGAGAGAAGAAAATTCATCATTATTTGCCTCATTTTTTCCTAATGTATTACTTTTTCTATAAAAAAGAAAAAAGTGGCTAGAATAGGCTTTTGCCACTGAGAGACACTTGACCTCTTATAGTGCTTGGATAACACACTCTCAAATAACTCTTTCCTTAAAACTTCCCAAAAAAACATCAATTCACAATAATCTATGTCGACTGGTTGAGCAATTTTAAAATAAATGTAAAAATTCATTATTCCCTCTCTGGAACACTCAAAAAGTATACTTATTAAAAAACCTTTCTTTTCCGCTTGAACAGTCAACTTATTTCCCCAGCTCCTTACCTAGTTTGGATATCAAGAACCTCTTCTACTAAAATTATCCCCCCCCCCCCTTTTCTATATTTGGTTTGTGAAACAAAGGCCAACGTTCCTTTTTTTTTTTTTTTTGGTCAAGCTAGAAAAATACTGTTTTGTCCTGCCTCTGTCACCCTTGACTTAGGTTAAATATTGTTATGTGCCTTCGAGGTGCTTGCAACTCATAGCGACCCTATGTACAATAGTGCTAAACCCTGCTCTATCCTGTGCCAATGTTATAGTCTCCAACACACCTATTCCTATTACGCCAGTCACTGACTCAATCCATCTCATCAAGAGTCTTCTCTTCCTCTCCTGCGTTGTCTCTCCACCCTCCCAAACATAATGTCCCTTTCCAAGGACTGGTCCCTCCTTGTGAAATAAGCCTTAATATTTTGTTTCCAAATCCTATAATCATCTAAAAAGACTCTGTCTCAGTTTTCTGAAGTATGATTCATCACATTAACAGGGAGGAAGCACATTATGTTACCCAAAGACAAACAACAGTATAATAGTCTTACTTTTTCAAGACAGCATCATACAAACTCCATATATTTTCCAAGATCAACTGTACAAATAAAGGTTTCTTTCCTTTGGCCTGTACAAAAGAATATTTAATGAGTATTTAAAATATTCATTCTTGACATTTTTGTCAATGTTTCATATTTATTTGAAAATACTTATCCACTAGTAGAAAAAGAAGTTATAAGAGTGTTCAAACAGTCAACAGACCACAATCAGCAATAATCCACTTTTCTTGTCCGAATCAAGGACTCTGCAAATGATGAGATCATTTGGGGTACATATCTCAGCAGCTGCCCCACTACTGCCATCAAAGAAACACCCAAGCTGAGAGTTAAAGCACAAGTGGACCTTCCTGTGGACCTCATTCTAAAGTACATTAAGAGCAAGTACAAAATGTCCTTAAGCATAGGCGGGGAAATTTCCATTTCAAGAAAAATGAATTTAAAAAAATAATCATTTACTTTAATAAGCTACACGAAGAGAAATTAATAACAAGAGTTCTCTAAGCTAGATGCTCTCTCATATACTGAAGGGAATATAAATTGGTATCTCCTTTCTGAAGGGCTGTTTACCAATAGGTATCAGGAGACTGAGAGTAATTAGTTTGATGTGTAATTTAAAAAAAAGAGTCATCATCAAAACATAAATTTCTGCACAAAAATAGTCACTGTCACACTATTTACAGTACATTTTAGGGAAAGGAAAAAAGCCATGCGTATATAAGTTGAAGATAGTTATATAAACAATGATGGACTCACAAAACAAGTTAATAGTAATAACAATAATACCTAAGCCAAGTAACTTACATACAGATAAGTGTTTGTAATTTTAAGTAAAAGTTGTAAAGATAAAACTTTTCTTAAAATCCCTAAAGATGTAAAACATTTCAAAATATAACTACTATTGTTGATTCAACATAGAAAAATCTAATAGTTCTCTTATCTTTTTTGCTGTTCTTCTAAAGAGAAGTACAAAATTGTAAGTACTGCTAGACAAAAAACTATTATGCTTACTATTAACCTGCATCTAGCAGACAGAGTTCAAGCAATCTCTAAGATAAACTTAACAAATATCAATAAAAGAACTGAAGCTAAGAAAAAAGTGACTAGAGATTACTTATATAAGCTTATTTCATAGAAGAAATAAAATATGTTTAAGTAAGACCTGTAAATTACTCTAAGTTAGTAGTAATAATTCAAAATAAAAAAAAACCCTACAGCAGAGATAGCTGTATTCATTTTTCTTATTACTAACTTTCTTACAGCAATAATAACTAAAATATACTATAGAACATTAAAGTAAAAAATGTTATCTAATATTGGTAGTAAGTTGGAAGCAGGAGTGGCATCCACTTCCTAAACAACATTCCTCTGGAACCTCTATGAACTTTGACAAACGAAGATAGTTTTAGAAAGGCTTTAAAGTCTTTTGATCACAGGGTTGCTATGAGTCGTGCTTCACTTGAAATCAATCAACAACAACAACAATCTATGATGAGGGAGTTCTGCTTGCTCAGAGGTAAGAAGTTGTGCTGCCAAACTGAAGGCACCCAGCTCAAATTCACCAGCCTCTCCATGGGAGAAAGATGCACAATTTCCTCCTGTGTGATTTCCAACCTTTGGAAATCTGTTGAAGGGTCAACTATGAGTTGGTTCCAATTCAACAATACCAAACAACATTCAACAGTGAGAATTGTTCTAAAAACTTGACATACAACATCTTTCTACAGTGCAGCTGCTGGTGCATTTAAATCACCAGAGTTGCTGCCTCTGGGTTAGCTCTATACCTCCCTATCATCAAGTAGGTCAGCAGGGACCTGTAATCATCGTATCACTCTTTAAATACTATTTTCTTCATTTTATAAATTAGAAAACCAAGGCAAAGTCCACAGAGACAACCAAAAGCCAAATAGGCTCCAAATCTCAGATGAGATTTACCTACTGTTTACTGACTCCCGTAAGGGCACAAAGCATGCAATGCAAACTCATCTGCTTTCATGAGGCTAGGACCTAAAATTTTTATTAAGAGGAACAAATATGAAGAAAATGACAGTAAGTGCCACTCTTTGCTCCTTATATTTAAAAGGGCTAAAAAAAAAAATATCTATTTAAGCAATTCTTAGATAAAAGACCTGTGAGCCTTAACCAAATATAAATAGCAGAAAAACCACTCAGAACTAATCTGCATAAATGAAAGCTGAACCAAGCCTAGCAAAGGTGTTACAGGTTTTCACAGGCCAGGATGTGACTCATAATGAAAAAGGGGCACGTGCCACATTACCTGATCCACCTTCATAATCTTCTTTGCCTTCATGTTTATGTAATAATCTCCCCACAAGGTTTTCAAAAGAACTTCCTTCTTGATGCCAATTTTCTGACTGTAGATTTTGGCAAAGTGCTCAATTCTGAAAGAAAACCAAGTGTTCACATTATTAATAACAATAATATGATGCCATAGTGAATACAGCTAAAATATGAATGTTTCTATTCCAGAAACTCTGCCTGCACTACAAAGCATGATCATTTCAACTGTCCTACATGGTAGACATTAATTACTACCCTAATTTCACAGAAAAGGAAAACAAAGCACAGAGCCAATGCGCAGATAATAAATGAGGGAGGGATTCAAACCCAAGCAGTCTGCTTACAAAGCTGGTGTTCCTGTCCAACACTCTCTTCACTAACAAAACTGGAATGTATGTTATGGCACCCTTTCTTAGTTTTTCAATGTGTAAAACAAAGAAGAACACAAGCCAAGGAAATGCTCACCACAGTTGACAACAATCAATCTCATTTTAGCCCTTCACTGTTGCTCATAAAGGAAAAAACATCCCAGTGCCAGAGCTTGTTTAAAAAAAAAAAAAGGTTTTAGCATCCCAGATCAAATGACAAACACATGCACACTAACTTAACTAACACTCATCAGAACATGTACACCTAGTCCCAGGGTCTCCCTAGGGTAAGCCCCAGCCCTAACATGGCAGTTCCTTGACAGTAAGGATGAGAGGAACCAGCATCCTTGGGGTACCAACGACAACCAGTCATTCCCAATCAGCAGATAGTCTCCTAAAATACTAGAGGCCTACTGGGAGCAATATGAAGCTGCAGGCGCAGAGCACAGTCATAATGGTGAGAACCAGAAATGTGAAGAGTAACAGATAGTAGTACCTGGGAAGCAAAAGCAGAAGTCTTTAGAAACTAATGAAGCCAGAATTCTAGAATCTTCTCCCCCTGAAGGCTAAGGGAACAAAGAATACTCCCTTAGAAATAAAAATCTAAATTATACAGGTACAAGCTGCTAACATCCTGCAGCTAGTCTCAAGGATTCATTACTTTCTAATTACTTTGCTATTGAAATCTTGATTTCCCATGTGAACCAACAGTATTTAGTGGAGTTTTGGTGTTTTCTTTCAATTTTTTTTTTTTTTAAAACTTGAGAAGGTGGGCCTGGAGAACTGCCTCTTGTCACCACTGACGCACACAGATTCCTGCCGTGCATTGTGATGTGGACGGATTTGTGCCTGGTGAGGGGCATGTGGAGCCCAAGGGATGCCCAAGGTAGTAGAGCAGTACTAACATTTAGTAAATGCCAGGAGGCCACCATGTCTGCAAGCTGAGAGGGAAACCAAGGAAAGATATTGGGCCAGAGTGGGAAGAAAAAAATGTCCAAGGTGTCCCATTCAGCCAGGGACCGTGCCTTCTTCCCTGTTAGGAGGCTGATGCACTACCGGGACTCAAGTACCGGATCAGCGTGGATGCCCCAATCTACATGGCAACTGTCATTGAGTACCTGTCAGGGAAATTCTGGAATTGGCTGGGAATGCTGCAAGGAACAACAAGAAAGCTAGGATAGCCCCCTGACACATCCTGCTGTCAACTGCCAATGACAAGGAATCCAACCAGCTGCTAAAAGGAGCGACTATCATCAGTGGAGACATCCTGCTCAAAATCCACCCAGAAATGCTGGCCAAAAAGCGAGTGACCAAAGGCAAGTCTGAAACCATCCTCTCCTCTTCCTCAGAGAAAAGAGGACAAAAGTCTACATCAGGCAAGAAGGGGAGCAAAAATCTAAGGCCGCCAAGCTAGACATCCAAAAAGTCCAAACAAAAGAACAACGACAAAGAAAGAATTTCAAATTCCACCTCTAAAGATAGCCAGGGAGGATGGATTCACCATCTTGTCTTCCAAGAACTTTGTTTGTTTTTTTTTTTTTTTTTTTTAAGAACTTTGTTTTGGGGCAGAAGCAATCCATGACTCAGAGTGACATTAGCCATATTGGCTCCATGACAGTGGAAGGCACCGTCCACCCTACCACAGCTGAAACTGACCTCAAAGAAGACATAGGTAAAGAAAGCCTTGGAAAAGGCTGGGGGAAAGAGTTCCTGGAAACAGTAAAGGAACTCCATAAATCCCATGGCCCTTTGGAAGCTGCTGAAACTGCCAAAAGCCAATCCAGTGGCCTAGTGGCCAAATTAGTCATCCACTGTCACATCCCTCAGTGGAAGAAACAATCAAAAACTACTTGTCAGCTGCAGGCAACTAGAAGCTAAAGTTTGTTGCAATCCCTTATTTTCCCAGCAACAAAAACTGTTTTCCCTCCTAACAACCAGGTGCTGCGCAAAATCGAGAGAGCCATTGGTCTCAAACTCTGGGGTAAGGACATGGGGAAGCCCATTGAGAAGGGGCCAAGGGCGAAATGAACACAAAGCCTCGAAGTCAGTCCCGGCTGATCTCGTCCGGTGGCTTCCCAACCCCAGGACTGGCACCAGCCTTGCTGGGGACCCTCATCTTGTACCTGCTGTCAAACAAACTAATTGTGAAAAGTTTCTGGCTCTCCTGCCTGTTCTTCACCCCTGAGCGGTCGTAGTGTTAGCTCGGTGGGCTGGGGGCTGAGGGCTGAGGCGATCCCCTTAGGGAGCAGAGGGGTGCTGCTAGGAGGGGCTGCGCAGCTCCTCCTCATGCGCTTCCCCAGGAGCTAATAAAAGCTGTTGTCCTTCCTGAAAAAAAACCAAAACCTGTTTTCCCAAACAGTTGACAGCTCAGGTCTCCCTCAAGGCCATCTCGGCGCACCTCCATAACTCAAGCAGGTCTTCAATGAACACTGTCTACTTCCTGCTTTTCAAAGGCAACAGCACTGGCATCTATGTGCAGGAGGTGGGTAGCCAAGCTGGACACCAAGTAGCCGGGTCGAGGGTGGACCCCACTTTAAGGGTCTCACTCCACCATGGTGCTCCACATTTCATATTCTGGTGAAAAGGGCCTTGATGTGTAACTAGGCAGATCACCAGGAGGGATTACTTCCCATGTGTTTTCTTGCTCTTTTAAAACTTTTTTAAAAACAAACAAAATAAAACCAAAAAAAAAACCCCACAACAGAGCTCAAGGGAGTTCTGGTGGCCTAACAGCAAGAAGTTGCATTGCAATTCCAGAGGAACACGGTTCGAATCCACCAGATGCTCTGCTGTAGAATGAGAGGCAATCTCATCCGGTACCAGTCAGATCCGATTTGGCAGTACACACAAAAAACAATAAAAGTAAGAAATACAGACCTCATTTTAGGTTTCTAGTACTGACTTTTAAATTTCTAACACTGACTTACACAAGCACATGATTGGTTGTTGTTATGTGCTGTTGAGTCGTTTGCGACTCATAGCGACCCTACGTACAACAGCCACACACACACACACACACACACACACACACACACACACACACACACACACAAATCCTTTCAAAATTCCTACAAGCTTTTGTTGCCCTCTTTTTTCTTTCCCAAAGGGAAGAAGTGACATGGGCTCTGTTAGTTGTCTGTGATCCATAATGGAGACAAGATTGTAAAGTTAATTCACTGGTGCTTTTCTGTCTGTGGCCCCTCAACACATACCCCCAATAATATCTGTAACTACTCCTGAAAAGTTTTTGCTTCAGTTTTTTGTGTGTGTTGTGTTTTAAAAAAAAAAAAACCAACAACAACTTGAGATGGTTTCTGCTACATGTATCTACCTACCTACCATCTCCTCTGTTTGACGGGGAAAAAACCCTTTCTTTTCTCCACAAAAATCTCACCTCAATCAAGAGACCTGGAGACCTGTACAGCATTGTGGATGCAGGACTGCCAGGAGCACACTCTTGGCATCTCTCCCACACGTGAGAAGATGAAGGGCTGACTTTAAGGAGAGTTTGCTTGTCTCAAAAAGCAAAAGCATCTGTGTTCTGTGTGCTCCATGAATCACTAGGAGGCAGACCTCCTCCTTGGCTTCCTTTGGGTAAGACCACTGAACAGAAAGGCCAGTGCCACCTTCTGACAGCTCCCCACTTGCCACGCTGACTGCACCACGCAGGTTGTAAATTCTCCAAGCACATGAGTGGGTAGGGAGCTGCGACAGCTAATGTGCAGTTCAATCCACCACCCACAGGAGACAACAACAGACAACCACAGTGGCCTGAGGTCCCATGCACCTTCTCCAATCTAGCTTTCCCAAGGAGCCCTGTTCTCTAGGAGTAATGGCCCTAGGGGCTTAAGTGAATAAAGCTAAATTTTGGTCTCTTTGTGGGCCACTTGAGTAGATAATTAGTACATCAAACATTTAATTTTTTTTTTTTCCTACTATGGCACAGAGGACAAAGGACTGCAGCCTTCAATATGGATTGGGGCTCAACATCAAGAAGACAAAGATTCTCACCACTGGACCAATTGGCAGCATCAGGATGGATGGTGAAGAGACTGAGACTGTTCACAACTTTAGTTTGCTTGGCTCCACAGTCAACACTCTTGGCACTAGTACCCAGGAAATTAAAAGATACATTGCAATGGGAAAGTCTGCTGTTAGGGACCTATCCAAAGTTCTGAAGAGCAATGGTGTCTCTCTGGAGACTAAGGTGCATCTGATATAGGCCATGGTCTTTGCAATCACTTGTTATGGGTCAGAGAGTTGGACAATGACTAGGGAGGATAGAAGAAGAATTGACACCTTTGAGCTGTAGTGCTGGAGTATTGAGTGTCCTATGGACTGCTAAGAAAACAAACATTCATCCTGGAGAGGGTTAAACTGGGCTGCTCCTTGGAGGCAAGGATTCTGAGGCTTCGTCTGACATACTTTGAACATGTTATAAGGAGGGACCCGTCCTTGGAGAGGGACGTCATGCTTGGTAGGGTGGAGGGACAGCACAGGAGTGGAAGACCTTCTATGAAGTGGATTGATTAAGTGACTGGGATAATCAGAATGGGTATGTCGGAGACAGTGTCATTGGCACAGGACAGAGCAGGGTTTAGGGCTGTTGTACACAGGGTCACTGAGTCGCAAGCGACTTGAGGGCACATAACAACAACAACAACTACTACAGGACAAACTGTTGTACATCCCTCACTGATACTTAAAATAAATACTGCTTTTAATCACATTTTTCATACCTGACCTGTTAACAGTGTGACAGTGCTATATTAAAATCTCTCACAGTTATTCGTCTGTTGATTTACATTTGTTGTTACTGTTAAGTGCCACCGAGTCATTTGTAACTCACAGTGACCCTATGATGTACAACAGCCTTAAAGCCTGTTCTATCCTGACCAAACCTTATTGTCCCTGACACACCTACTCCCATTACCCCAGTCACTGAATCCATCTATCTCATCAAAGGTCTTCCTCTCCTGCACTGCCCCTCCACCCTCCCAAGCATGACGTCCCTCTCCAAGGACTGGTCCCTCCTTGCAACACACCCAAAGTATTTCAGATGAAACTTCAGAATCCTTGCCTCCAAGGAGCAGCCTGGTTTAACCCTCTCTAGGATAAACTTGTTTGTTCTCCTAGCAGTCCATGGCATATTCAATACTTTTCTCCAGCACCATACCTCAAAGGCGTCAATACTTCTATCATCCCTAGTCATTGTCTAGCTTTCTGATGAATAACTAGTAATTGCAAAGACTATGGCTTGGATAAGGCATTCCTTAGTCTCCAGACTGACACTGTTGCTTTTTAGTACTTTAGGGAGGTCCCTGACAGTAGACTTTCCTAATCCAGTTTATCTTTTAATTTCTTGGCTGCTAGTACCAAGTGTGTCAACTGTGGAGCCAAGCAAACTAAAGCTGTTAACAATTTCAATCTCTTCACCATCTATCCTGATGCTGCCTATCGGCCCAGTGGTGAGAATCTTTGTCTTCTTGACACTGAGCCTCAATCCATATTGAAGGCTACAATCCTTGACACTCTGCAGTAAGTGCTTCAGGTCCTCTTCAGTTTCAGCAAGCAGAGTTGTGTCATCTGCATAAACGCAGATTGTTGGTGAGTCTTCCTCCAATCCTGATGCCACCTTTCTCCTCATAGGGCCCAGTCTCCAGGATGATCTGTTCTGCAGAGTTCTATTTTTATCTCACACACTTTGCTTCTATGATGATTTGATGCACAGAGTTTACTTACTCACATTTGCCAATTGTCAATATAAAATTACCTTACACATAATCTAAATAAACATAAATTCTATTTTATCATTAATATTGCCAAATCTTTGTGTTCGTAATTCACTAACAAATCTGAATCCAAATTTTGATGTTTAGCCTCTGTCTGCTAAGTTTTATCATCACGTCTTTTATGAAAATGTATGCATGGAATTCCTTTTTTTAAAAAAATTTACCTTTTTAACTTGGAATTTCATGTCTTTATCACCACACAGTATTGATGGATTGACTTCTAGATGACTTTCTGTCCACATTCCTATGATTTTAGAAAATCCTGATGTGCTGCTACCTGGACGTTACTTTTAATGCATAAAGTAATGTGGCAGATAAATATCCTATTTTTAATTCCAAAAGTGGTAAACTTAAAGTTCATACACACTATAAAGCTTTTATCACAACCACAAATGATAAGAAACCCAGCCTAATTTGCTTAGCTCACTATCCTCAACTTTTTCTTAATGCATTATCTATTTACACATGCATATACATACATACACATAAATTTTCTGAAGTCTTACTTTATATGCTGTTCATTATATATCGTATAGTTCCCACAAAAATTGCTTATCCATGATCCACCTCTATTGCTTGGTGTTTTTATTCATGTAATTGTCCTTGGTGCATTCTAATTTTCACCAACAGTTTCAAGTGCAATTTCTCCATCATTGAATGTGGTTTTATTTCCTCTTAATATAATAAAGCCATTATTGTAGAAAGAGCACAAGGATCCAAGACAGGTGAGAGAGGTTGGAAAAGAGGGATGAGGATGTGTAGGGGAAGGGGTTGCACAATTTGATGGTGTGGGGGATGAGGGAAATTGAAAGAATGTTCTTGAAAACAATGTATTCTAATTTTGTAAATAAACTAATGTTGTTGTTAAGTGCCGTCGAGTCGTAAGCGACTCATAGTGACCCTATGAATGAAAGTCCTGGACACCTGTATAACTTTCGTCCTTTTCCCAGGTTCACTGGGTTTCCAGAGGCAAGTTATTATGGAAGTGGATGCCACTCCTGCTTCCAAGCTTGTTTTAAACTAATAAAAATTTTTTAAAAAAAAGTCCTGCAGTGCACATCTTCTAGGACTTTACTGATCTATCTTTTGCCCTATCCTCTGCAGTGACAACTTAGTCAAGTGTGAAATTACTGGGCCATGTAGCCTTTTGCCCTCCAAGCCACCCAACAGATTAATGTTAGTTCAAGGATTCTAAGACACTTGTATACAAAGACAAACAGAACTACTAAGAAGGCTTTTCACCATTTTTTCCTTTCTGTCCCTAGGCTCAGAGGTTGGGGCCTCAGTTTTCTTTACCTAAGAAAGAAACTTTGTTTGATTCTTCTTCCCCTAGTTAACGTACTCCTGCTTTGCAGAGTCAATTCCTCTAGATGAAGAGCTGCTAAGAGGAACAATTTAGGAAGTGGGCCTAGGTTCAGTCACTGAGTCAGACTTCTTAATTCTGTCCCACTCTCAAAGGGTTTAAGGAGCTCTGGTGGTGAGCTGTTACTTGTTTCACTGCAAATCTACCAACTGCTCCTCGGAAGAAAGGTAGTCTCTCGTCTAGGTTTACAGCCGATGGAGGGTCACTACATTTCACAATCGACAATGAGTTTTAAAAGGATTTCTAGAGCCCTATGCCAGATTCTGAAATATGTTCACTATCCACTTTTTTGTGACACGGGACTGCAATGTTCCCCATTCAGTGACAGTTTAGAGGAAAACTGGAAGGAAGGTGTCTCCAGCGATTTCATTTTTACTACTTGTTTTTTCTTAAGTCTACACAATTTCTTGAGGAAGGTACATGCAGATCTCACAATATAGCCTTGCCTAACTCACTTAGTGACTAATCTCAGGGTCAAAAGTGGGATGGAAATGGTCATTCTAAGAGCTCCTTATTTCGTTTTCCACAATAAACTTCCCCCGAGTCGTGAAATTTCAAGGAAGATTAGTGTAGAACACTGAATAATTTATGAAAATCATTACCAAGGCAAGGACAAGCTCCCCACCTGGTGGCCCACTAGCAGAATGCTCACATAGCTATGTATATGGCTAAATGCCTCATTTGTAAAGACAATTTACAGAATGGTAAAAAAGATCCGTATTTTACCCAGTCTCTTGAATGTGCATGGGGAAACTGAACAGTGGGAAAAACAAAATCAATCCAACAGAAAATGAACCAAGGACATTGAGGGACATTTCACCCATGGCAAATAAGCACATGATAAATGGTCAGTATCATGAGCCATTACTAAACCTCATGGCTCCTCAGTCACCAGGGGAGAAGTGCACAGAGGGTCTTCGAGGCTGTACATCTTTATGGACATGGCCTGCATCATCTTTCTCTTGAGGAGTGGTCAGTGGGTTCAAACTACTGATGTTCCGGCCAGTAGCTCAATATTTTGCCCAGGCACCACCAGGACAGGACTCCTTCACTAGCCATGGAGGTAACGCAAATGAAAAACTCAAGGAGAGATCACTACAAACTTACCAGAAAGGTAAACATGAAAAACAGTGATTCTGATGGTCTAGTGATAAGGAATTGTGCTGCAGCCTCACAGGAAAAAGATGGGCAATCAACTCCCCTCCGGCTTATTGCCTTTCAAAACCTGCTGGAGGGTCAGCTATGTGTTGGTTCCAACTCGAAAGTACATAACAATTGGATGTCAGTACATGGGGCCAGTACGAATCAGAACTGATTCCACTTAACAGCAACCAAGTATCAGCAAGAATGCAGAGAACAAAGATCATTGATCTACTGGTGGCGTTAATGTAAAAAGATATGGTAATTCTGGAATATAGCATCATGAAAACTGAACATGCAATTACCATGTAACCTAGCAACTGCACCCCTAGACATTTATCCCAGGGAAATGAAAACTCATGTACATGAAAAACAAAATGGGCATATATGTTTATAGCAATTTTACAAAAACTGGACCCAATCAAGTTCAACAAGTGAGTGGCTAAGAAAACTGTATGCTAGCCACATGAAAGATGACCAGTCAACAATAAAAAGGAACAAACTATTGATTCATGGAACAATTTGGGTGAATCTCCAGAGAAGTATACTGAATGACAAAAGATAATCCCAAAAGGTTATATACTGTACAACGATTTCATTTAGAGGACATTCTCAAAAGGACAAAATTAGGGAGCTCAATAGTGGTTGCCAGGTATTAAGGGAGGAGGAGATTTGGCTATAAAGGAGGAGCAGGAGAAACGTCTGTAGTGATGGAAGTGTACCCACACCATATCAGTGTGACTACCCAAGGTGGGACCCTGTACTGCTTCTGCAAGACGTGACCATCGACAGTAACTGGGTAAGGGACACATGAGAACTCTGTATTATTTCTTATAACTTCACAGTGAATCTCTATTTAAAACATTAAAGACCTAATTTTATATTATGTATAAAACCCAGCAAAACTAAATCAGCCTCCGACTTACCCGAAGCCCCACCCATCTATGGCACTTGTGAACACCACATTGCCCTGATCGGGAGAGAAGTAAAGGTGGGAGTCATCGGTGTCCTCCAAGCCGGTCCTCCAGTCATACAGTTGCTCCCCTTGTTCCGAACTGAGGTTCACCTGGGACTCAGTCTCTCTCTCTGCTCTTTCTTCTAGGACTTTAGAAGTAAAAAGAGTTCCTGTGAGTGCATTAATCTAGGAGAGATGGTGAAATGGCAGAATGTCATTCAGATGCTTAGTTTGCCCATGGAAGGAGATACACTCTGACCCCTGTTAGGACTAGTCATTAGTGAACATTAATTTGGGCTTGCATTAACACACATGAATGGTGGTGACATTTATAATTAGTACTTAACATGCAACTATATGCTATCAATTCATTCTTTGTAAACCCAGTAGAACTAAATTATAGACTTTTGAAAGCATATAACCACATCATGGTTAATGTTCAACTAATATGAACACAAACATTCATGTGTTAAATGCTTACCTTTTCAATACCAGGCTCTCTGTCACTAGGAATTTGTGCTTTCTCATCCCCATAATCCTGGTTTGTTGCCTTAGTCATCCTCTCATTTCTCAAGTCAGCTGTTTGAAACTGTTAAAGCTCTCTTGAGGCTATCTTCTCAATCTCTAATGCCCAACCATTGTTCACTCTCAAGTAAGTAAGCCTAACTCCATATTCCAATTGGTCTCATTGACTTCAAGTTAATCATGACTTGTGGCAAATCTATGGGACATGGGAAAATTGCCCCAGAAGGTTTACATGGCCATGATGATGGAAGCCAACTGCCACATCTTTCTCTGAAGGAACAGCTGGTGGGTTTGAACTGCAGACTTCTCTGCTAATAGCCAAACACTTAACCACTGTGTCACCAGGGCTCCTTACTCCAATGTTTAAGCAAGTTCAAATCTCTACATATACACCACACACACACACAGGCCCAGAGACCCTTCTCCTTCTACCTTATAGGGAAAGAGTATCGCAATCTGTGTGTGCCCATCTGTGCTTGCCTCTACAGGAAACGGGTTAACTCACTCTTCATTATCATTTTATCAATTTAGCAAATAAATAGTAAGGCTAAGTCTCCTCCATAGTTTTCCACTGTCTTTAAGAAACAAAGGTCACCCATGCACGTAGTATACTGGGGCACCCTAACTGGACTCTGCAATCTTGACTGCAACCTCTCATTCCTTCACATGATCTAATTCTCCAGTTGTAACAAAGCTATAACAGAGCCCTCATGAACAAGCACAACATCCCTCCTCTTACCTTTATGACTTCGCCCTTCCTATTCTGCCTTTCTCATATGCCCTTCCTCTAATTCTTTAGTTGGCAAGTGACTACCTTCTAGCATCTGTTGTGAAATTTTTCCTAACCCTTCCCTCTTCACTCTGGTCTGGGTTAGAAGGCCTACACCTCAAATCATTCCAGTGTTTATTTCATTGCTCTCTAAGTACCTCTTAACTGGTGGTCTCCTCTACTACACTGTAAACTCTTTGAAAATAGAGACTGTCTCTTATCCATCTTCATAGATGAAATCCTGGCTATACAATACATCCAAGAATATACTTTTTTTTTTTAAGAATATACTTATTTAACATATATTTGAGTAAATGATTCCTGAAGAGATAAATCAATAAATGTTTGTATATAACTCTAGCTCAAGATTCAAAACTCAAACCCATTGCCACCGAGATGGAACCAACTCACAGCTGACCTTCTAGTGGGTTTTTAAAGGCTGTAAATTCTATGAGAGGAGATAACCCCTTTTTCTCTTACATCTAAAGACAGGAAATTGAATACCAGAGACTTTCCTGATACTTTCCCAGTTCAGTATGTCACTAAGTATTGCACTGGGAAAGTCTGAAGTCACGAACCTCTCCAAATTACTGAAGAGCAATAAAGTGAGTTTGAGGACTAAGGTGTGCCTGATTCAGGCCACAGTCTTTTCAATCACTTGCATGTGAGAGCTGGACAATGAATAAAATAACAGAAGAATTGATGCCTTTGAGTCATGGTGCTGGAGAAGAATACTGAATATCCCACGGACGGCCAAAAGGAAAAACAGGTATGTCTCAGAGGAAGTGCAGCCAAAGCACTCCTTGGAGGCAAAGATTATAAAGCTTCGTCTCACATACTTTGGACATGTTGCCAGAAGAGGCTATTCCTTGGAGAAGGACATCACACTTGGAAAAGTGGCAAGAAGGCAAAAGAGAGGAAGATCCTCAAGCAGGTGGACTGAAACAGTGTGAAACGGCTCCAAGTGTGTCGGAGATCGTGAAGATGGCACAAGATAGGACAGGGTTCAGGTCTACTGTTCACTGGCTTACTATGAATTATGCTCAACTTGATGGCACCTAACAACAACAGTAACTCCTAATATTGCCACTCTTTGAAATTAAAACTGAAATTAAAGCTGAACCCCACTGTTCAAGCTTTAGACGAATGACTGCTTCCAGGAAATGGAATGGATTTCTTCTCATGTTCTTCCGGTTGTCTCTGTGGTAAGATGATGACTAACACTTATATCTTTTTTATGACAAAAAGATCTACAGGGGAATTTTCCACAGCAATGCCTCACATGCCATTCAGCAACCTCCTTACAATTCTTCTTTGAGCCCTAATTTTTAAAATATGGATGGGAAGGATAGAATACCTGTTCCAAAATATTCTTGAGTTGAGAATAGGCCTCTTGTGGAGTGAATTTCAGTTCCACTATCAAGCGGTCCAGCTTATTAATCACTAAAACTGGACGGATGTTTTCAAGCCAAGCCTGTCGCAGAACGGCCTGTGTCTGTTAAAAACAGAAATAAAACGCAAACCTCACCATTTGAAATCATTAAAGCACATGAGGAAATCTTGTTTGCTAATCACCACATTCTCATACTCCTTTACTACAGTGGAGGCTATGCCGGTAAGGCTGGAGACTCACAGAGCCTTTACAAGGTGCACACCTCAGGAGCAAAGAACTACAGATTAGAAATTGGACTGGTCATTTACATTATGTAATAGGAAATACAATGATTATATCCTATTCACACTTGTCCAAAACACAATGCCCAGCTTAGTGGAACTGTACTGCTAGACTGTTGTTCCCTCCTATCAACATTACGGTGTGTTCATTTTCTCTTACATTTTACTAAAAAATATTAATATGTACAAAAAAGGATGATACAAACATGTGTGTACTTAATACACTCAGAGCTTACAGAATAATTATAAAGTAAGGACCACATTATCAGAACACAAAAATCAAAACATCTCCCCAGAGAGCCCTGTGTACAACTCACTCATTATAATCCTACCTCTTAGAATTACTCATGATTCTGAAGCTAATTTCACTTATCTTGTCAGGATATCCAAAAGATGACACTTATTCCTTAAGTTACCTGGGCCCTGAAGCAAAATTAGAGGGGCGGTCACAGAATAATCATGGCACACCTTGGACTATGTCCATTTGAGTTATCTAAATGTTATCTTTCTTAAAAAAAAAAAAAACAAAAAACAACTAAAAAGACCCAACCACCAAAAAAACCCCCCCACAACCATTAAAACAAACAGGGCAAAATTAAGGAGTAGGACATAAAAAGTGCTATCTTTTTTAAAAGAGGAAACATTAAGTTGCAAACAAACTCCTTAAAAAGATAAGCTTAAAGAAAGCTGCTTTCAGATCTACTCAAACCAGAGCTGTGTTTACACATAACCTAGAAAGAAAAAAAATTAAAGGAAAGCCAAAATCAACCACAACTGACAGCCACTGGGCATACTGTGACCTACAGAAGCCTGCCTACAGGACGGCACATAGGATTTCCAAGTCAGCAATCCCACATGCATGTACAGCTTTATCTTTCTGCTGCAGACAGACTGGTAGAGTCAAACTGCTGACTTTTCAGTTAGCAGCCCAATATTTAACTCAAGGTGCCCCTACCCTGGCGTTAGGGATGAACTTTTCCAACTCTGGCAGAAATACTGAAAAACACTGAATGAAAGAAGAAAGGGAATAGGAGTGTGTATTTATTGTGTGTGTGTGTATATATATATATATATATATAGAGAGAGAGAGAGAGAGAGAGAGAGACACCCTGCAAAAATTCTGTTGCTACCATTCTTGCTCATTACTTCTGTGAAGACATTGCAGGCATGTCAATTCCAAGAATCTAAAGTTAAAACCCTCATCTTTAAAAGACCTTCAAAATTTGGGTAATCTAACTCTATCGGAGCTTGGGATAGCCTCAAAAGTAAAATATAAAATCAACAGTGTGACTGTCAGGTCCTCCCCTATTCCCACTTTCTTTAGCCAGCTTAAAAAAAAAAAAGTAATTTTAATCCATTACCTGTGGACAGACTCCTTCCACAGCATCTACCACAATGATGCACCCATCACATATACGGACAGCTGTGGAAACTTCTGAGGAAAAATCCACATGTCCCGGTGAGTCTATCAGATTAATCAGGTACTCCTCATTATCTGTAAAGACATTAGAAAAAAACATACTCAGCTGTAAAGGTAAACAATCCTTTTCCTCAAGCATTCTGGAATAAGACACTAAAGCAGTTCAAAGCTCAATCAACAGCTAGCACTCCAATTTAGGAATACTAATAGTACTTCTGATGTTAAATATTAGTTTTGTAAAGTAAAGGAATTATTTTAATATCTAATAAACTATTGAGATGAAGGCTGCTCGCATCTTGTTGAGGGTCACATATGGAATGTTCGGGGTTCTTTTGGCTTTATTTTCGTCTCCAAGCGGTGTCAGCAGCCAGAACTTGCCAGATCATAGTCCACCGCATTTGGTCGTGCTGGAATTTTAAAATGTGGTAAATGCTTGGCTACATCTGCAGGCTGATGGCTATTGTGAACTGGTTTTACGCTGGATGATGGCTGCTCGCCTCTTGCTGAGGGTCATGTATGGAACGTTGGGGGTTCTTTTGTTGTTGTTGTTGTTGGATGACGGCTGCTCGTATCTTGTTGAGGGTCACATACGAAATGTTAGGGGTTCTTTTGTTGTTGATTGCCGTCAAGTCATGCACAACTCAGCGACTCCATGAAAGACCTGAAGCCTTTCTATAACTATCATTTCCCCAAGTTAATAGAGCTTCTAGAGGCATGTGGTTTAGGAAGTAAATGCCACTCCTGCTCCCCAACCTGTCTTAAAACTGGGAGCTCCACCAAACACTGTCCATCATGGGCAGCCATTATGGTATTTGAGACCCCAGTGGTACAAGGTTCAGCATCACAGCAAAGCCAGAATACCTCAGCACAGCAAATTGACAGAAGAGTGCTGTACCACTTAGAATGTTCCTCCAAAATACAGTAGCAAAGGATTAAAAGATAATCCATCGGACTGACTTATTAAATATAAGGGCCCTCCAGGAAGTATTGTTGACTCTAAACAAGAGGTTTTGATAATAATTAATAATATTAATAAAGAAAGCAAAAACAACAACAACAACAAAAACCCAGCATTCCACAATGACCCTCAACCAAACAAACAAGAGAGCCCATTATAGACTCCAGTTGCTTTACCCAGTTTCCAAAATGGAGATAAGAGCTTGGCCCTAAATGCAAGTATCCTCATGGAGGTCTTGTTGAAGCTTAAACAAACAAAAAACCAAAACAAAAAATAAACAAGAGGCTTAAACAATTAATCAATTCAGAGATTCTCAACCAAAACAAGAGAGCCATCATACAGAGTCCAGCCAATGGAAGTCCAAAAGGGACTTGTTAAGTGCTATCTAGTACTGATAATCATAAACAAAAGACTTTAACCTTGTTCTATAACTACTGTCCTTTCTCTAAGTTCACAAAGTTTCCAAAGGCATGTTTAGGAAGTGGATGCACTCCTGATTCCAAGTCTGTCTTAATCTGTTAGCAAACCATTTATTGTCAACCATGTGTAACTATTAACGGCACTTGAAAAATCAATGGCACAACGTTCAGTATCACAGTAAAGTTACCTCAATACAGGGACATGACAAAAAAGTGCTGTACCTCTTAGGAGTGTTCATTTCAAAAACAATGACAACCAAATGAATTTTAATAGGTCATAGGCCCATGTTCAGGCTCTCATTGGTTCCCAGCAAGAGAATTCCCACAAATGACAATACAATATAATTGTACTTTTCTCACCTCCTCCCTGTAATTCTGTTTTCCATTAATCCTTGTAGCCTACCCCTTTCTGCCTCAGGGCTTTTTATCTTTGGGCAAATGCAGTTCTTCTGACCTTATATAGTGGGTTTTTCTAAAGAGTAAGTGCCTATAGGCCTGCTTATTATTTGGCTAAAAGCTAAGCCATGAGCTGACCTCTGCTGTGAGTTTGAAGAGTGCTGAAGGGCCACAATCTTGGAGGTTCCAGTTAAGCCTTGTCTGTGTACACTTTTAACGTACTAATAATGTGAGCACTATTGAACTCTTACAATATCCCTTTAAGATGCAACTATGCCTGCTGTACAGATTAGGAAATTGAGAGTCAACAGATCAATATTAAAGAGTGTGGGAGTGAAAGTTGCTTCAAAAGGCCACTACAGAAAATGGCTGTTTAAAAAACAAAACAAAACAAAACAAACACAAAGCAAGTAGCTAAGTTCTTCTCTACAACTTGCCAAAGAGCTGGGTGTGAATTTGATCAACCAAGATTTAAATTCAGTGCCAGCAAAAATTAATGGTGGTGTTACTATGGGCCAAGTGTATGATGGGTGGTCTCACTATTTAATAGTCTTTAATTTTTTTATTGTGATGTAAATAAGAGATTACAAAGAAATTGTTTTTTCATTTAATCATTTAGATTGATTTATCCTCTTTCCCTTCCCCTTCATTTCATTATGCAGGCCCTGTTCCAGATTGTTAGTTGTATTATGATTGGCTGTCCACTCTTTGCAGAATGAATTTCTTTTCACATTCTTTAGTCCTCACAACAAACATGCAATAATGCACTGGGCTTACAATAGAGTCCTCATTGCATTTTACCCAGATTCAGTTTGAAAACCCCATCCACCATCAAACACTTAGTGAGACCCAGGCAAACCAGAACAATCAGTCATATTGGGCTACAGAGACTTAACATATATTGTTCTGAACATTTCAGCGATTACATGTTTCCTTTCAATACCACTTTGCAGTAGATACTCCCATTTGCCCATTTTATAGAGCAAGAAACCAAGATGCAGAAAGACTAAGTGTCTTAAGGACATCCAGCTAGACTCCGTCTTGAGGAAAATTACCCAAGATACAATAATTCGAAGTGTCAGAGTGAAAGCTCAAACCCAGGTCATCTAAGCCTACACATAAACACTGCACTCAGCACGGCTGTAAATTTTATGTCATGTGCCAAGATTCTGAAGTACCATGTTAAGGATTCAGCAGTGCTCTGGGGCTCAGTGAGTAAGACTGTCATCAAATGGCAAACGACTGCTTTGCCCAGTACCATTCTTCCCTGTTTCTGAGGTTTTCTCATGTAAACTGCTGTACATGGGGATCTAACTGCTGCATCCACCAGAGAAGATTCCCACCAGAGAGGAGGGTGGGTGTTTCTATAGAAAATCTTGTCAGTCAAATGGCCAGGACCCTGGAGTCAGAGTCCATTGCACCTTCACAGCTAGAACCTTTTATGCTTGGTCTCTCAGGAGCCGTTTCACAGTTATCATCTTGGGCAAGTATCTCAGGCTCACCTGAACAAAATCACAGAAAAACAGGTAAGTTCGACAAGGTCCAAGGTCCTATCAGTTCCCATTACATAAAACAAAAGCCATGACTCTCTTTAGATCAATCAGAATAGCCTGGCTAATCCCTTTTTTTTATTTCTAACCCCCCCTCACAGAGACTGACCCAAGGTCACAAGTCTTAGCAAGCTAGACAGGCATCCAGCTCTATTTCCTTTGTTTCTTTTCTACTCTGCAGCTAAGGAACACCACCCACGCTATAAGGTGGGGGGACTTCCAAGCACTTTCTCACACTTTGTCTGACATTACCTGGACCCCCTAAAGAAGGTCTAGAGACAAAGTTTACTGTAAACTTCCAACTAGTTCTTGAATATCAGTAATGATTGCTTTTAAAAATGAATTCATACAGATATTTCAGGTTTCCTAAATAATAGTGTTTTTATTTCACTAGGGTTTGAGAGCTTTTAGAAAATGTCCAGAAAAATCTAATGAATTTACATACATACACTCCTTAGTTACACATCCAATTCAAACCACAAAACCCCCCAAAGTTGTCACCACTGATGGACTGTGACTCACAGCGACCCAGCAGGACAGAACAGAACTCCCCTCCAGCATTTCTAAAGCTGTACATTGTTATGAAAACGGTCACTTCTTTCTCTCATGAAGTTGCTTGAGGGGTCAAAACTGACATTTCGGCTAGCAGCCAAGCATTTAACCACTGCACCACCAGGACTCCTGTCCAGACCCCTGGTCCTTTACTCAGGGACTGTACACATTCTGATTGAGAAGGGATCACAAAACTAATGACACATCAAACATTCAGTCTGAAAACATGAACTCTGAAAAATAAGAACGTGAAATCAGAGAAACTTGGGAAACCGAACCAGTTTGGTAAGAGGTTCGCAACAAGCATGAATGTTCAGGCTTGGAGGAGTGCTGTAACAAACAAGTCTGTTCAACTGTGTTTAATCTAGAACTTGTCAGACATAAGTGAGGATGAGAAAGCGTCATGCTGCGCTCAGCCACACAGGTGATGAGAGCTCAGATCAGAAGGAGCCAGGGCTCCAAATGCCACTTTCAATAGCTCTTCCATTTTAACCTTTTCCATAGAACTTCAAATTAAATTTCAAAACTAAGGGAAGAGAAATCCAATTATCTGTTAGGGAGGGGGTAAAAAGAAAAATCAAAATCCATAAACAGTTCTGCTACATGACTTTAATCATATTATGTCCTTAAGACTTGTTTCCTTGAACAAAGATTAAGTTATTTAGCCACGTATTGGTGAGAATCAAGTACAAATACACTCAGAAAAACCATCAGTGGGGTTTACAATGCTGGCTATTACCATTACGATTACTGCTAATGGAAATGATGAAAACCATCTGGGAGGGGGTAGCAGTTTTGAGGAGATGGTGTATTCCAGGCATCTAACTGCCCCTAAGGCTGTGTGCTGAACTGACTCCCACAAGCCCATGGGGACAGAGCTGCCTGGCTGCCCAGACAGCTGAGAAGAGGATCTCTTCAGTTCAGGACTGATCTAACAAATGAAGCACCAATTCCTTATTTTTCTTTATTATATTACATGCCAGAAACAAAACAGAAAAAAGCTGATGAACCTGAAGCTAACTCTGGAAGAAAGCTTCCAGCCAAGGTCTGCCGCTAATAAAGAGTGATGTGAGAACCCTCTTTCACTTGTCTGTGGAGCCTCTGGTTCTCACGTGCCACGGACAGCTGTGTTGTGGGAGATGCTCCTCTGTCCCTGCTGCCTGCCACCACTTCTCCATGAGTGGTAAAAGTTGCATGGTTCCATTCCCAGAACACTTACAAATGCTTCCTAAGGCACATGCTGAATGTAGATGAGAAAAATTTCTTTCAAACAAACCAAGAGAGAAAAACTCAAATGCATAAATGAAGCTCTGTACTTTGTAGCAGGGTATTTTAGGTTTCTGTGTAGAATACTCTTATTGAACAAGAATATAAGCAGACTCTGAGAAAGTGGAAAGTGCAACTAAGGTACAACTGAGGAGCATGAGGCATTGTGCCTGATAAATCGTGCGTTCACAACAATTGTTGTTACGTGCCATCGAGTCACCTGAGACCCTATGTAGAGCAGACCTGAACCCTGCCCTGTCCTGAGCCAATCTCACTAATTCCAACACACACAACAACTAGTAAAATAAATTACTCCCCAACTATGGAGGAAATGAAATAAGGAGCCTAGTGATATAGGGGTTAAGTGCTTGGGTGCCAACCAAAAGGTTGGGGGTTCAAACCCACTAGCCCCTCAGTGGGAAAAAGATGTGACAACTACATCTATAAATATTTACGGCCTTGGAAACGCAATAGGCAGGTCTATGTTACCCCACAGAGCCATTCAGAATTGGAACTGACTCAAAGGCAACCGGTGTAGAATGAAAGCAATCTTTCACAGACAGCAGTAACTACTATCCCTCTTATACTTTAATATATAATACTGTAAGTTGTAAACCAAGTAATATGGTTTATTATTGGAGAGTTGTATGGCACAAAACATCATACTCTATCCCTTATTTGCTGATATAGTTACCAGCATGGAAGGATAGCCAAGCTCCCTTTTCAAAAGGCTACATCAAGAAAAGGTTGTGGATGGTCACATCTGGTGGCTTACATGTCAAAGCTGAGATGCTATGGGCAAGAAAGAGTACACAAAAATCTAAGAAGAGCAAGCAGACTTTTCTGATTGCAAATGTCCATCCCAAAGGCCATTCCAGACCTTCTTCTAACATAAAGCAAATCAGACCAGAGCATAGGCCACTTCTGATTATGGTTTCCCACACTCATTTCTGGTTTTCGTAGTATAATACAATCCACTTAGTCACACAGTACTGGGGCCACTCCCTTTGAAAGCTTCAGCAACTCTCAGAACTTCTCTACCTTTGAAATCCTGATGCACAGTTATAGGTTATAGATCTAATAATTACATGTTTATATTGTCTTGATTCTGCTCCTCAGTGGCATTTGTGATTGGAAGGAGCCACCTGATTAAGAAATCCTAGAATAGACAACTGGCTTCCCGGAACCCACATAAAGGCTCCCAATCTCTGAGCCTGCTTAGAAACTCTGCATGCTTCCATCACCTAGGAGGGTGAGTCACAGAGCAAAGACCAATTATCTTTTACTCATTTACTCCATGTATCACTACCAGAAGGCGTGGTCAATTACCAAAGCACTTGAGAAAGTAATTCTCATTGCTGTCAAGTCAGAATTGACTCATAGTTAACCCTCCAGTAGGTTTCTGAGCTTGTGAACTGCATGAGAGAAGACAGCCTATTTTTCTCCCCCCAATAGCTACAGGTGGATTTGAACTGCCAGAGAAGCACTGCCTTTGGGTTAACAGTGAAACTCCCTACTGACTATGCCACCTGAGACCGAAAATTCAGACACACACACACATCTATGTATACACACAAACGTACACATAAAAGATGAGACAGATTTGCACAAGTTTAACGTTGATGGCTAGGAGTCAATAAGAGAGAGTATTTGAAGGACACGAGAGAAAAGATAATCAGTGAGAGACAAGCTCCAGAGGGGGGTCTCTCACCAGACTGGCAAAGAAGCCAATGATACTACAGTCTGACGTGTGGTGACAAACAGTTGAGAGAATTTTTCTATAAAGTGGAAAGGAATGATTTCTATTGAGTTGTGTAAGGGATTAAGAGTGAGCTGGGGAGACTAGAGCAAGTTTGAAATAGCTGTTAAGAGCATAAGCAAGACCTAACATAGCAAAGAAGGGAAGCTGGCCAGGCAGTTTGGAGCGTCAACTGAGAAATCAGACAGAGAGAAAGGAGGGAGAGAGACAGTTCACTTTACCAACGGTCAGAGTTTTGTTAAGACTATGACAGGGGATCAAAGTTCTCCCTTGATCCTCTCAGATCTTGGCAAGACTGTCAAGTGAGATCATACTACTGGGCTAGATGAAGGAGGTAAACGAAGAAAGCAGATGAAGGAGAAGGGATCAAGAAAATGGAGACCTTGGTAAAGGCAAAGAATGAGCTTTTCAGTACTCAGGTGAGAAAACAAGGAAAATGCATGATTTCAGAGAAAGTAGTGCTGGAGTTTGTACTGAATGTCAAAGACAGAGTTTCAGGTGAAGCTAAAACCTGGAAAGTGGTCATGAAAACAGGTAGGTGAAGTAGAAATCCACCATCACTGAGGTGATTCTGAGTCACAGTGATGTTCAGGGCAGAGCAGAACTGTCCCTCAAGACAGGATTGGAAATCCTTATAGAAGCAGACTAATGTTGAGGCTTTAGTCTTCGCAATTACTTTCTATGCATCAGAAAGCTGAACAATGACTAGGGATGATACAGGAGAATTGATGCCTTTGAGCTGTGGTCCTGGAGAAGAGTACTGAATATACCATGGACTACCAGGAGAACAAACAGATCCACCCTGGAGAAGGTGAAACCACTCTGCTCTGTGGAGGTAAGGATCCTGAAGCTTCTTCTGACATACTTTGAGCATGTTGCAAGGAGGGACCAGCCCTTGGAGAGGGTCATCATGTTTGGAAGAGTGGAGGGACAGCACAAGAGAAGAAGAATCTGGATGAGATGGAGTGATTCAGTGACTGGGCTAATGGGAGTAGGTGTGTCAGAGACAGGTATCAGGGTTACTGTACACAGGGTCACTATGAATCACAAGTGACTCAATGGCACATCACAATAACACAAACAACGATACTGAGGCTCAAAGTTGTCAAATGACAATGACAGGACAATTGATGCCTTTGAGCTGTGGTGCTGGAGAAGAGCCCACAGACTGCCAAAATATAAACAGGTTAAGTCTCAGAAAAGGTCCAGCCAAGATGGGCCTGGAAGGCAAAAAGAGTGAAACTTCGCCTCACATACTTAGGGTTTATTTTTAGGAAGGGCTATTCCTTGGAAAAGGACACTGTGTTTGAAATGGTGGTGAGTCAGCAAAGAAGGGAAAGCCCCTCAATTAGATGGACTTACAGAGTGACTTTAACAGTGGGCCTGAACATTTCAGAGTTGGTCAGGATGGTAGAGGACAGAGCAGGGTCAGATCCACTGTTTATAGGGTGCCTCTGAGTCATAGCCGACTTGACACATTTAGCAGCAGCGACTATGCTGAGGTCACTCGTAATGATTTCATTAAGGAATCATTACAAGAGTGGTAAGAAAGGGTTGTTACCATGAAGTGTCATCAAATTGGTTCCAGCTCATGGTGATCCTAGGTACAACAGAACAAATCACTGTCCAGTCTACCTACCCACACACTATGGCTGGTTTTGAGCACACTGTTGCAGCCAACTGGAAGGTCTAAGTCTCACAAGAGAATTCTGGGTTTAGGCCTATGTGTATGCACATGTACAAGTGAAAGAGTGAAAATACAGGCATCATAACACCAGTACAATTTGAGAGGGAATTTTATAACAAGAGGGAAGATTTAAGCTTTGGAACACAATTTGGGAACAGGAACATTAAGCTCATGTCCTAACTCAGAGCCATTCAAGTGAAAATGTAAAGAAAGCAGCATGCTGGGAAGATGACCAGAATCTTGCTAATGTCGATGCAAAACAAAACACCAAGAAAAGGAGGTTAAGAGTGCAGGGACATTTGTCTACCTTGGAATGTTTTCAAATAAGTTTTGGAAAGGAGAGACTTGTGAGAGAATGTTCAAATCACTGAGCCACATGCAGGAGGGACTAAAAGAAAGACCATGTGGCTTACACTTTGGGCAGCACCGAAGGACAACAGGAATGTAGGGAATACTGGTCACTAGAAAATATCCACAAGTGGTTCCAGCAGTCAGTAGTGGACAGGAGGCGCTCAGGCATCAGGAACAATGAATCACCCGGAACCTGGATTGACTAGCTTTCCTAACTTGCACCAGAAATTCAAGAGAATAAGCTGTAAATATACTTACCTGGTTCCCAGGACAATTACCATAGGCTAGAACTGACTCTGTTCTTGGACAAGTTTCTTGGGCTCTCTGTACTACACTTTTTACACGTGTAAAATGAAGACAGTATCTTTTTTTTTTTTAAAAAAAAACTATTTCATTTAAAAAAAAATTGGGATGATTCATAGAGGTCCCATTTATCTATTTTATCCTCTCCTGGTTGTAGGTTTCTCAGGATGTTTGGAAGACTGTTCATGTC
>NW_006399791.1:3045190-3090184 GCF_000299155.1 Elephantulus edwardii
AACAACAATGACATGTTTGATAAGGAAGACCTTCAACAAGAGGGACTGACACACTGACTTTAACAAGAGGCTTGAATGTATCAGAGATAAGGATGGCATAGGATAGGGCTAGGTTCAGGCCTGTTATTCACAGGGTCATTGAGAGTCACTGTAGTCTCAACACTACCTAACAAGGTAGTCATATCACACTAAGAAATGTTTCTCACTTTATAACTCCCCTCTAATCACCACTGGTTGGACTATGAGATGACTGTCCAACCCACGGGTAGCATACTCCTGCTCTTGAGATTGTATGCTCAGAAATCCACAAAAGTGAAACAGTAAGGAAGAGAAATGAGTTCAAAGAATACACTGGCATACACAAGCATAGGAATGAGGGGTCAGGGTGATGTGAAGAATGAGGGATTAGGGTGATGTGAAGGAGACATTCCAAGAGAGAGTATGCACTATGAGACACAGGAAAGCTTTATGAGGAGGTAACACCAGAATATCAAGAAGCGTGGAATTATGGGGGACCCATAAACATTTACAGATGTGGTCTCCAGGACTATGGTGAATATGAAATCAACATCTGCCTCTAAATTCTAGTAAGCATCACTGCAATGAAGCTCCTATTGTGTGTGTTTTAATTCGCTGAATTTTGTTACCAGTATCAATAAAAACATTCTTTCAGTAAGTTGTCACACTAGCTGTTAGCTTCTCTGTAATCAAAGAAGTATTAAGGTCTCAATAGTTAGATCACCTAATTCCCTAGGTCCTGTATTAGTTCTCCAACAAAAATACCTATATTAGAAACAAGTGAATTAGAATGAGTGATGTTTGTGGTATTTCAATTTAATCTTGATTAAAGTGATGAAGACAAGGGAGAAGACCAGGAGCCAAGTCCAAATAATAGAAACGAAAACTGACAAGAGTGAAAGCACACATGCAAAACAAAACCACCTCTTAATGGATTTGCTTAGATATTACAGTAAATTAACTGGATCAATTAATGAGTATCACTGCCTACAGATGTTTGTCTGAAAAAGACTAATGAGACTCTACACTTTCTGCCAAACTAGGTATTTTTTTAGAAAAGGCTTAATGGTAGCATTTTGTTAATGATATCAATTAAACATAATGTGTATTATAAAAACAAATGTGTATGAATGGGGGGGAAAAAAAATCTCAAAACCCCTTAACATGCTGCTGTTAGGTGCCACAGAGCTGGAACAGACAGACTCACAGCTAATCTTCCAGCACGTCTTCCTTCCAGCAGAGGCAGGACAGCCCATAAAAGGGGAGAGTTCATCTATCTCCCAAGGAGCAGCTGGTGGAATCAAACCTCGTATCTTTGGGTTAGCAGCACAATTCCTTACCACTAGGCCACCAGAGCTCCTACATAAAGTAATTATGAAAAAAAGGAAGACTATAAATCTCTGAAGTCTACAAAATCATGACACTTAAGAAACAGATTGGTCACAGGATGAAGTCCATGAAAGTTTCTTAAACAAACCCCAACAGCACTACTACTTCAAACTTTGGGAGTTAGTATGGCTAACAACTTCAAAACTGGTTTAGTACAAAAAGTGTTTCTAAGACTGCTCTTTAAGAGGTCACATCCCCACTGCATGTCTCCCTCATGCAGCTCCAGAGACATGGCAAGAGTGAAAGATGAACCACAGGTCAGTCCATTAGGGAAATAAAATACATCTTGATCACTTGTCTAACTATAAAAATATACATTTCATGTAAAACTTTCAAACAATACAAAACTATGTGCATTGCAAAGTGCAAGTTACTCCATTTTTCAGCCTGAAGCAGTAACAGAGGTGCCTCAGACTCCTTTATATCCATGCACACTGTATTTTTATTATCAAAACACTATCACTTCTTGCAAAAGATTGCTACTTGTCTTTTCTTTGAATGTATGATTTGTTTCCTACACAAATACATGTACATCAATTTTTTATACAAGTGCATAGCTTTTCCCTACATAGATGCATCATTTACTTGACTATTTTCCTACTAACAGACTTTCAGGTTACTGGCAAGTTGTTTCTTTTCCTACTAACACAAACTTTAGTGAACATCAATTCACAGCCATAGGTCTCACACATCTGTATGACTATTTCTGCCAAATTCTAAGTCATGTTCCTATTAAAATGGCATCCCTGATCTGGGCCTAGCAATCTGGGGCTGACCACGGGTACTCACAGATACATAAGCAAGTCTGCAAATCCAATGCACAGACCATAGGAAAGAGCAATACTAAGGTCAAGGAACAGAACCCTGGGGCTGAGCACACAAAGGACTAAGGCTGAAGCCTTTCCTATGAAAATATCCACATAACTGCCGGGTAGATATGAGGGGAGGGAGGCAAGTGTACTGCCAGTCCTTCTGCCCTCAAGCCAGTCAGAGGTTCCTAACTGCTTCCAAGCCAGGACAGCTTGCATCAAAACAAATGGAAGAAGCCAGAGTGAAATAGGTGCAATATAACGCAAAGAAACGAAAGCATGCAATTAATTTAGAAATAAAAAGAACACAGACAGAGCAAAAGCACTTTTCTTTAAGCCACAAATTTATTTACCTTTTGTGTAATGGAGAGAAATGGCACTGGATTTCATAGTGATTCCTCGGATCTGTTCATCTTCTCTGCTGTCCATGTATCTTAACTGGAAAAATGCAACATAAGCATCCTTACTTGCAAATGAATTAAAATATAACATTGAAATTAGTTGGTTGGGATTTTTGTTTTAAACCCAAGAACCTTCTGCTTTGGGTGTTCGTTTGTTTTGCTGAGGGAAGTAGAAAAGGGGAGTTGGGCACAAAAAGGAGAATACAGACAAACTGAAAACATTACTACTAGCAACTCGTGACCGTGTTCAAATGCTGTACACTCTACCCAGAATCCTGCTCATGCAAATTTCAGCCATGAAATTATTGAGGGGAATTACTCCTATCTGTCTAGAACACAGTCATTCTTTTTTACTCATCAGCTGCTTGACAACATCTGAGCAGAGGTTAAAATAGAAGGTTCTCTGGAGGTCTGAAATGTCTTCATTTTAAAGAAAATTACAGCCACGCAGTCAATTCAATTCAGAGTGACCCTGCAGGACAGAGGAGAGCTAGCCACAAGGTTCCCAAGCCTGGACATCTTTACACACGCAGATCACCTTATTGTTCCCTCAGGAGAGGTTGTGGATACCAACTTCTGATCTTCTGATTATTAGCTAAATGTCTAAGCCATAGTGCAACTTGAGGGCCTTTCAATCCTTTCAGTAGATTTTAAATACATGTTTCAAAAAAAAAGGGACAAAAATATTCATATTAAAATTTAATCTATGGCTTTTATAAAGATCGATTTAGTTCAAGACCACAAGAGTATCAATACTGACAGAGGCTTCCCTAAACCATATACCCTCCTTCCAACTGCTCAGCCTTAAGCACCTTATTACTACTCACTTCCTCCCTCTCAGGTCTCTTCTCCTCCTTGACTTATTCCTCTCCATTGTCAACTTTTAAGAAAGTCTAAACTTTTGGTATTTAATACCTTTTGTTCATTCAAAAATCTTGAAAAGAATTCACTGATTCAAAATTACTATACTTATTCAGCTACATAAAATCAAATTTTCAGAAGAGTTTCAATTCCCATAGTTCTGGCAAAACCAAATCCCTTATCAATGACTAGTCAAAACTATCAATGACCTTCTGGCCAAACACAAAAAAGCCTTTTCAATTCCTATTTTTCCTGGCTTCAATGTGACTTTAGATGGAGTAGCAATGGCTTGAGTGAGGCTCCCAAAGGATAGGACAGGATTCAGAACTGTTCATCACAGAGTCCTTATGGGGTCTACCCAACTTGATTGCATCTAACAACAACAACAGTCACCTTTTGTGTGCAAATGTACTGAAATACTGCTATTTTCATCATGATCCTCTCTCTCACTTCAAAAGCCTTGTCGGAGTTAGTATCATGGTTGCTGGGTGCCATTCTCTACAGCACATGTTCTCTTCCCTTAGTCTCCAAGCAAATGCTCCACACACATGAAGCCCAACACAGTAAATCTTCATCCGTGCTATGTCCCTGACCTAAGAGTTTCTCTGCCTTCCCTTCATACCATCCAAATAATCTACTTGTGCAGAATCTCCTTCTCAGTGAAATCTTCCAGAAATATGCCAGACTACTAATATTGGACTTGTAAAATTTTATATTGACACTTACAAAATATTAATACAATTTAATAAAAAATTCAAACAGATGCTTTCTTTAACATTTATTTCATCTTCTCAAAAGGACTATGATTTTTAAATCTCCTGAGACTGTAGTAAATGGTTCATCACCTTGCAGATAGCTTGAAAACATTTACTAAAAAGCTAAAAAGTATTTTTTTAAGTATAACAACATACCTTGCCCGCCAGGCGACTGGAGATGATTCCATTGCTTGATATAAGACAGTCAGCCAAGGTAGTTTTTCCTGTCATTAAAATAACAATATTGATTTAAGTCTGTTTCTTTTTTTAAAGGGGAGGAAGATATAACTACAGATTTAATACCTGACCATAGAAATTAGTTAAGCAAATATTTCTTCTTCACTGATGCTGAAGAGAGCCATGACAAAAAGAGCATTTTTAAGAGTTAATCCACACTTTTACAGGAAACATCACTTAGAAAAATACAGTACTTTACAGTGTTGTGAATTCTATCAACCTCAAATGAAGTCATCAAGCAAGTGTGTTGTTAACATAGATAGAGCAAAATGCAGTTTAAAGTGTACAATTTGATAACATAAACACTACTCAAATGAAAATACAGAACATTGGGCAATTTTTATTGTTATTGTAATTTATGCCAAAGGATCTCTCTTTTCAAGAATGTCAATTATTATATCAGTCATTTACTATCAATACAAAAGCTATGCCATTAAACTAGTAAGACTTTGTAGCTCAGAATGGCAAGAGTCCATCAATTAATTTCTATAGTGAAAAGCTTACTGGATAAAACAGCAAGAGACAACTGAACCTGTTCTTCTGCTCTACTTCCCATGAATGGCCTTGGCTAAAAGAAAGGGCTCTTATAAATACACTTAAACAAGAACATTTGCATGTATTTCCCACTGAATTCAATGCAGTCTGTAGAAGGTATCAACTATACTGCTGTTATCAAAGCAGCTTAGGGTTCAAACAACTCAGGAATCTACAAATTTGACTCTCTGTATGCACAAGTATACACAGTTATTGTTATTAACTAGATTACAACTAAGTTCTACAGAACTTCAAGTAGAATGAACACGTGACTTTCCTCATTTAAAGAATAACTGGGTATACAGAATAATTACTGCAGCTGAGTTAGAATAATAAAAAGAGGGTTTGTCTTTTTCTTCAAGGAAAAATAAATCCTGTTTAACCTTAAGCACCTCAGCAAAACATAAGATCCATATGTTTTTGTTCAAACCAGAGACCATTTAACTAGGAAAAATAATTACCTTTAACAGTATACTACATGAACACCGATGTTTATAGTGGCTTTGTTCACAATAGCAAGGAGTTGGAAACAACGAAAGTGCCCATCAACAAACAAATGGATAGAGAAGCTCTGGTATACTCACATAATGGAATACTATGCTGCACTGAAAAACAAGGAACTCATGCAATATTATTCAAATGGGTGACCCTGGAGGACATGATGTTGAGTGAAGAATCTCAGTCACAAAAGGACAAATATTGCATAGTGCCACTGTTGTAAAACAGGACTGACCTTGGGGTTGCGGGGAGACTGAGAAAGATGGGTTTAATAATGTATACTGTATTAAAACAAATGAGGGAGAAAACTCTTTAAAAAGGATATGTGATTAGGTATTTTTGTCATGACGGGAGTCCAGAGCGAAGGCTGTATAGTGGAATGGACCTGGGGAGAGGGATTGTAAAACAATGAAAGAATTTTTCTTTTACTTTTCCAAGAGGGGAGTGTACTGGGGGGGGAGAGGGTTGGGAGGGGAGAAAAGTGCAACAATAAATGAATGGGAATCCAAAGTCTCTGTAAATTTTCATTGAAATTAATAATGTTGTTATTGTTACGTGCCTTCGAGTTGCTTGCAACTCATAGCGACCCTATGTACAACAGCCCTAAACTCTGCTCTGTCCTGTGCCAATCGCACCGTCTCTGATACACCCATCCTGATTACCCCAATCACTGAATCAATCCACCTCATAGAGGGCCTTCCCCTCCTGCGCTCTCAGTATATTACCTGCTTGTCATATAAATACTGGGGTTTGCCTGCAATCTTAAAGCATCACTTTCCTTGTATCCAATGGAGTAAAACTTATTCTAAGTATGGAAAACATATATGCCCTAGATTGTGTCAACAAAGTAAAGACTTTGCTGTACCTGTACCTATATTGCTCGGTCTAAAACAATGTTTGAGATAAAACAGATGCTCAATAAATATTTGCTGATTGGGTGAATTAATCAGCTTTTCTAGGATAGTATTAATTTTAAATTTAATTACACATTGTAATTCATTAACTATATTGCCCTGTGCTTTCAAGGCAAAATCTACTCTTAGCTGACCCTAAGATGAGTTTTCAGAGGCTGCAAATCCCACGGGAGGAGACTGCCCACCTTTCTCTTTGACGAATCTGGTGGATTCAAAGTGCCTGTCTTTGGGTAGGCAGTGCAACTCCTTACCACTAGACCACCAGAGATCTTTAATTAATTATTCAATTATAATTAACATTATAAAACAAAGTATGTATGATTGATTGAATAAATAATCAGTATGATTTGTAAACTTTCACTCAAAACCCAAAAAGCCACCCCTAAGCACTTCCTCTAGACTAACCGCTCGATGTACTATTTGAAAACATCATCTGTTTTATTTTTTTCCCCCAAATGCCTCCTTATCACCTCATAAAAAAATGTTAATGACTGTCTTCATGCTTAAGGATTTACTATCCTGCCAAGGGCTTCTTAGTCAATATCCATGTATTCCTTACAATCCTATCCTATCAGGCAGCTACAATTTCCATCTAGTTTTGTCAATAAAGCATAAAAAAGGTAAAGTAACCTGAAATGGAGTTCTGAATTCAGGTTGTTCAACTTCAAAGAATTTAAACTTAATTCTAGTGCCTAGCAGAATCATAAAAGATTTTGTCAGACCAGTCTGTCTCTTCATTTCACCTACCACTCAATCACCTTAGGGAAAATAAACAGACTTTATTTCAAAATCCATTCCAATCACTTTGCTATAGCTACTGGAACAAAAAAGAATTCTGAAGGCAAGAGCAGGCTGCTAAAAAGGACACAGTACTTCAACTGAAAAACCTCATCTCAGGCGAAGCTGATGCCCTACTGATAAATTTAAGGTACTCTGCCAGCATATTCCTAGCAAAGTACCTTAAATTCAGTAGACATTCAATAAATAACTGTGAATTAAAGGGGACTGCACAAAAAAGGTTCTGTGGATATTGAGACTAAATAACTTAAAAAATTTTTTACATTTTCTCCATCGTGCAACCCTTCAGGGCCTATAGCCTATGGACAGTGAAGCCAGGTTCAGCGTTACAGTTTGCTCTAGCACGGGATACTATGAAAAGCCAATGGTGACAAGGGTGCCATAAATCCAAAACCATGTAAGACTTCCAATTTTACAAAGCTGTTTCAAAAATTCTTCACATTTTAACAAAAACTCAAGTTCTGGTTTAAATAATAGTATTGTACAGCCAATTCAACTCACAACTTACTGATGTCAAATCTCTTCCAGTTTTTCTTCCTCGATTTCAGAAGCTGTAAATCTTAATGGAGAGGGAGACTGTCCATCTTTTCCCAGAGGAGCAACTGATGGATCCTAACAACACCTGACACGTGCAAACTTTGGGTAAGCAGCCCAATGCCAATCACTCATTAGTCACGTTCCTTTCAAATGCTTTACCATGTGCTTCTCTTACATCATACAACTTTCAAAGGAGTTAAGACTTGTTCCTTAAGTCAGTTAAGCACCACTGTCAAATGACCACAGCTTCACTCCCTGTCATGCCAAGACCCCAGCCTTCTTGTAACTGACAATACACAGGCATAAAAGGATTCTTACCATGGTCAACATGAGCCAAAACACAGATATTCCTGATGTTTGCTGTATTTTTCTGGAGTTGAATCATCTTATCCAAACTACTGAGCACCATGGTGACTTTCCCTGTGCCTGAAAATCAAATACGTTATTAAGCATCACTGGGTAAGGCGCTGCATGAAGAAACAGTTTAAATGTGCAAAGGTGAAAAGAATTCAATGAACCTTTATTAAAGGGATGGGCCCACCTCTGCCCACACCCAGCTGTAGCACTTACATCGATACTGTATTACTACTGTATTCTTGCAGTTTACTCATCTATTCGGAATCGCTGGCTGGGATGAATCACTCAGCTTCTAGGGGCGTGGTGCTGGGGACACCAGTAATTGAGCCTCCTGGAGGAGTCCTAGGGTAAACTTCTCCAGGCCAAAGGCTGGGGTCGCAAGGTACAGAATATGCTAACAACACTGATCCATTTCCCTCTTTCTCCAAGTCCTTCACGCTATCATTTTTCGCTCGTTTCCACTGGAGGTGAAATACCGGGTTAATGACTAACCTACAGAGCCCATATAAAGTTTTGGATCACGCGCTTAATAAACAAGCAGGTGCGCTCACGGTCTTTCCCTCCTTTCTGAATGAACAAGCAGGAAAACCCAACTCTATCCCCGTCATCCTCGCGCGTTCCTGGATACGTTTTCTTTTGAAGGACCAGTGTCCACAGAGAGAAGCGTCCCGCAGGTGCCTGGTTGAAAGCTGACTACTGGACAAGAGCCTGCACCCAGCCCTGGGGCTCCCCCAGCCCTGGTCCCATCCGGTCCCCCAACAAGTCCAGGAGCCGCGGCCGAGGAAGACGCCAGCACCCGGTGCGGGCCTGCACTCACCCGCTCCGGCCGTCAAGCCAGCAGCTCGGACCGCAAGAACCGGCCACACCACGAGCGTCGGGGACGCGGAAGTCTCTGCAGGGCCGGGATACCGGGGAGCGAGGGGCGGGGCGGGCTGGCGCGTGACCTCTGACCCGCGCGCTCCTGACGCCGCCGGAAGTGGGCGTCGCGTCCGTCACCCGGGAGTCCACCGTTGCCTTGACTACCAAGGCCGCTGTGTAAGTGGGCTGAAGGCTCGCGTAAAGGAGACTGTCTGCAGGCTGAGAGGATGAGGAACCGCTGTCTGTGTCAGATTTGTACTTGCGGGTAAGAAACGGCTCGTGTGGCTGCAGGGCCGGCGCTGGGAAGCCAAGCTGAGACTTTAGGAGACGGAGCTGGTCGGGTAGGAAGCTCTCTGCTTCGAGACGCAGGGGCAAGGGCGAAGCGACATGCTTAATGTGTATCCCTATCCATCAGTGCTCGCTTTGCACGCTACCCAGAGGTGCACACTGAAATGCCTTTGGGATCATGCAGTTAATACATGTGAATCGAGGTTGGGATCAGAACCCACTGGGACTGTGCGTGCCCACAAGATTAAAAGACATAAACCCTGTGCTCATGAAAATTTTTTGTATCTGTACCATACGCTTTTTTTCTGTCTCCAATTTAACCTTCTCGAAAGCTCCCGTATTCCCATGCCCATGCGGGTTAAACTACTTTGGGATCTGCCTGACTGGTGGTGGTGGTTAGATGGTACCCTGAGTCGACAGTGACTCATAGCGACCCTGTGAACAACAGATCAGAGCTTCGTCTGTCCTGCGTCATGTTCATCATCTTATATCCCCGGACCCGTTGTTATGGTCACTGGGTCGATCTGTCTTGTTAAGAGTCTTCCTGTCTTTTTCTGACCCTTTTCCAGCGTGATGTTTTTCAAGGACTGGCCCCTCCAGAAAACATGAGCAAAATATGTGAGATGAACTTTTACCTTCCTTGCTTCTAAGGAATCCCCTCTTTGCACCCTCTCCAAGAGATAATCATTTGTTCTACTGGCAGTCCTTGGGATGTTCCATACTCTTCTCCAATACAACTCAAAGGTATCGATTCTTCATTCATCCTTGGTCACTGCCCAGCTCTCAGATGCCCCGAATTGGCCTGTGAGACCCACCTAACAACCGCCTACCACCTATAAACACAGCCTCCTTCCTGGACCTCACTGTTGACCCAGGGATTAGATTATATTTACTAAATCATGTAACTGAAAAACATTTGAGTGTTAATAAAAAGCAGTTTCTCCTTAGTCTCATACTACACATCGCTTGTTATTACGTAGAAATGAAAAGCGAGAATGTTGAGATATGAATCTGCAAATCAAGTATGCAAGAAAATATTTACATTTTCTAGTTTTTAAATATATTTTTTCCCAGCCCCACTGCCTTTCCTACTAAGCTGTTGTTGTTGTTAGGTATCATTGAGTTGAGTACGACTCATACCAACCCTATAAATAACAGATCTGAACCCTGTCCTATCCCTGTTGTCCTTGCAATCTCTGGCATACTTGAGCCCATTGCTGCAGTCACTGTATCATTCCATGATGTTGAGGGTCTTCCTCTCTTTCACTGACACTCCACCCTTCCAAGCATGATGTTCCTTTCCAAGGAATAACCTCTCCTAGCAACATGCCCATAGTATGTGAAATAAGTTTCATTATCGTTGCCTTCAAGGAGTACTTTGGCTGCGCCTTTCCCAAGACATATCTGTTTGTTCTTTTGACAGTCCATAGGATATTCAGCACAATACCATAATTCAAAGGTATCAAGTCTTCTGTCGTCTTTATTTATTGTCCAGCTCTCAAGTGATTAAAAAGACTATGGCCTCAATCTGGTGCACCTTAGTATTCAAACTGACATAATTTCTGGTCAATATTTTGGAGAGGTCACTGACACTGGACTTGCCCACTGCAATGTTTCCTGATCTCCTGACTGCTAGAACCAAAGGTGTTGATTGTGGATCCAACTAAGATGACATTGTTGATAATTTCAGTCTTCCTCCATCTACCATGATGCTGTTTATTGGTCTACTGTGAGGATTCTTGTCTTCTTGATGTTGAGATTTCATCCATCTTGATGGCTTCAGGCCTCGATCTTTTGCAGCATGCATTTCAAGTTCTCTTCATTTTCAGCAAGCAAGGTTTTGTCACTTGCAGGTGGTTGACGACAAGTCTTCCCCTGAACCTGATGCCACATTCTTCTTCATAGAGTCCAGCCATTTTCATTATGACAGGGACTGTCTTTCTCCACACAATCCAGTCATTCAGAGAACTGAGACATGACAACCAAGAAGAGTCTTTTCAGGTCACCTATTATCAGTAACACGACTAAAATGCCCTTTGCTTGAGTTCACATGGTTTGTTCAAGTGGTGTCTCTGCATTTTGTAGGCTTACACTTGAGGTATGAGAATCTTTGTCAAAGCAGCACTGTCACTAGGTTCAGTCTCCCTGGTTGTTCCATTTAGCCAGCCTTTTTGAGATATGGCCACTTCCTAGGACACTGTCATACATAGTGGGACAGAGGTTCTCCACTCATCTCTGGACCTCTTCCCCTTATTAATTACCTCTGCCTTTCCAGGGAAATTTTAAATTCTTTTCTTCAGCAGTGCTAAACCATATCTTTCCAAGACCATCTCTTTTCTCTTGTGACCCTTAAACACAACCGCCTCTTATTTCTCTTTTTTTCCCCAACTATTCTTTTATATTATTATTATATTATAAAAGTTGTATGGAATATGCATTTCAACACAACCAAGCTGTTATGCTTTGTACATAGGCTGGGGTTTTGTTGTTGTTGTAAACTCTGTATGCATTTTTAATATCACAATAGTTAGGGTACATCCTCTAATGCTGGCCTGCTTAATGAGTATCTATTTCTTCTCTGTGGGTTTAACAACTTTGACCCTAAGTATTCGAGAGCAAAGTCGGCTAGCCTCAAGATTCAGTCAATTTCATTTATTTTCACTTTATCATTTGTTGTTGTTGTGTTCTTATGTGCCATCAAGTTGTTTGTAACTCATTGCGATCCTACATACAACAGCCATAAATCCTGCTCTATCCTGAGCCAACCTCATCATCTCTGACACACCTTCCTCCATTACCCTCAGTCACTGAATCAATCCATCTCATTGAGGATCTTCCTTTCTTGTGCTGTCCCTTCACCCTCCCAAGCATCCTTCTCCAAAGGCTGGTCCCTCATCGCAACACGCCCAAAGCATACCAGATGGAGCTTCAGAATCCATGTATCCAGGGAGCAGCCTGGTTTCACCCTCTTTAAGCGGAACCTGATTAACAACACTAATATTTAAATTTCACTGTGCTCCATTTTAAACCATAATTTTACTGTATGTTGTTATGTGCCATCGAATTGACTCGTCTGTGACTTATAGCAACCCTATGTACAACAGCCCTAAACCCTGCTCTATCCCTTGCCAATCTTACTGTCTCCAACACACCTATCCCCATTACCCCAGTGACTGAATCAATCCATCTCCTCGAGGGTCTTCCTCTCCTTCGCTGTCCTTCCACCCTTCCAAGCATGACTTCCCTTTTCCAAGGATTGATCCCACTTTGCAACATGTCCAAGTATGTCAGACAAAGCTTCAGAATCCTTGCCTCCAAGGAGTATTCCAGCTTCACCCTCTCCAGGACTGACGTCCCTATTTTGAACCATGTAGTGTTTTCTTGTTCTGTTCTGACGACTGCCTCTTGGTCCAAGTATAGATTTCACATTAGCACGATCAAGTGTTCTGGGATTCCCATTCTTTTCAGAGTCAACCATAGTTTGTTATGATTCACACAGTCAAGCGCCTTTGCATAATTAATGAAACATAGGTAGACATTCCTCTGGTATTCCCTGTTTTCAGCTAAGACTCAATGGCACATAACAACAACAACAACCACCTATGGTCCGCTGATTTTTGACAAGGAAACAAAAATCAGTTAAGTGGGAAAATCACAGCCTCTAACAAATGATGTTGGAAAACCATCTGCAGAAAACTCAAGCAAGATCCACACCTCTCAGAATACATGAAAACCAACTCAAAGTTGATCAAGGACTTAGGAGTAAAATTAAAGACTAAAATCCATCAGAGAAAAGGTTGGAACTCTAGAAGCCCTAATCCCCAGCATGAACAGACTTTGAAAAATAATGAAAAACCTACAACCAGGAGAAAATAAAATAGAGGAATGAGACTTGCTAAGAATCCTATCCCTATGCACATCAAAAACTTCTCCAGCAAGGAAAGCTTGCAGACCAAGAAAAAAAAAATTGGCAATGACATATCTGATAAGAGACTCATATCTAAAATTTATAGAATACCTCACCTGAAAAAGGTGAACAATGGGAACAGGATATGAATAGACATGTTGCCATTCAGATGACAAAAACATGAAGAAATGTTCAAAATCCTTAGCTATCAGATGCAAATGAAAAGAACTATGAGATACCATCTTAACCCAGCAACAATAGCAAAGTTCAACAGCACAACAAACAACAAATACTGGTAAGGTTGTGAAGAGACTGGAACTCTTATTCACTGCTGGTGGGAATGTAAAATGGTACAAACACTTATGGAAGGTGTCCTGGCACTTTCTCAAAAGCTGGAAATAGAAATACCATTTGACCCAGTAATTCCACTACTGGAATATACCGTAAAGAAACCAGAGTCAAGACTCAAACAGATATACGCACACCCATGTTTATAGCAGCAGGTGAAGCCAGAATGCTCCTTGGAGTCAAGGATTCTGAAGCTTCGTCTGACATATTTGGGCATGTTACAAGGAGGGACTGGTCCTTGGAGAGGGACATCATGTTTGGGAGAGTGGAGGGACTGAGCAGGAGAGGAAGACCCTCAATGAGATGGATCGGCTCTGTGAGTGGAATGGTGGGAATGAGTGTGTTTGAGACAGCAAGGTTGGCACAGGATAGAATGGCGTTTATGGCTCTTGTACATAGGGTCGCTATGAGTCGCAAGTGACTTGATGGCACATAACAACAACAACAACAACAACAACAATGTTTATAGCATAATTAACAATATGGAGATGGAAGCAACCCAAGTGCCCATCAACAAATGAATGGATAGAAATATAGAAAGAAAAAAAAAAAAGAAAAACCTATAGTATATTCACACAATGGAATACTACACAGCATTGAAAAGTAATTAACTCATAAAATATTACACAACTTGGGTGACCCTGGATGTCATGCTGAGTGAAATATCTCAGTCACAAAAGGACAAATACTGCATAATAACAATTATAAAACAGGACTGATATGAGGGGGTGGTTCAAAGGAGAATAGGAAGAGAATGGATAGATAATGAACACTGTATTGGAACAGATGAAGAAAAGAGCTGTTTAAAAGGAGTATACAATTAGACATATGATTGACAGCAATCTAGAATAAGAGGTGCATTGCAAAGTGGACTAAGGAAGAGGAATGAAGGAAGAGGGAGGAAAATGGACAAGTAATAAAGGTTGAAAAAAAGGAACAAATGTTAAAACATAATTAGGACCTTTGCAATTTGTAACTGATGATAAGTGACTTGTAATATAAATGAATATGTTATCTAAGAAGAACTTGTGACATCTTCTCATTCAGATCACATTTAGCTTTTACTAATCCTCTGACAATACTGGTGGTTACAATTTTTAAGAAAACACATTTTCACCACCGGGCCAATAGACAACATCATGGTAAATGGAGAAGAGATTGAGATTGCTAACAATTTTCAACATTCTTGGTTTCACAGTCAATGCTCTTGGCACCAACAGTCAGGAAATTAAAAAAAAAATTATTTACATTGGGAAAGTCTGCTGTCAGGAACCTCTCCAGAATACTATAGAACAGTGATGTTAGTCTAGAGACTGTGGTGCGCCTGACCAGGCCATGGTCTTCACAATTGCTTGCTATGCATCAGAGAGCTGGACAATGACTAATAGAAGAAGAATCAATGCTTTTGAGTTGTGGTGCTGAAGAAGGGTATTGAGCATACCACCAAGAGAATAAACAGGTGTTCTGGAGAGGGTGAAACCATGCTGCTCCTTGGAGGCAAGGATTTTGAAGCTCCATGTCACATACTTTGGCATATATCCAGGAGGGACCAGTCCTTGGAGCAGAAGAGGAAGACCCTGGGTGAGACTGGGTAGGGCAGGGTTCAGAGCTGTTGTACATAGGGTCACTATGAGTCACAAGTGACTTGATGACACATAACAACAACAACAGTTTATATTGTAATTACTGTGATGGCGCACCGTAGAATTGGAACCAACACACAGCCTACTCTCCGAGGGATTTTCAGAGGCAGTTAATCACAAAGGAAGAGATTGCCCATTGTTCTCCCCCAGAGCAGATGGTGGCCTTCAACTGGGTGCTTTGGGGATTGCAGTGCAACTTCTTACCACTAGGCCACCATAGCTCCACTCTTGGGAATTAGTGTTTTAAATTGATTCATTAAGACTTTCAGAGTTTACAGCTAGGTGTTATAGATGGAGTTGCTTGTGAGATTGGAAATGCTGGCACAGGATGCTTTTCTTTCCTTTATAAACTGAAGTATTGTTTGATTTGCTACCATGTGGATATATTACTTTAAAGGAAAATAAAACTAACTACTGTAAGAGTAATGAATTCCAAATCTTGTACGTGGTTTCTGAAACTCAGTATGGCTACCTCAGAAGCTGTATGGACCTTGTTGCCCCTGGTTTTGCCTTGAGACCTGAGCCATGTGTGGCCATAATCAGAAAACTGCCAACAAAGCCATATGCTCCAGAGCCACTCACTTCTGCCAAGATTAACCCACTGCCATCAAGTCCCTCGGCTTTCTGAGACTGTAAATCTTCAGACTACCTGTCTTTCATCCATGGTACAGCTTGTGGGTTCAAACCACTGACCTTTTGGTTAGCAGCCCAACACATTATACTCTGTGCCACCGGGAAGCCATCATGCAAATCAAAGCCCTGCCTAGCAATTGCTAACTCCAAAAATCTCTGTCTCTATCCCTCAGTCCATGCAAGCAAAATGGATTATGCCCTGCAGAGAACTCTCTGTTTAACTGTTGTGAACCCAAGTCCCATCTGAGTATATCTAATAGATGAAGCCTAAACAGCAGCAACCACAACAAATTGAATAAACAGATCTTGGAAATAAACTTGTTAGTTTTCCAGGTTATTTGGCGTAAGGAAACACACCAAATTGTTTGAGCAAAGCGAGTATTTCCACTACCTAAGGAGATGAAAATCATGATAGATGGTGAAGAGATTGAGGCTGTTAGCAGCTTCAGTTTGCTTGCCTCTACAATCAACAGCCTTGGTACCAATGCCAGGAAATTAAAAGACAAATTGCATTGGGAAAGTCTGCTGTCAGAGACCTCGCCAAAGTACTGAAGAGAAATGACGTCATTCTGGAGATTAAGGCGCGCCTGATCCAGGCCATGATCTTTGCAATTACTTGCTATGCATCAGAAACCTGGACGATGACTAGGAATGATAGAATGAGAATTGATGCCTTTGAGCTATGGTGCTGGAGCAGAGTACTGAATACACCATAGACCACTAGGAGAACAAAGAAGTTCGACCTGCAGAGGGTAAAACCAGGCTGTTCCTAGGAGCCAAGGATTCTGAAGCTTTGTCTGACATACTTGGGACATGTTGCAAGGAGGGACCAGTCGTTGGAGAGGGACATCGTGTTTGGGAGGGTGGAAGGACAGTGCAGGAGAGGAAGACCCTCGATGAGATGGATTGATTGATTGGGGTGGGGAGGGGGGGGGTAAGTGTATCAGAAACAATAGGATTGGCACAGGACAGAACAGAGTTTAGGCCTGTTGTAAATAGTGTCGCTGAGTCTCAAGCTGGCTGCTCAGCACATAACGTGATGAGTTAGCTAGGGTGCTCTGGTGTCCCTAGTGGCACGAATCTGCACTGCAATCCGAAGGCACACAGTTGGCATCTGTAAGCAGAGCTGGCAATCTCCTCCCTCCAGTGCAGAGCTGGCAATCGCCTCCAGTGGCCTCTGGAAACCCAAAAGTGGGTAAGCTATGTCGATGATGCACAACAATAACAGGGAAATGAGTTGAAATTAACTCAAACGCTGAAAAGTTTTTGTTTGGTTTGGTTAAAACAAAACATCATGTTGTTGTTGATTGCTGGCATATTGAGCACGATTCATAACGACCCTATTGGAAAAAAGCCTGAAGCCTTTCTATAACATCATTTATCAAAGTTCATAGAGTTGCCAGAGGCATGTCTTGGAAGTGGACACCACTTCTGCTTGATATAATAACTTGTTCATTATTTTTGTAAATCATTTCAAAGTCTATGGAGGGTTGATTTGTCTGATTTTAGAGTTTTAAAACCCAAAACTGCTTTAAAATGTACAAATTTCATTTACCTGAGGTCCATCACGCCCGTGTGTTTTGCAGCTGAAAGTAATGTTCCCATTTATATGTTTTCACAGGCGACATCGTTGTCCACATGGAAGCACAAAGATTTATGAAAATTCTGGAGTACCTTACCTCACAACTGAGTATTTGGAAAAATATCCTACATATGGCAGTGTGCTTCCACCTCAGAGTCTCAAGCCCAAGCAAGAATTTCAAGCAGGTCGTGGTAAAATGGAAGGAATAACAACATTTAAGTAAATATTCAGCAACTGTTGGCTTTAATTATTTTTTCCCCACTCGTCTGGTCATAATAGAATTATCCAACCATTTATTTTAAGCCAGTTACTTGATTCAAGTTGAACCAACACTAAAAGAAGCAAGAAACCAGTTCAGTCACAACTTAAGAAAAAGAAAGATGAGAACTGAGTTAGGCTGGTAAAGAAAAGCAAATGTTGTATTGATTTCTTTTTTAACCTTCCAAAATCATTCATCTTCCCACTGTCCTCACCAACTACACAAGTTCAGTCATTTTTAAATTGTTGTATTTGCACCTGCTCTAGCTTCTGCATCTCTGAATGCGTTCTGTACTTAAGGCTGCAAAAGAAAATGCATATTAATCTGATCATTGCTCTGCTTGGAATTCTTATGCATTCTACCATATATTAGGTCAAAATTGTTACCAAACTCCTCACGTAGTTGATCCTTGTTGCTGTAGCTTAATTTCACATGACCATTGTACTCTTATGCACCCATCCCATAGGCCTTTTATCATCTTTAGAAAGTGTCAAGTTTCCCTTGTCACAGAGCCTTTCAAAATCATTTGTACTGCTGGAATTTTCTTCCTTCTTCCCTACTTACTTAATGCCCCTTCAGCCTAGAAATCTCAACTCAGTTACTACTACCTCTGAAATCTGCCTCTGACACTTCCTCAATTTTCAGGAAAGATGAAATTCTACTATGTAACTACCTTTTTATTATTTATTATTAGCATTGTTTCATAGTCTTTGGAAGGTGAAACTGGGCCTGTGGAGTTGGTTTACCAACCCAAAAGCTCATGGTTTGAATCCACCACACTTGCTCCATGGGAGACAGTCTCCTCTTATGTAATTAATTGCCTATCAAAACCTGCTGGAGGATAACCTTTAAGTCATTTTTTGGCCTAAAAGTATTCAACAGCTAAAACAATACAATACCAACTCTGGGGGACTAGTGGTAAGAAGTTGTGTTGTGCTGTAACCCAAAGGCATATGATTCGAATCCACCAGCTAGTCATTCTGTGGGAGAAAGATGGGCTGTCTTCTTCCATGTGATTCACTGCTTGTGTTGGTTCCACTCGATGATACCTAACAGCAATACCCAGTAACACATAGTACTGACTCAATATTTGTTCTATGGTGTTGTTGTTATGTGCCTTCAAGTTGCCTGCAACTCATGCTGACCCCTGTACAATAGCTCTGAAACCTGCCATATCCTGAGCCAATCTCATCATCTCCAACAGACCTAATCCCATTTCTCCAGTCACTGAGTCAATCCATCTCATCCTGCACTGTCCCTCCACTCTTCCAACTAAGAAGTCTGTGGGTTTTTAATATCTTTGATAGTATGGTGGACTAGTTATTTTACTCATTCACTATTAAATGTGATCATAATATTCAAGGCACAATCTTCAGCATTAAGTGTAAAAAGTTGAAGTTCTTGTGTTCAGAGAACTTGTATATTCTAGAATTTTGAGTTTTAAAACTGCTCTCTATAAGCTTTACATTTTTAGTATTAGCCATTTCCAATCTATTTTATATAGAGTTTCTTCTACATAAAAGGCAAGGATGGAAATTTTGCAACCTTCAATCACTCCTACATTTTATAAGTTATTGTGGTGAAATATATTTAACAAAGCATTTGCCATTTCTCCCATTTTTACATGTATAAATTTCAGTGACATTAATTACACTTAACTATATTGGACAAACATCATCACTATTAATGTTAAGTACCCATGAATTGAATACAACTGTACATATCCAATTTTTATTATACCATCAACAGGATACTCAGTCGGAATAGTCATTCCCATCCACCCCTGGTATCACTAATACACTTTGACCTCTATGCTTTTTTCTTATTCTAGAGATTTCCTTTAAATAGGATAACTTCTCTTTACAGCTGGATTTCAGGCAACCATTGAGGATAATAGTGCCTTGGGACCTTCAATTAGTGCTGTAGCATATATGGTTCCTCCATAAATTAGAAAAAATTTCAGACCCTCAGACTAGAGCATCCAGAAAGGTGATTAAAATCACAGATTCCGGAATTAAAGTAATAGCATCAGCAAGTAATAGAGTGGGTCCCAGATAGCGGCATTTTTAATCAGTATTGTTGATGTTTCTGTTGACAAAGATCCCTTGGTCATGTACTAGACTGCTCCTGGGAAATGGCATGCCGCATAAAACAGGGTTTTGCCCTACTGTTTACAATCTGTGGCATACAAAATCCAGAAAATTTAAAAAGTATATCAAATGTAAAAAGTAGAAAATTAAACAAGATAACTGTAGTAAATTAGAGGAAGAAATCAAACAATTGGTTAAGATGGTGCAAGTAAAATTTTTTTTCTTTACTTTCTTTTTTAAATGCCTTCATTGTTCATAGTGAAGATTTGAAATAAATTTCACTGTGGTTGTGTTTTCTGAATAAAGTTTTGGTTTTAACTTGTTCTCATTGTTAAGATTGGGAGTATTGAAAACAATTGTTTTTCAATTCTGTGTTTTCTCCATTGACTTGTTCAAGTAATCCATGATAGTAAAAGAAAAGAAAACGAAATGCGTGATTCCAAATTAAAAAGTGTCCGAATACGCCAATGAAACAAAAAACCCCATTTCTTAAATCACTATCTGTACCACTTTGTTAAGACTGGATCTGCCCTTTTTATTTTGGCTGAGGAACTAGCAGTAATTCTAAGAGCCACATCCTAAAGTTGTACAACTCTTGCTTGGCTTCTTTATGTTGACTAGACAAGAGACAGATGATTTGTCTGTAGTAACAAAGAAATGCAATAAACTAACAGTAGAAGGCACTATTTTATTTTTTTCTGTACTATAATACTGTAAAAGAGCAGCAGATGTTTGGACTTGAATAAAACTTTTGATCCAGTAGAGCCTTTTAGTAGTTCAGTACAGCATAGGACTGTCAGATAACACAAGGAGCTGGGAGGAAGTTTGCCCTGAAAATTTAGAAGTCTGGACACACAAGTGTTTCAATATTTATTACATGAATATGACTACATTATTACTACTATTTTTTTTTACAATTGCTTTAGGTTTAGAGATGGGCCTTGCTTTCTGACACTTAACTAATCCAATTGAGAAACTGAGACTTCTGAACTTTTTCTCTATCCTTCTCTCCCTGATTTCTCCACCCATTGATTGTACTGTAGCCTATTCCTCTCTAGCTGTATTTGGAAAGGAAAAAAAGAACAACTCACAGGTATGTGCTGTCTACAATCATTAATGCATAAATAATTATCTTAGGCTTTCTAAAGCTCCTGTTAAGTGCCACATATGAGGGGGGAAAGTCATGAACTCTATAGAGTATGTTATCCAGATACTGATTAAAAAGATCACTCAAAGGAAGTATGACATTTCAGCAGTGATAAAATGTATGACGGACAGGCACAGGGTTCCTTAAGAGTTAGGATAAGAGTTGTGACAGTAACAAAAAAGTAAGAAAAAGGATCTAAGACTTGAAAGACATGTAGCAGTGAACTGGATTAGTAGGGAAGCAAATATAGTGCAGACAGAGAGCATGGCTTGTGGCAGGAAGGAGAAAGGCTAGGAGGAAATTCTCAAAGGCCAGCTATAACAAAGAAAACTAAAGGAAGCACTTTGTGGTTAATAAAGGAGAACAGACCTAGTCTTGTGGACTATGTTCAGTTTTGGGGTTTGTTTGGTTTTTTTTTCTTCTCCATATTCATAGAGCATAAGAAGCCATTAAAAGCTTATGTTTCCTTTTGGAGGGGATGTAGAGAAACCTGATTAGATTTACATGTGAAAGGATTTGGTTGTTACATGGAGAAAAGGTTGGAAAATAGACTGGAGTGGATACAGGTAAATGAGTTTAGGAAGCTATTCAAGTGGTTTGAATGAACTGTTAATAAACTTGGAATATGATATTGCTGACAGATGGAAAAATGCTTAGAGTTGAGAGTTATTTAGAAGGCATGCATGGAGTTGATACTGGAAAGAGTGCTATGAAGCATGAATTGTAGATTTCTGACTTGTGCAACCCAAAGCCTTGGCAATGCCATTCACTAAGACAGGAAACAAAAATACTTATTGGGAGGAAATTGTTTCATTTGGGACATGCTCAATTTTGTCTATGTCAAAAGCATGTAAAGCCAATTGAAATTATTATGGGTTGGGTCAGGCACACCTTAGGCCTCAGAATGATATCCTTGCTCTTTAGGGCTTAACAGGCTCTTGCCAGTAGATTTACCCAATGTAATACATCATTTGACTTCTTGCCTGCTGCTTCTCTGAGTATTGATGGCAGATCCAAGTAAAATTAAATCCTCCACAGCTTCAATTCCTAAAAAACAACTTATAAAAGATTTTATTTTTTTTCAAGTAATGTATCAATGATCTCTATTTTAATATCTTAGATATTCAAGTTTTTTTTTTAAATCTTGAATACTTTAATACTGCATTGAAATAATTAGAAATAGAAGAACCTGTGAGACTATGTTTCAAATTTCTGTTATTTCAGGTCTGATTATCGCCCTTATGAAATAGTCAAACAGCCTCGCCATGTGCCAGAAGAATATAAGCCAAAGCAAGGGGAGATTGATCTTGATACAACCTACAAGCGGGATTTTAATTCTTATAAAGTGCAGCCCGTGGCAATAGTTAGACCTTTGGAAAGACAACAAGTTAAAAAAGGAAAATTGGACACTGTTCCAACCTACAAAGGTAACATGTCATTTCAAAAATGAAGGAGCCCAAGGTCAAAACTCCTGATTCTGATGACTATTATCAGTTCATGACTTTGATGTGTTAACTAACATGGATCCCATGACTTGGGGAAAGAAGTGTTCTCTTTGACCCAAAAAAATGGCTTGTTTGAGGGTTAGAAGATTCTTATCTAAATTTGACCACTTACTAGTTTCAGCTAACTAAAAACATGTTGTTGTTGTTGTTATGTGCCGTCGAGTCGTTTGCGACTCATAGCGACCCTATGTACAACAGCCCTAAACCGTGCTCTATCCTGTGCCAATCACATTGCCTCTGACATACCCATCCTGATTACCCCAGTCACTCAATCAATCCACCTCATAGAGGGTCTTCCCCTCCTGCGCTGTCCCTCTACTCTACCCAGCATGATGTCCCTCTCCAAAGACCTGTCTCTCCTTGCAACATGTCCAAAGTATGTCAGACGAAGCCCCAGAATCTTTGCCTCCAAGGAGTAGCCTGGTTTAACCATCTCTAGGATGAATCTGTTTGTTTTCTTGGCAGTCCATGGTACATTCAATACTCTTCTCCAGCACCACAGCTCAAAGGCGTCAATTCTCCTTCTGTCCTCCCTAGTCATTGTCCGGCTCTCTGATGCATAACAAGTGATTGCAAAGACCATGGCCTGTATCAGGCGCACCTTCGTCTCTAGAGAGACACTGTTGCTCTTGAATACTTTAGAGAGGTCCCTAACAGCAGACTTTCCCATCGCAATACTTTTTTTTTTAATTTCCTGGCTGCTGGTGCCAAGAGTGTTGACTGTGGAGCCGAGCAAACTGAAGCTGTGAACAATCTCAATCTCTTCGCCATCCATCCTGATGCTACCGATTGGTCCAGTGGTGAGAATCTTTGTCTTCTTGACATTGAGCCTCGCTCTATACTGAAGGCTGCAGTCCTTGACCCTCTGCAGTAAGTGCATGAGGTCCTCCTCAGTTTCAGCAAGCAAGGTTGTGTCATCTGCATAACACAGATTGTTGATAGATCTTCCACCAATCCTAATGCCACGTGTCTCCTCATAGAGTGCACCCTCTCGGATAATCTGCTCTGCATACAGGTTGAAAAAGGTATGGAGATAGGACACATCCCTGGCGAACTCCCTTCCCAATTTTGAACCAGGCAGTGTTGCCCTGCTCTGTTCTGACGACTGCCTCTTGGTCCAAGTATAGGTTTCACATTAGCACGATTAAATGTTCTGGGATTCCCATTCTTCTCAGAGTCAGCCACAGTTTGTTATGAGCCACACAGTCAAATGCCTTTTCATAGTCAATGAAACACAGATAGACATTCTTCTGGTATTCTCTGCTTTCAGCTAAGATCCATCTAAGATCGGCTACAATATCCCTAGTACCACGACCCCTTCTAAACCCAGCCTGGACTTCTGGCAGTTCTCTGCTGATGTACTTACTGTTCCAGTAGTTTTTGGATAATCTTCAGTAGAATCTTGCTTGCATGTGAAATCAATGCTATTGTTCTGTAGTTTCCACACTCAGTTGGGTCACCCTTCTTTGGAAGGGGAACAAATATAGATCTCATCCAGTCAGTTGGCCAAGTGGTTGTTCTCCAGATTTCTTGGCACAGCTTGGTGAACACATCCAGGGCAGCATCTGTTAGCTGAAATATGTCTGTTGGCATACCATCTATTCCTGGGGCCTTATTTTTTGCTATTTCCTTCAAAGCAGCTTGAACTTCTGCCTTCATCACCATAGGCTCTTGCTCAAATGTTATTTCATTAAATTCTTCTGTATCTGCCAATTCCTTTCTATACAATGAAGTATATTCCTTCCATCTTCTTTTGATACCTCCTGGATCATTTAATATTCTGCCTAAAGCATCCTTGATTATAGCAACTCGAGGTGTGAATTTGTTCTTCAGTTCCTTGAGCTTAAGAAATGCTGAACGGGGGAGCTCTGGTGGCCTAGTGGCAAGAAGCTGCAACTACAATCCCAGAGGTGCACGGTTCGAATCCACCAGGTGCTCTGCCGGGGAAGGAGGGGCAATCTCCTCCTGTACCAGTCAGATCTGATTTGACAGTACATGCACACAAAAATAATAAAATTTTTAAAAAAATTTAAAAAAACTGCTGAACGAGTTCAGCCCTTTTGACTTTCCGACTCTAGCTCCTCGCACATTTCAACTAAAAACATAGGAAAACAAAGAATTCCATTGAGCAAGGATTACATCATGCTTGTCATAAATATAAGGATTGTTGAGACAATCCTCCCTCATCCCAAAATGAGTTTGAACTCTACTGAGTGTACTTAGGTCTCTGAGAAGGGCAAATAAGGTCCTTCCTCCTATCAAATTCAGAACCAAATGATCAACCAAAGAATTGGCACATAGAGAAACAAAATACCACCTCTATGTTGATTAAGCTAAGGAGGAGGATAAAGCTTATGCCTCCAAATTTGAGGTTACAGAACAATAGAAATTCTAAGGGCCAAGGCTGTAGTTCCTTATTCCTTGTCATGAAGAGGTTTGTGACTGAGAGAAATTAATGAATATCAGGCTCTCACTCTTCACAGAAAGTTAGAGGACAGAGGAAAAGGATAAAAGAATATGATAAAGAAAACACTTGTCTTTGAATGTTGTTAAGTGCCATTGAGTCGTAGATGACTCATAGTGATCCTATGTACAAAAGACCTGAACTCTTGTATAACTTTCATCGTTTCTCCACGTTCATAGAGTTTCTGGAGGCAAGCTATTTCGGAAGTGGATGCCATTCCTGCTTCCAAGCTTTGAATGAGTGTATGAAAAGTTAATGTGATCTATAAACCAAAAAGCAAATATAATATGATAATCAGGGCAACATGTAGATTCTGTTGATGTCATTTTATGAAATGGGAATGTCCCTAGACAGAAGTGTCTTTCTCCCTATAAACCTAAACTTTGGAATTTATTAGTATCCCGATATAAATTCTGAAAATACGTGCATGTTTTGTTTGAGTAGTTGAAAAAAAAAACCACAAAAACCAACAACCCATACTTTAGAGACTGCTCTATTCTGCTCTAGGCACTGTAGGGAACAGAGATCTGTATCGCGACATTGTACAAAACTAACATGAAAAATGAAAGGTCAGTACAATGAGTGTCCTAATTCACTAGAAAATTAGTGCGGCAAATTTATACAAGGCAAGAAGTCATTACAAGCTAGCCTGAAAAGGTAAACATAGAGATTAATGAGTATCAAACATGGAAGAAAATATAATGAAACAAAGTGAACAAAAGTATTAAATCAGAAAAAGAAAAAGCTTATTCACAGGACATCCTGGATCTAGAGCTATGGCAGCCACAAGCACAGGAATGTCCCTTACAGACTCTAAAACCAGTTACAGATTTTTCTACAGCTATCCACTGCTACTTAAGATTGAGAGTGCGGCTGGAGCCTGAGGAATGCTTCCCTTAGTGATGTGGCCTGGGATGGGAGAATGGCCACTGTTGCAGGAAAGATAAGAAGCCTTGGGTACATATAAATTATGGAACAAAAGTACCAGTTGAGTGCAGAAGTGTAGTGTCCTGTTAGAGCCAAAGGAAAAGAAAAATCAATAACGTTAAGTTGTTGTTGCTGTTGTTGTTAAGTGCTGTTGAGTCACAGGTGACTCATAGTGACCCTGTGAAGGAGAGTCCTCGACGCTAACGTTAAGTAGAAACATTAAAATCTATTTGGTTCAATCATTAGAGATTTTCTACACCAGAGTGTGAGGAACACTGAGATTCCATCCAAGGCACAGGAACACAGGGCTTCCATAAGATGGAAACTGATCCAAGACAGCAGAGAAAATACCTCCCTGTCCATTACCTACACACAGCTACCCTAGTCTTTCAAGGACCAAACAGGAAGCAACAGAGTCTACTATTGGGAGTGGGGCAAAATTGCAATCAGAAACATTACTTGATGTACAAGTGAAAGAGATAGCCTGAAGTTGAGAATGGAGCAGATATTGAGAATACCCTTCCAGTAAACCCTGTCTCACCCTAAGCATAAAATAATAATACCAAAAGAATGTGAAGCTGGTGATACATTGAAGGTAAATAAGCAAAAACAAATTAGCTTAATTACTTGTAAGACTGATTCAACTCTGCTTGCTGAAGGCTTGGTAGAAGAAGGTGTACATACTTTTCTGGGTAAGAATATTATTTATTTACTATTCTACAAAAAATGTCCATCTGCCAATCACAAATTAAAACTTATAAAAAATGGAGGTAACAGAGACAATAACAGTCAAGAGACCAAATAAAAACCAGATTCAGAGATGACTTCTTGTTTTTGCAGTTATTATATGCTATCAAGGTGAAATCAACCCATAGCTGGCCTATCAATTGGTTTTCAGAGACTGTAAACTGCACAGAAGGAGATTGCCATCTTTCTCCCAGTGTACAGCCAATAACCTTGAACCATGTACCTTTGGAGTAACAGTGCAACTCCTTACCATTTAGAACTCTAAAGATTTGGAAAAACCTGTTTTTATGATAACCTTTTTCTCTCTTGTTGGGCACTCTTGACTTCTCTTGAAATCTCTTTGGTTTCATTCCAAAACTCCTCTGGTCTCTGATCATCGGTGATTAATGCCTCAAACCCGATTCTTAAGATGATTTTTTCTTAAACTCATGTAGTATATGGTATGTAGAAAAGTTAGAAAGAAAACAACTACAGTATAAAGATGAGCATGAACTGGAAGTACATTGTTGTACAGTTATTAGACCTTGTTTGTGAGTTAGTATAATGGGACGCAATCCATATTATTTCATTTCTGTTATCACAATTACTCTTTAGTAGCAAACAACAAGTTCACTCAAGGTAGACTGAGGTTAATTGAAAATACATTTTGTAGACTTAGGGGTAGGAGTTGGCCAGCTGTGGAGTAAATCTGGCCAACTACAGTTGGAAAAAATGGAAACAAGATGCAAAGGCCAAAATAAGACTTTAAGTCTATCTCAAATGAATTTTTAAAAATCATCTTAAGGGGAGCTCTGGTGGCCTAGTGGCAAGAAGCTGCACTGCAATCCGAGAGGTGCAAGGTTCAAATCCACCAGATGCTCTGCCGCGAAAGGAGGGACAATCTCCTCCTGTATCAGTCAGATCCGATTTGACGGTACACACACACACACTAATAAAATAATAAAAAAAATTTAAAAATCATCTTAAAAGTAGTTTTGATGTATGGAGCACTAATGAATAAAAACCATACAAGTTGTAGGATGACATCAAAGACATCATCCATGAAGAAAGGAAAATGTCATTACAAAAACAAGGAAGAAATGAAAGACCAGAATATATACCAGAAGAGACTTTGAAACTTGCACTACAACATCAAGAAGCCAAAAACAAAGGGAAGAAATTATAAAGTAAGAAATATGAACAGAAGATATCAAAGGGCAGCTCAAGAAAACAAAGTATTGTAATGAAATGTGCAAAGAGAAGGACACACTCAGCATTTCTCAAGCTGAAAGGGCCGAAGAAGAAATTTAAGCCTCTAGTTGCAACACTGAAGGATTCTATTGGCAAAATATTGAAATATGCAGGAAGCATTAAAAGAGGATGGAATACACAGAGTCACTGAACCAAAAAGAGTTGGTTGTCACTGAACCATTTCAGGAAATAGCATAGGGTCAAGAACCAATGGTACTTAAGGAAGAATTCCATGTTGCAGTGAAAGCATAGACAAAAAATAAGGCCCAAGGAATTGATGGAATTCCAGTTGAGGTGTTTCAACAAAAAATATGCAATACTGCACATGCTCACTAGACTATACCAAAGTAATTTGAAAGACACTTTCTTGGCCAACTGACTGGAAGATATCTATATTTCTTCCCATCCCAAGAAAAGGTGATCGAATATAATGTGGAAACTATCAGGCAGTATCTTTAATTTCACATACAGGTAAAAATCTTACTGAAGATTATTTTTAAATGACTGGAAAAAATATGTTGACAGGAAACTCTCAAATTCAAACTGGATTCAGAAGTGGCTGTGGTACGAAGGATATAATTGCTGGTGTCATAGGATCTTTGCTGAGAGTTAATTATACCAGAAAGATATTTATTGTTGTTGTTAGGCGCTGTTGAGTATGTCTCATAGTGATCTTATGAACAAAAGATCTGAACCCTTTCTTATCCTGTGCCATTTTTACACTTCTTGACACACAAGAGTCCATTGCGGCAGTTACTGTGGCAGTACACCTGGTCTAGGGTCTTCATGTCCTTCACAAAAGAATAGTTTCTCCTAGCAACATATCTAAAGTGTTTGAGGAGAAGCCTCAGCATTCTTCCTCCAAAGAGCACTCCTGCTGCACCCTCTCCAACATATACCTGTTTGTTCTTTTGGCCATCCACAGAATGTTCAATGCTCTTCTCCAACACCAGAGCTCAAAGGCATCAATTCTTCTTCCGTCATGTTTATTCACTGTCCACTTCTCAGATGCATACCAAGTAATCGGAAAGATGTTTACTTGTGTTTCTTGAGGATGCAAAGACATTTGACTGTGTAGATCAGAACAAATAATGGAAAACACTGAGAAGAATGGGAATCCTAGAATGCATAATTGGGCTCATGCAGAACCTATTCATAGACTAAGGAAACAGTTGTTTAAATAGAACAAGGAACACTGCATTGTTTAAAAGGTGTGTTTCAGAGTTGTGTCCTATGCTGTTATACTAAAAGTGGGCTTTTTCCCCCATTATAGTTAGCTCTCTCCAGTCTCCAGCTACCTTAACTGCAGACCCATAGTCTTGCAAATCAGTATGGGCTTGCAAATCATCAACAGCTGTGGGGCTAGGACAAGAGAAAGAGTGCTTCCCACAAGACTCGAGTTGAACAAGACTTGTGGCTGCAAGTCTTGAGGGAGACCCTGGTGAGAGCAAGACCTTGGTGATGGTGGTGGAGTGACTGTGGCATTGCTGTGAAGAAACTGTGGTGATGTGTATCCTAAGGCTTCTTGTGTTTGTACTGGCCAGAGTTAAAGGTTTTTGCTGTTCTTGCCAGATGCATGAAGGAGAAACTGACTTATATTGAAACTTATATAGAAACCTAGACTTGTATTGGATGACATTCTTTGCCTCCCCTACTTTCCAACTTAATTCCCTAATAAACCCCATTCTCAGCACCACAACGAAGTTTATGAGTCAACAACAAGTAAACGAACCTCTTGCTGCTGGTGGAGCTCTAGAGGCACCAGGGGTCTGGGCTAAGGGTTCTTTAACTGCTTTGTGCTCCAGAGCGGTGAGGGGCTGTGCTATTCTCACTTTCTGGCCCTTTCAGAGATAAGCTCACTGCCCTGTGCCCCATGTCCCATTTTTTCCTCTTTAGACATATCCTTTTTCAATTCCTATGGAGCCTGTATGCTGAGAAAATAATTTGTGAAGCTGGACTCTATTGTAGCATTAGGATTGGAAGAAGATTCATAACACAGCATTGTTTGTGTTAGTGAAGAGAACTTATGGAAAATCAAAGACTATAGCCTTTGGATTACATCTCAACATCAAGAAAACAGAAATCCTCACAAGACCGATAGGTGACATCATGATAGATGGAGAAAAGGTTGAAATTGTCAACTTACATTCACAATCAACACCAACTATAATAGTATTCAAGAAACCAAAAGATATGTTGCAGTGGGAAAATCTACTGGTAAAGACCTCTTTAAAGTGCTCAAGAGCAAAGATATCAGATTAAAGACTTAAGATGTGCCTGATTCAAGTCACAGTATTTCCAGTTGCTTCTTATGCATCTCAGAGCAGGATAATTAATAAGGATGACAGAAGAAGAATCAATACCTTTGATTTGTAATGTTGGATGTGCTGAATAACCCATGAAAAGCAAAAAGAATAAAGAAATATACCTTGAAGGAAGGGCAACCAGTGCCGTCATTAGAGTCATCAATGGTGAAACTTTGTCTTGCATGTTTTGGTCATGTTGTCAGGAGTGACCAGTGTTTGGAAAAGACATGCAGGGAAAGGTGGAGATTGATAGAAATAGAGGAAACCCCCAACACGATGGATTATCACAGTGACTGCAACAATGGACTAGAACATATCAGAGATTTTAAGGATGGTGCTAGAGCACTTTGGAGATTTTGAGGTTGATAGAGGCTAGGTCAAGCGTCTGTGATTTGTTGTCTACTCAACAGTACATCACAACAACAACATGAGTTTGAGCTAACAACAACAGAAACAAATCAAGATTCTCCCCCCCCCCCCAAGAGAAGCTCATTGGGTAAAAATAAAGGAGAAACTACATTCAATTGTTTATAGTGCTCAAATATCTTAGACGTAACACTGTTCAGAAGACAGAAAACTTGCTCACTAGACTGTGGTGACTAGAAATCAAAACAGTGAACAGAGGAAACATCTCCTATCTAACAAAGTTTATACTAGAGCTGTCAAAAATGATAAGATCACATGTTCAAGGTAAAGTGGCATTGTATAGAGATTACACTTTAGTGTCATAGACACTAAAAATGGATGGTATTAATGATGTATAATATTTGAATAGACGTGAGCATTGCTTTTTATTGATAAATATTCCAGATATAGAAAGAAATATTTCAGGCTTGAGACTAGGCAGTTTGGGGAGCAGGGGGGAATACATTTTCTGCAATTTATTTCAGTTATATTTGTGCTAGTATATCACGTATCCTTGCTATCAAACCTCGTCTTTCAGTCTCCTGAAGCTCTCTATGGCAAGGTCCACAGAGAGTTGTGCTACTAGCCCTGAGGCCGTGCTTCTGTGGAAGTGTAAATCCAGCAGTGGCTCTGCAGCAGAAAAATAGGCAGTCTTCTCTCGTGCAGTTTTCAGCCTCAGAAACAGAATGCAGGGTCAGCTATAAGTTGGTTCTGACTCAATGCCAGTGAGTTTGAGTTGTGAACCTAGTTTAATGTGAAATAAATCTTGTCTTCTGTTTCATTCTTCTCATTGAATGTCTCCTTCCCTACCCCCCCCCCTTAGTCGTTTTGGCAGCAGGGGCTCTCCCTGCATGATTGTGTGCAACCATAGACCTAGAAAGATGTGATACATTAGATTGTGCAAGGCAGATTAAGTCATGGTGCCAAAAGAGAAAGAACATTTGTGGTAAAGCTTCCTGTATGAACTGGAAATGAAAATCTATTAGGTACAGAAGTTTGAGGAGAAGAGCTAGTCTTCCCATCTCTCCCATGAGCTACAAGATTTCTCTCACTTCCTTTTACACGTCTCCTCTGATTGCCACTCTATTAACCTGGCCTCTTCTGCTCCCTTCCAGATTCCCTTGACCAGTTTGCAAAAACTCCCCAACTCTGTTTGGTGGCATCCTTTTAGATTCTTCAACTTCACTCTGACTCTTTATTTTAAACTTAGGTTAATAAGAACATGCTGGAATTTGCTTATCTTTTATTGCTGTGTTGTTTCATAGGTCTTCATAACTTGGGATGGGTGCTCATTTTCATCCAATCAGCTTAAGATGGGAGTAATCATTTGGTACATAATTTAGTTGGCTTAGCATAAATGCTTTTTTTTAGAAGGAAATATCCACATAATAGTCATTTGAATTTTAACCTTTCTTGAGCATTGCACCAGGAGCCCTGTTGATACAGTGCATAACATGTCAGACTGCTAACTGAAAGGTCAGCGGTTTGAATCCACCAGCTACTCTATGGGAGGCTGTTCTCACACAAAGGATGACAGCCTCAAGCTTGCTATGAGCTTGGCTTGGCTTCATGGCAACAAGTTCGATTTTTTGTTTGATTAGTAGCATTGTATAGACTTTAGAACCTAATACTTTGTATCATAACAAACTTCTGTCTTACAAATTTTTCACACTTAGAAACATTTTCTTTTTGGAAATAGATATTATCATATTTTCTAACATACTACCTTTCTCATCTAGAATTAGGTTAACTAGAAACACTTCTATCCTCGGTCTGGTAAATTTCACATTGCAGGATTAAGGGACTTAAATTTCTCACTTCAGCTCTGATGTTCAGTTCTAAATTCTACATAAAATGGTCCTCTATCTGTTGGAATGGCTTCAAAGACCATTTCATGGGGGAGAAAGTTGGTCATGGATCTTTGTGGAATCCTGTGTTTTTGCTGAGAGAGTCCTGTCTAAGTATAACGGGGTAGACATTTTCTCTCTTTTGAGGAGTCCCTTCCAAAGTAAGGAAAAATCCTGATATTATTTTTGCCCACACATCAGACCTCTTCTTTTGACTCCAGACATCTTGGTTGTATGTCCATTTTTCAGCTTTATGTTAGTGGAAATTACAGCTAGTTCCTGCAAATGCCATTTGAAGGAGTACAATGATCTCCCAAACTCAGTCCCCATCCAAACCCAGTTCTTTTGACTCAAAAAACTATCAGCAATCACGCTCAGATGTGTTGTTCCCTTGTTATGGAATCAGATCTGGAAGTTGAAAGTGATGTATATTAAAGCTGGAAGTATATATAAAAACCACAGTTCTGCCACCTGCTGCCAGAAATGTCAATCTTGTAGACAGAGGTTGGAGTGAAAAAGCAGTTGTTTTACTAAATACCAGCATATAGTAGGAGATGGGGTGGGGGAGATAGGGGGTACTGAGCTCCAAATCTGTCTCTTTGCCTTGTGCCAGGTAAATTGGCCTGGTCTTTTCAAGGTTCCAGAGATAGCGGCACCATCCTGAAAGGAACACTTCTTGGCTTTAGTTTACAGAGCTTAAGGGGAGTAAATTTCAGCTATAGATTGCAAGGTAGATCAGCAACCACAACAAAAGACTTCAGTTTGATAAGGAAGTCTCTCAGTTACTCTGCTAGGCTAAGATAAAACCTTTTTAAAATGTTAAAGAATATTAGTTTTATATTAGTGTACTTTGGGCATGCTGCCCTGAGGGACCAGTCCTTAGAAAAGGACATCGTATTTGGAAGGGTAGAGGGTCAGTGCAGGAGAGGAAGGAGGAAGACCCTGGAAGAGATGGATTTACATGGTGACTGTGGTAACGGGAGAGACAGACTGGTCACGATAGGGCAGCGTTCAGAGCTGTTATTCATAGGGTTTGTATGATCCCACCAGACAGGAAATAACTGTATTATGAAAAGTAAGCATCCATTAATCAAGAGATTGTTGTGGTGTACTGTCAACTTGGAACTGGCCCATATTTGACCCTCCAGCGAGTTTCCAGAGGCAGTCAGTTAATTATATGGGAAGAGTTTGCCCATCCTTCCATGGAGTAGCTGGTAGATTTGAACCACATACCTTTGCATTGTCAGCACAATTGTTTACCACTAAGGTACCAGAGCTCCTCCAATCAAAAAATTAGTTTCCAACCATTCTGTTCATTAGCTGCAAAACAGCTCTTTTACGGAAGATATTTTAAAAAAACACGTTAATGTCGTACTATTTCAGGGTATTTAAGAATGAAACCAGTTTCCTATTACTATGTTGTAGGTTGCAGGAGGAAGGTGGAAATGAACATTTTAAAATAAGAACTCCAAGGATATTAGACAAACTTTCCATTTGATGCTATAATTTAGATCCTAAAGGAGATGGAAGGGTTTTTGGAAATGTGGGAAACTGAATTTTAGAAGGTAGTTCTTTTTGCCAATATTGAAAACCTTTTTTTTTAATACTAGCTTATTTACAAAATTCAAATACATTGTTTTTCACACCAGATCCTTCCCATTTTAACCTTTTTATTTTTAACTTTAAAGATGATTATCAAGCCTGGGATGTTCAGAAAATGGACCTTTGCAAACCAGAAGCAGCTTACCATCCCCCGAGTGTCAAATTTGGAAATTCAACTACATTCCAGGATGACTACATCCCTCAGGAGATAAAACCTACCCATAGCTTTAAGCCTTCTTTTGTTTTCAAAAGTTCAAAAATCCCTTTCAGTGGAGATACAAGCCACCGCATTGATTACATACCGCATCATCTAGAAATGAAGTTTGCAAGACCAAAAGAAGTGTACAAGCCAACTAGCCAACCTTTTGAGGACCTTACAACCCACCGCAGTGACTTCCAGGGTCTTCTTGGTGAGATGGCCAAAATCTGCAAACCTGCATACAATAAAGTGGCCCAAAGCGCTCAGTTTGAAGGAAGGACTGAGTTCCGAGATAGTTTTCAGCCCTGGGAAATTCCATCGCCTATAGTCAAGAAGGCTCCGGAGTACGTCCCACCTACAGGCGGTATGCAGTTAAGCAGCACCAGCCATCTGGACTACGTTCCCTACCAGGCCAACAGGGCTCTGCCCATAAGACCAGTTTCTCAGAGAAGAAATAAGAATTTTCCTTTCCAAGGAAAAAGCACCACGAAGGAAGATTTTCCAGCATGGGAAATCTGTCCTCAAGGAATTGTTAAGAGGCAACCGCAGATCGCCAACCCGTCTGGAAAATTTGATGGTTTGAGCACGTTCCGAGCTCACTATGTGCCACATGAGCTGATTCCCACAGAGAGCTGCAAGCCTTTGCCTGTGACTCTGAGGAGCTCTGTTCCATTCGACAACGTGACTATGTACTCCACAGAGTACACGCCAAAGAAACAGGAAATCTGCCCTGCTAGCTATCCTTCTCCTCCAGGTTATGTATTTGAAAATACAAACTCCCAAGGACATAAATTCTTCCGCAGAATCACCCCTGCAGTGAAGGCCTTCTAATCCTCAAATAACCAGCAAGCAAGAGGCTCATTTTCCAAGGGCATAGCCATTGTTAGAGTGGAAAAAAAATTTATGAGAAATGTCACAAATTAATCACTTTTCTTGATTTTTAAAGAGTTAGAATGGAGTCTTTATTATAAGGAATCAGAATCTTATTTTTCATTTTTACTCAGATTATTCTTCAATACGTATTTTTAAAAACTGAACATTTTTATATCTAATATACTATTAGATAGCTTGTCCCTAATCTATTATCAATTATACTTTTGTTTCGGATTATTATAGTGTAATTATGGTGTTATTCACACTGTAATTACAGTGTTATTCCCATATCCATTGTCATTTATCAAGTGTGTTAAGACTATCATTGAAAAATGATACATGAACTCCTCTCCCAAGACAATAGTATTCATTCTCCTCTGACTTCAGGGCATCTGTCTACACAGTGCACATACAGTGAAGTCTTCCTTTGTGATGATGCAGTCAGCTGCAGTGTTCCACGGCACTGAAGTTGGCAAGATCGTCATTGTGGTGTTGAAGGAAAACCTGGGAACCAGAAGATTTAAATTCAAGTTCTAATTACACTGTTCCTATTTGTGCCACCTTGGGCAAGTGGCTCATCTCTGGGAATCTTTGTCTTCATTTGTAAAAGGATATCTGCTCTGTTTGCCTTACAAAAGTTTGTGTTAAGCATCAAATCCTGTCTTTTAATTTTTATCTTCCTCCTGTTTTCAAATTAGAATTATTATCTGCTGAATGCTTGTTATGATCTATCTCAAGCATTGTTAAATAACTTTGTTTGCTTTGAGTTTGAGTAGTATGCATTTCTGAGAGAGGTCTTCTAAAGTTTCAAAGTCACCTATGAAGTTTTTATGGGAAAGAGGGAGCTTGGGTTGAGCGAATCACATGGTTTGAATGATTGAAGTTGCAAGTGATATATCTACTTGGACCCACAATAAACACTCTTGGTTGGTACCAGTTGTCAGGAAATCAAAGGTGAGATGCACTGAGAATATCTGCTGTCAGGGACCTCTCCAGAGTACTAAAAAGCAATGATGTCAGTTTATAACGTGCACCTGATCCAAGCCATAGTCTTCTCAGTTGCTTGCTATTCACCTGAAAGTTGAACAGTGAATAAGGATGACAGAAGAATTGGTGCTTCTGAGTTGTGTTGGAGAAGAGTATTGAATATTCCATGCACAGCCAAAAGAACAAATAAATCTGTCTTGGAGACAGTTAAACCAGGGTTCTCCTTAGAGAAGAACATACTTTGGCCATGTTGTTACAAGGGTCTAGTCTCTGAAGAAAGACATCATGTTGGGAAAGATGGAGGATCAACATAAGAGAAGACACCCAATAAGAAGAATTAACACAGTGGCTGTAACAATGGGCTCAATGGGTCAAGATGGTGAACATGGTACAGGATAGGGTAATGTTCAGATCCACTCTTTACAGGGTCACCATGAGTCTTGGTGGATTTCTGAGACTGTGAAGGGAGGAGACTGCACATTCTTCTCAAGCTGGTAGATTTGAGCTCCAGAAAGTCACCACCTTTACATCAGCAGCACAGCTCTCTATAGAATTTGCTACAAAGTTTGTCTAATTATTCTGTGAAATATATTCAAAATACCTAACAGCTGTGGAGAGATCTTCGGTTTAACTGTAGGTAGGTAGCACCTTACGGCAATGCCTACCATGGGTCTTTTCCAATGTGAAAACAAAGACTAAAAGGGGAACGATGAAATGATAGTATAAAAAGCATATTACACATAGAATACTGAACATTTCCTAATGAATCACACTTTTATTTGATGCTTTTTCATGGATAAATAATTGATTGCCTTATGAAAGTATTTTGTTAAGTACATTTTAATATCTTTTATAGTTTCAAATGGTTTCAAAATATTAAGCTAATTTGAAGATTTACAAATTTTAAATATAAAATACATTGAAAATTTTATATAAGCATGTATTAGTGAAAAATGTATGTAGAATTTTCTCTTTCTGTACAAAAGGATTAAAACAATAAAAGGAGTACATTTTCATTAAATGATCTTTGCACTCACTTCTCTCTGGAAAATAGAATATGATAATTATGTCTTTTAGGTTTGCTAGATATACATAATTAGTTTTAGCTTTTGAATAGAAAATAGTATCATGTACTTTAAAATAGAAATTATAGAACACTATTGTATTATTTTTTTCTTGTCCTGTTTTCCAATGCCAAATATCCAAATCCTTCTGTACTCTGATGAAGGTCACCAGCTCATTCTTTGAACAAAGATAACTTTCTAAGACATTTACTAGGGTTTCCTGAGGCAATGCTGTAGGTTGAAGATACAAAGATGAGTAAAGTGTTTCCTCTTGTTATGTACCGTTGAGTTGCTTGTGACTCCCTTATGTACAATAACTCTGAACTCTTCTCTATCCTGAGCCAATTGTCTCTGACACACCTACCCCCATTACTCCAGTTACTGTGTCAATCCATCTCATCGGGGTCTTCCTATTCTGTGTTGTCCCTCCACCTTTCCAAGCATGATGTCTTTCTTCAAGGACTAGTCCCTCCTGGCCACATGACCAAAGAACGTAAGATGGGGCTTCAAACTCTTTGCCTCCAAGGAGCAGCCTCGTTTCCTCCTTTCCAAGACAGATCTGTTTATTGTCTCTTCTAGCACAACTCAAAGGCATCAATTTTTCTTCTTTCATTCTTATTTGTTGTCCCTCTCTCTGATGCATAGTAAGTAATTTTGAAGACTATGGCTTGGATCGGATGCACCTTAGTCCCTAGACTGACATTGTCACTCTTCAGTACTCTGGAGAGTTTCCTGACAGGCGGCTTTCTGAATGCAATTCATCTTTTGATATCCTGGTTACTGGTACCAAGAGTAATTATTGTGGAACCAAGTGAGCTAAAGCTGTTAACAATCTCAATCATTTCTCCATCTATCATGATTCCGCCAATTGGGCCAGTGGTGAGAATCTTTGTTTTCTTGATGTTGAACTTCAGTCTATAATGAAGGCTGCAGTCCTTGACCTCCTGAAGCAAATACTTCAGGTCCTTCTCAGTTATAGCAAGCAAGGTTGTGTTATCTGCATAAAGCAGCTTGTTGATGAGTTTTCCTCCAATCTGATGTCAAGTTCCACCTCATAAAGTCCAGCTTCCAGAATGATCTGTTCCTCATATAGATTGAAAAGGTGTGGAGATAGGTTGCATCCCTAACATACACCTTTTCTGATTGTGAACCATGCAGTGTTCAATGTTTCCTTACTCTGTTATGAGGACTACTTCCTGGTCCGAGTATAGGTTTTGCATGAGCACAATCAAGTGTTCTGGGATTCTCTTTCTCCTCAAGGTTAGACAGAATTTGTTGTGGCCCACACAGTAAAATGCCTTTGCATAGTCAATGAAACACAGACATTTCTCTGATACTCTCTGCTTTCAGCCAAGATCCATCTGACATTGGCTATAATGTCCCAAGTGCCATAGCCTTTTCTAAACCCAGTCTGCACATCTGGCAACTCTCTATTGATGTGCTTTTCCAATCGTTTTGGATAATCTTCAGTAGGGTCTTGCATGTGTGTGATATTAGTGATATTTTTTGATAATTTCCACACTGTCAGGTACTTTTTTTTTTTTTTTTTGCATTGGGAATAAATTTGGATCTCCACCAGTCAGTTGGCCAAGGGGTTATCCTCTAAGTCATCATTTAATATATAACAGGTGAAAATAGATAGGACCACAAAGTGTATGTACATGGGACACTTTTCCTGGATCACAAGGAAAGCTACCTTAAAGAAAAGCCTGCTCAACTGAATTTAAAAAAAAATAGCCAAGTTTAAGAAAAGTAGGATGATGGAGATAGCATGAACTCAAGTAAGAGGGATCTGTATGTCTGTGCATGAGTTAAAGGGACCTCCAAAATAGAACTGAGGCAAGCTAACAAGGACTCATTCATCCTCTCCCTGGATTTCCTTTAAGTACTATGCAAGAATACACACACACACACTCACATTTTAACTGGAGCTTCGTAATACATTTTTAATACTCTCTGAGATTCTGGGAGGGATTCCCACCAGCAAACTTGGCTGAATCTGCTGAAAAAAGGGGGACGTGGAAATCCAAAGGACAGTAGGACACGTCCATCCCCTTCCCTCCTTGTGTCCCTGCATATGCACGTGCTGTTCGGAGAAATGGCATTGTTGCCTTAATTTCTCTTTGGCTTCTCACTGCTTGTGTGGACAAACATCAATTGGTTGTTGTGGGGTTTTGTTTGGTTGGTTTTTTACTTTGTACCTTGCAATTTTGTTAAATTCTTCTATTAGCTCTGGAAGTTTTCTGTAGACTCTGGGATTTTTTTTCTCTTCTTATTTACTCTGGACTATCTTAGCCATTAATAGAGATAATTTTATTTCTTCTCCAGTCTGGGTTGCTTTTATGTCCTTGTCTTGCTGCTCTAGATGGGACTTCAGGAAGAATATTGAATAGCAGTTAGAGTGCACATATGTCCTATACCCAGCTTCAGAGTGAAAGGGCTCAGCTTTTTGCCTCTAAGTATCATGTTGGCTGTTAGCTTTTCACATTGAAGGATTTCCCCTCTGTTGTAGTCTTGGAGTTTTAATCAAGAAAGGGTGTTGCATTTAATCATATGATTTCTTGAATCCATACACGAGCCTTTGCTTCATTCCTTTGTTCTACTGATGTGATGTCTGATCCCTGTCTCTCTGTGATTCTTTCCACTTGTAGTCATTCAGCAGCCTTTGAAGTTACCTATTTAACTCTTTTTCAAAAAAAGGAAAAGGAAACTTATCCGAGTCTGAAGTTATCTTACTCCTTATCTCCTGTGTGGTTCAATATTATAAATTACATAATTGATTTTTGTCTTCAACAAGTAACTTTGGAAATCCTGAGGCCTGTGGCCAGTGAAGCACTGTTAGAAAGAGAGAAGAAGAAACTGGTCCCGAGTAACGAACAGGCCTTTATTATGTGGTCTGTGAGGGATAGGATGCCAAATGAGAAGATCAGAATGGCATGCAGGCAGACAAAAGCAGTTTCCTTTTATAGGGGCTATTAAGAAGATTTGGAGGGGATGGTAGTTTGCTTAGGAATTTGGGGGCAGGGGTCCTGTCTGTATGTGATCAAGCCCAGGGCCTTATCAGGATATGGGCGGGTCTTAGCAAGACATTATCAGGCTTCCTCAAGGACTGTTCAGGCCTGGAAGTCCAGCTAGGGGGATCTGTAACATTCTTCCTCCAACTACAGCACACCTCCAAGAACATGAATTTTGCCTGATGGCTCCTTATGTTAGATGCCATTGGATTGGTTACGACCCATAGCGACCCTATGAGCAACATAGAAAGCTTGTTCAACGGTCCAACTCACCATCCCTTCCGGGCTCACGCCCATTATTGCAGCCCATGTGTCAGTCCATTTCATTTAGGGTATAAGTGCTCCTCTTAACGTTCTATGCAAATGATAGGAAGACACAGGAGGGAATGCCTCCACCAATTCACTGTTAAACAGGCTCCAACAGTTGACATCTGACGTCAGACCCTATACTCTTCCCCCCAAATGAGAAGACGTGACAACACCTTGTTCTCCCATTACATCCATCTCTATACCTGTTTCAGGTTACTTACAGGGGCCTTTTTTTATTTCTCCTGATAAAATTATTTTAAGTATGGTCCACAAAAAATATATAAAATGATTGTGTGATGGAGGAGTGTGAGGGACTCTCTAACCACAAAACCAGTACTTCAAAGGACAGTCTCAGGGCACCGAAGCCACCAGGGTAGATGCCACATTATTAATGCTGAAGGGAAGCCAAGGTCACAATGCCTGGGGCTAAAAATATAAAACAAATCAACCACCTACATTTATAAAGATATCACTGGGTAATCAATTTATTTCTGAATGACTTAAGAACTGTGAAAGAGAAACATTTAACTCTCATGTTATAGAAACAGTAGTAAAACTAAGTACACAGGAATGTCATTTGGATATCAAGACCAAAGTACAATAATGAAAACCAGTAACCTTTATCTTTAAATACAAAGGTGAAGCAATTTAAGGAGGCATTTTTTTAATAAGAAAAACAAAAATATATGTCCCATGTCTTTATTACATACTGTACAAAATAAAATATTGCACCTTTAAGTCATATAATAAATATATACAAAGTATTTTACAGGTGATCTTTCTCTTAATTTAAAAACCTTTTAACAATCAAGTGCGACTGATGATTGAAAGCTCCTGGGCTGGTGCAGCCTCTTCACGTTTCCTCGTCCATCCCCCGCCACCGAATCCCACATACAGTAGTGCTCGTGCCAGTGTCTGTGAGGCCGAAGCAACAAGAGAGACCTGGTGTTCAGAGGACGGTTGATAGACTCAGCTAGCATCTTCCACACACAGACCCAAAGCCACGATGCATTGCTACACTTATTGACCAGGGATTAGGTCTAACACAACCTGCTTCAGGCAATTCTGTTGCCAAATGGACTACATACAGACAGCATGTGTACAGGTGATTGGGACACTGGATAAAGAAATATGCCTACTTATTTGGGGCTACATGCCATGTCATTGCTGCTCAGTGCTGTTGATGATGACTCATTGTGACCCCATGAAAAACAGACTGGAACCTTGCCCTATGTGCCACGCTACACAAGAGGGTTCCCATAACCAAACGAACATGAACTTCAGAATTTATAACAGAATTCTAGCTTTAACTTAGTTCAGCAGCAATGTTTACTCCAAACTGAACCCCCTCTGATGCTATCAAGAGCACCAGCTTTGGCTCCAATCCAAAACAAACCCAATTGTGGCCTAACATAGCCCTAACCCTAAGGCTGAAAGTCAACCCTAGCCCTAGTCCTACTTAAACTATCATTCTTATCTGACTCAATCCTAGCCCCTTATCCTGAAACTAAAGCTAACCCTAATCTTGTTTCTCAAATTCTAAAGCTGACCTCTAGTTCAAATTTTAATGGCTAGCCTAATGCACTTCAGTTTTATTGGAAAATCATCGCTAATGAAAGGAGCTATTGTAAACAATATATTTAGATGATGTTATGATATTTTTTCTCCCTAAAACAATCCTTAGGAAGACTATCTGATGCATAAATTGGGTCTGCTAAGGCTTTGGCTTTTCTGTTTGCATACAAAGAGAATAGTGCTTAGAAAAAGTTCCGTTCACAGCTCTTAAAAGAAAGCTTGGAATATTACTCAAAAATCAGTAGAAACAGTTAACCTACCCTTTCCTTTGCTTCCCAGGACGCTTCATATGGTCACAGAAAGGTTTTCATTGTTGTGAGCTGTCCCGTCTACACTTTCTCCCATGGGTGCAAAAGTAGTTTCAAAATGACACCTTCCCTCCGCCCCCTAGTGAATCCTTGGATTCGTCTGTGTGCATCAGTCCAGAGAGCTCACCTCTTCCTCAGGGACTCAGCCATACCAGTTGCCATCACATGGATTCTGAACCATGGAGACCCATGTGTGTCAGAGTAGAACTCTGCCCCATAGGGTTTTCACTGGCTGTGGCCTTTGGGAAATGGATCACCAGGCCTTTCTTCTGTGGTGCTTCTGGGTAGACTTGAACCTCCAGCCTTTTGATTCACAGCTGAGCACTTAACTGCATCACTTAGTGCCAATATTTTAACAACTACTGGCCAGGGCTCCTAAAGTGTAAACACCTTCCAAATCTATGGAAACCTTAAAACTTGAGAGGGAGGGAAGTCCATGTTTCCCAGGTCTCCAGGATGGACTGCGGTATGCTGACGTGTGAACCCCAGGCAAGCAGCAGGATGTGGTGATGCTCTCCCGGGCTTGGGGCTCCTAGTGGGAGGGCTTGGGGCTCCTAGTGGGAGGATATGTTGAGGACCAAGTGCGATGGCATGCATGCCATGCTACTAGTGTTAGACCCGGAGCATGTTGCTTGAGAGAGCTGAACTCGAAAAACTGGCCTCAGGGAAAATGCCACTTGACAAAATTTTAACAGTGGTGTTTTGTTCATGAAACTGTTTGATCACGTGGAACCTAGAGTCTGTTAGGAGATACATGTTTCTGAACCCACTACTTCGGGAAAAGAGCTTTTAGGGTTTTATCTTCACAGCAGCATCAGGACCCCACCATGGGTTTACCCTTCTTGACATGACTGGCAACACCTCTGTTTGTACAGGTCTATCGAACACAAATGAAGATGCTTTACAAACATACAGTAGTGCGTGGTGTCTGCGCAGTCTCCTGAGAAAAAGAAGAAAAAAAAATCCATAATACACAGTGTATTAGAGCAACAAAGCCCCATATGACCTGCTGCTGATTCAATGCTGATTCCCAGGGCCCTCCTGTGTGTCAGACTAGAACTGTGGGTTTTCACTGGCTGTGATCTTTCAGAATAGATAGGCAGGTCATTCAGAGTCACCTCTGGGTGGATTCCAACTGTCAAACTTTAGGTCAGAAGCTTTACATTTAAAGATTCAATTAAGAAAAATCATTTGACTTTATAAAAAGCAATAGGTTGAGCTCACCACCAAGTGAGAAGACATGTGTTGGAATCCCATTGGCCTCACTTGTCAACTAGGTTGAGTTGCGATTCATTGTTCTTTGGATGAGTCACAGTCCAGCTGGGCGCGTTGCCCTTTCAATGCTTAGAGTTGTTGTTCTGTGCCCATCAGGTCAGAACCAACTATTAGCTGACCCTCCAGTAGATTTTCAGAGGTAGTAAATTGTATGAGAGGATACTGCCAATTTTTCTCCCAGGGAGCAGCTGGTGGATTTGAACCACATGCCTTTGGATTGGCAGTGCAACTCCTTACCATTAAACCACTAGAGCTCCCTCAATTCTTACAGTAGCTATGCTTCTTTAAGGGAATTGTGCTATGAACCAGCTAACTAGACATATATATGTATCTTGCTGAGCACCATCGAGTTGGAACTGACTCATAGCTGACCCTCTGGTGGGTTTTCAGAGGCAGCTAATCTCATGGGAGGAGATTGCCCATCTCTCATGGAGCAGCCAACAGATTAGAACCCCATGCATTGGAGATTACAGTGCAGGTTTTTACCACTCGGCCACCAGAGCTCAAATGCAACTTTCAGACATTTTCTTATCTACACATGCCCACTCATGGAACCTCTGTTTTAGAAGCTGAGACTCCCAGACAGAAGGGAAGTCTTAGTAGAGAAGGCTCTCAGTCCTCACTGGGAAGGCAGAAGCCAATGCTGGCTTTCTAGAACTCAACTCTTTTTGGTCTTAGGAACACTGAGTGGGTCTCCACCAAAGGGGCTTATAGTCAGACATCCCACACTATCATATCTATCCTAAGATTCCCCTCAGCTGTGCCATGGAGGAAGGAGGCATCATTGGGGTCTGGTTTGAACAGAGGGTTCGAGGAAGTGGTGATACCTGAGAGGGGTACGTACTATCACAGGAAGGCCCAAGACAGTGGCGCCAGGAAGCCGGCTTCTGCTGCCCACAGTGCCTCTCCACCACAGGCCTGCAGCTCCCCCTGTGCACACAGTCCACCTTCCGAGCCTGGAAGCCACTGCCGCAGGTCACTGTACAAGGTCTCCACGGGCCTATGCGCCAACACACATCACAGGCCCCTGAGGAACAGTTCCTCCGAAGGGCAGGTCTGGAATGAAACAAGGGAAGATGGGAGAGGCAAGGGGTCATCTCTTGCTGGGATCAAGCCTTTTCTCTTACAATATACTAAAAGGTTTAGCATGTAAGACTCTATACATCAGGAAACTGATAAACTATAAACTCGATAAATGTACAGAAATGATGTTCGTTATAGAATAGAGTTCAGGTCTTTTAGGGTCGCTATGAGTTGTATTTGACTTGATGACACTTAACCACTGCTAAATGAGACTGTTGTTTGTTGTTATGTGCTGTCGAGTTACTTGCGAATCATAGCGACCCTATGTACAACAGCCCTAAACTCCGCTCTGTCCTGTGCCAAACGCACCGTCTCTGACACTCCCATTCCAATTATCCCGGTTACTGAATCAATCCACCTCATAGAGGGCCTTCCTCTCCTGCGCTGTCCCTCCACCCTCCCAAGCATGAT